>NC_051155.1:34610473-34957494 GCF_013339745.2 Dermacentor silvarum | reverse complement strand
GTTTGCTACACGTGTGGAGAGCTCGGCCATACAGCAGACGTCTGCCCTAACGGCGAGGACAAAAGGAAATGCCGCGGTTGCGACATGGTTTCCCCACCAGAAGATCATCAGTGTGACCCAAAGTGCGCCATCTGCGGAGGCGCACACCCGACGGCCGACCGCAGATGCAGCCAGCGCTTCCAGGTGCCGTACATCGTGCGTCAGAGGCGGCGGCGCCGGCGGCGCGCCCGGGAGGCACAAGTAGCTGCAGCATCACGTAATGCCAGCGTGGCAAGCGTGGCCCATACCCGGGGCCGGTCGGCAACGAGAGGGCGCTCCCGATCCAGGAAGCGCTCCAGCAGCAGAGTGCGCTCCCGATCCAGGGGGCACCCCGTCAGCAGAGAGCGCTCCAGTTCCAGGGGGCGCTCGCGCTCCAGTGTTCGCATCCAGAAGGGGCCTACCTAGGGTGCCTCGATGCCCAGCGCCGCCGTTCAGGGTGAAGACTAGAGTGAACTAGAATTTGGTCGAGTGGGACGAGCGGCTGGGGCGGCGCATGCTTTGCAGTGAGGCGCCCGACGTAGAAAAATACTGGGGCGGCGCTGCGGTCGAAGTGGATTGGGCCGCATCAAGGTCGCGCCGTTTGAAACTGCTGGCGATACTGCTTGGCAGGGTCATTCGTACTACTTCGCGCGCTGGTATTTGCGTTCAAACCGATCAATTAAATGGGGTTCATAATTGCATATGACATGTATTTAAGCCTTAAGAATATATTGCTTTTCTTTCTCCTGTTTATTGATTTATTTTTTATTATTTTCTAATCCCGCTCGGTGATTACGCATGCATTGCGGCCGCAGTGTCGGCTTTCATTCTACTATGTTATTCTACGGTTCCCTTTGGAGAAAAAATATTTTTCTCGTTGTTCAAGCAGCATGTACCTCTCGTGTGTATTGTTGCGTATATAATTTTCCATCAGTAGGTCTCGTGAAACGCAGACGGAGAAACACATGTAACCTTCCTGCTTGCCGCTTCAAACAAGTAAACAGCATGTATCTGACCCATCCGGCACTTTGTACTCAGATTTACGGGAAGCATTGTTATAGATAAAAAAAGAGTAAACTGCAGCGCAACATTCCATTCAAGTTTCCGCGTTCCTCGCGTAACAGAATGCGGAGTAATAGCTAGGTACGGGGTCATTTATTGCGGTAGGACCTCGAGTGCCGAAAACAGTTTTTGTTAGTCATTCTATATGCTCATCTTTGACCATATAAGCCGTACGTGGAAATTGTTTCCCCTGTCAATACTTCAATAAAAGAAAAAATAGAGAAGGAAAGAAAGAAAGCGGAGTAAACAGGAAGCGGAGTAATTGGTACAGGGTTATTTATTGCAGTCGGACCTCGAGCGCCGAAAACGGTTTTAGTTAGCCATTCTATATGCTAATCTCTGGCCATAAGCCGTACAAGTATTTTTTTCTTTTTCCAGTCGATACTTCAAGAAAAAAAAAAAGCCAGCGATGTAGCCTAATTAGTGCCTATATCGTGGATACAGCATTGTGCTGCTAAACTCGAGCTCGCGGGTTCAATCCAGGTCGCGGAATTCGATAGGAACGAAATAGAAAAGACTCGTGTTACATTCGAACGGAAATGACTATTCGGCGTCGTACAGTATATCAATGACACTTGCACACACACACACAAACACACACAAACACAGACACACATATATATTGCCATGTGTGTGTGTGTGTGTGTGTGTGTGTGTGTGTGTGCAAGTGTCATTGATATACTGTACGACGCCGAATAGTCATTTCCATTCGAATGTAACGAATTACAGCACTATTGAAATCTCAAAGGTGAGTGACTGCATGCAAGTGAGGACTGTTATTCCAAATGATTTTGTTGCCGGAGAGTCGTGGCTGTTGCGCAGAGGCGCAGTTCCTGAGAGAATTAACGGACGGGTGTTAATAAGTCCTGCTTACCAAGTTACTAGCTCTCATTCAATATAAACGCCCCGTTTTTGGGCAGCCTGTAAATCTGCTAACTTGATTCCGACAAGGAAAACTTTTTTGACAGTCTCACCATGTTTGCAACCCATTAAAACTGGGTGCCCCATGTGGTACGTACTTCAACAAACGCAACAGATCTGCACATATCTCTGCGTGTATGTGAGACATGCCGTTCCTTTAATTGTTTCATTATGGTCGTTGTGATAGTGCAACGGATAAATCAACGCGGCCCTTCAGTTATATATATGTATACATACAGGGAGTTTCAGCGTACACTTTCAAAATTTATTTAAGGTTGCCTGTGGCAGATAGCCCAATTACAGTTAATGAGCTGGTCTACTCGAAGAGGCGGTCAATACTTGCACAAAAAATTGAAATGCATAATCGACTAATTGACAAAAATTCACTAATTAGGTTTTAAACTAATTACCTGATGGCCCATATTGCAATTTACAAATTGTAGCCGTAGAGTTGGCAAGGCGGATTCACTTAGAATTAATTCGGAGGATGACACCAGTTTCTAGATATTAATTCCCGAAGTTTGCGGAGAAATGCATTGGCGTTCCAGTTAATTTTGCGCTTCAATGCAAAAAGCGACGTTTTGTTAAGAACTTAACAATGAATTTCTCCGCAATGCATTTCTCCGCAAAGTTCGGGAATTAAGATCTCGAAACTGGTGCCATAGCGAGAATTCGTTCCAAGTGGATCCGCCTTGCGAACTCCACGGCTACAATTTGTAAATTGCAATATGGGCCATCAGATAATTTGTTAAAAACTTAATTAGTGAATTTCTGCTAGTTATTCGATTATGCATTTCAAATTCTTGTGCAAGTAATGTCCGCCTCTTCGAGTAGCCCAGCTCTCGAACTAGAATTGTGCTATCTGCCGCAGGCAATCTTTAGGAATTTTTGAAAGTGTTCGCTGAAACACCCTGTATTTATAAGATGGCTTTGCCTGCTATGAATATTATTGCTGCGAATGAGAGTTTTATTTCTAGTATTCACTAATAAGTGTGTTTGTTACTGCAAACGCGTGCGCTTATTCCGGTCGGGAGTTCTCACTTTTCAATAATTTCATTTAGAATATTTGTTATTTTCCCGTACATATATATATACATATATATATATATATATGTCTATGTACCCTTAGATTTAATTACCTAGAAATACATTGGTCATTCTTCGTGCCCCGCAGTTAATAAACCTGGTTTATTTCACTCTAATATTGTTTTCTTCGATCATTGTCCCTAATCAATATCCACCAACAAGAAGCCTGTGTAAAATGACAAGATATCAATAATAAAATTTTCTTACGCAGCCTTCATGCTGCGGAGATACCATTTACTTTTAGAAGACAGTGGTAAAAACAGCAGTTCACCTGGCTAAAACTACATTTGGCACCAGCCGTGAAGGGTCATGGGCGCACCGAAGCAACTAAACCATTAAAAAAAATGTACTGCAGAGAGGTTCTGCGAGAAAAATTGGGCGTCCGCGTAGCAAACGCACGCTCGCTAGCAGACAACGCGCTTGACAACGACAGCAAAATTGAAGACGTCGCATCGCATAATCTATGCCTCAAATATATTTGTTTGGTAACATGGTGTAAACATAAATTTGCACTTGAAATAAAGCGCTATTTTAAAGGGACACTAAAGAGAAACAGGAAGTTCAGCTGGAATAAAAGAGGGACCTTCAGGAATGCATGAAGTTTTTGTTGGGTGCAAAAAAATGAGTTATTAGCGGAGAAATTCGTAAACAAAGACCAAATATCTCTTCCTCAATTTCTCTCACCCCAGATTTGGCGCTGAAGCAGTGTCATCACAGATTTCATTGCTCTCGGCGAATCAGAATGTGCCATGATACGTCACTGCTTGCGTAAACGGCCAAGGCACTGGATGCATCATGGCTGCATGCATGGTCGCTGCATTTGCGTTCGCCGCGATGGATACCGTTGCTGCCGCTGAACCTTGCAACGAAGAGTTCGCCAGGGAAGCAGGACTGCATTTCAGCGATATTCAGTGAAACGGAGCGCGAAATGATCCTCCGTGCTCGAGCGGTAGGTGTTTCCGCGTGCGATGGCGGTGAGCCGCCGGCCGCGCCGGCGGAGAGCTTCGTTTTCGTCGACGGAAGGCGAAGCGTGCGGTCCGCCAGGCGACGATGTTCCCGACAGAACAAGCGTAGAAAGTTGCGCACGTACTCGGTATGGTTATTTCGTGGCTTTATTTAATGACATTCAGCACTCACCGAGCCGCCAGTTTGCTGCTGCAGGGGCACCGGAAGGGGGTTTGATGAAGGCCGCATTGAGGGAACAGCTGCTCGAGAAAGGACTGGCGTCTGGGGCACGCCAAGATACTTTCCGAGGGTAGGATTATACACATAATCCGACGGCGAGAAATGCAGAGAGCATACCATCGGTTTCTCTAGTTCTTTTGCCGTTTTATCATCGGCAGAGCACTGAGCCATTGCGAACGCCGGGGAGCCGGGGCTCACCGCGCAACACCACATGAAAGGACACAACCGAGTCAACACTACACATACGAGGCATTTTCTGGCTGTTTCCCGCGAAGTCAACGTTTTTCGAGCCACGCAACACGCAACCAAACACCGTAGAGTGGAACAGGCGCGCGCGACGATGCATTGACCAAAAACGAAACTACGAAACTATCACGGCCGCATGTATCGCCATGCCATTTTTTCTTATTTATTTAATTTTGTGTTAACTTGTACTTCCTCGCTTGAAACGGTTTAAAAAGTTGGCAAATGCTGTTTATGTACGTTTAAGGTGTATTTCATTTTGCGTTTTATTAACAGCGCTAAATCGCTCTCGACCAATCGCGACCGGCCTGCATTTGTAATCTCCGACGTCAGAACGTGTAGTGCGGGAAATTCGAAGGGGCGTCAGCACCTATCCTTCAGTTTTTCGCTATTTTCTCGCCTATTAAACATCTGTTTGCAGTAAGAATGGTATGACTGTGATCGTGAAAGGATAATCTACCATTTAAGCTCAACTTCGGGTTTGTCTTTAGTGTCCCTTTAAGAGCGTACTATGCGCAATCAGCCTCGGTGCCCGCAGCGAAAGTACGTTGAATATGCCGCGGAGCGCGTCTCCGCCCCAATCCAGTTCGCTCGCAGCGCCCTCGCACTAATTTATTGCGATAGCAATTATATGGACACTTCAACCGGATTTCTGCCGTCGGCGTCGCCGTCGCCGTCGTCGTCGCCGTCGCCGTGAGTTTCCCTATAGATAAAATCTTCGCCGCGCGCCGTATGCCCGAGCGGAAGCGTGCGGGGACGCGCGCTATCACGGAGAGCGACCGCACTCATCTCCCACGCGCAAGCAAGGAAGCAGGAAGCCAGCGCCGGAGGGAGCGGGGGGAGGGGGGGGGGCGCACTTCTACTCTGCCAACAACCGCGCTCGTCGCTCGTCCGCACCGTCTCTTATCCCCACACGGTTCTGACCTTTATGCGCCGTGCATTCGCCGCTCAGTTTCCGTTGAAGCGATAGACCGCACGTACCTTCGCCCGCTACGGCGTATGCTTGCTGCCCGCGTTTTGACAGTCGTTGTCTGCAGTCATTCAGTGTGATCTATTCGTGTTTGTTTGTGTGCGCTCACACCACGCTTGTTCATTCAGTTAGTAATAGTCGGGCCACATTTTCCAACGCACGCTACACATGCAATGCTGCCCGGATCGGCAGTGCAGCGCTACAGGTGTGTCCCTTCGCACGCGCTGCCCACGGGAAGCGCTTCTCATCAACACCACCGTTTCACACGCGCCTTCTCGTGGTCATCGAGTCTCTCTTCATGTCGGTCTACTTACGCCGCAGCACACCTGCTTACTTAATCAGCTCATGTTTACTACAATTCATATTGCTACCAAAGCCGCTCACCTTACTTCGTATGACATTGCTGTGTTGCTATCGCATTCATTGCTTCGCCCTTAGGGCGAATCTGTTACATTTTTTTTCCACACGCGGCGCCTCAGCTGCAGAGCGCCGTTCGGCCCACTCGACCATTGTCTAGTACACTCTAGGGAACACCGAGTGCTGATGGCACCCTTCTTTTTGCATTTCGACTGCGTGCTTTGTCTCTCTGCTTTTCTTTTTTTTTATTTTTTATGTCAACACGTCGGCGGTGAATTTGAGAGTTAAGTTCATTCATTCGCTTGAGCCTGCTCGTAGAGCCAACATCGAATTCCGTGTCGAGCGCGAGAAACAACGTGCAGCACCACGATTGGCTGCGGCAATCAGTGCTTCTCTCTTACAGTTCAACATTTATTATCACAGGGAGCTCAATCAAAGATACGACATTGCGTAGCGAATCATGGACAGCAACGCCCGCACATCGTGGCACGCCCTCTCGTGTTTGTGTGCACGACTAGCGCGCACGTAGTAAACCACAACAAGCGGAATTTACGACGACGGTACGCTTGCTTGCGCATTTTTGTATTGTGCTAGTTAGTTAGTTAGTTAGTTAATTGGGGTTTTGTGGCGCAAAAGCGACTAAGGCTATGCTGCGCCAAACACAAGGTGTTATGAATAAAAATTTTAGAACAGCAAAGGCTGTGTTTGTCTATAGCCTGTTAATATAGCCAGTAACTTATAGAAATTTAAAAAGGTCTGGTAATGGCACTAGTGCATCATCACCTAAAACTAAAGCAGGGTGTAACGGTATGTGTAATTTGTATAAGTTCTGCAAAAGGTTTCGTCTCTCTGTTTGGATATGTTTACATGTTAGTAAAATGTGCATGACTGTGAGCGGTTCTTGGCAATTGTCGCATATTGGTGGGTCTTCTTTTGTGAGTAAAAAAGTGTGTGTGAGGTGTGTGTGCCCAATCCGTAGTCGACATAACACTACTTCAATGAACCGTTCCTGATGACTACATGACTTCCATTCGCCAAGTACGGGTTTAGTAAGATGTAACTTGTTGTTGGTACAATGATCCCATTCGTGTTGAGATTTTGATCTAAAGGCCTTCCGAATCGCGTACATACTATCTTTATATGGGAGTGTTGTGTTTGTTATGTCTTTGTATGCTGCCATTGCTGCACATCTATCAGCTGCTTCATTTCCCGGTATTCCAACACGGCTTGGTACCCAGCAAAATCTAATTGATCTGCCGTATTTGTTTGATGTTAGCAGGTTTAAAATATCCCCCAACAGGGGTTCACATTCGGATTACACGTGTAGAGCCTTTAGTGTGCTTAAGGAATCAGTGTATATGACTGTGTTTTTGTGTTTGTCAGCGATGATCTTTTTAACTACAGTCCATATTTCGTAGACTTCCGCCGTGTAAGCAGAGGCATGCTGTGGTAGTCGAATACTTGTTTCCCAATTTTTGTCACGACGCCCACGCCCACGTGTTCTTTTGTTTTGGAGCCATCAGTGTAAAATTCCATGTAAGTTTGATATTTCTCCTGAAGAGCGCGAAATTCTTGTATGATGTGTTCGTGTGGGGTGTCATTTTTTTAGAGGGGTTAATGCCCAGTCACATAACTCTATGATCTCGCACCATGGGGGTAATCGTTATGGCCTTTTAGCAACCTGAAGGACCTCCTGGGGAATGTCATAATCACGACAGTATTCCTCATATCGCAGCAGAAGCGGTTTAATCATGTTTGGTTTATTTGTGTAGTGTAAGCGTGAGTTGCACTGTGTGACTATGTTGTAGCATATGTGTTGTGGTGATGACTGGATTCTATGTATATAGGAAAACGTTAGTAACACTCTGCGCTTCTGTAAAGGAGGCTCATTACATTCAGTGCATAAACTCTGGACAGGTGATGTTCTGTAAGCACCACTTGCCAGTCGTAGTCCGAGGTTATGAATTGGGTCAAGTCGTCGAATGTAAGACGGTCTGGCTGATCCATAATTGATGCTACCATAGTCTAATATGCTACGTACTAAAGAGCGGTAGATGTGTAGCAGGCATTTACGGTCAGAGCCCCAGCGCTTCCGTGACAAGACTTTGAGGATGTTAAGTGCATTGTTCCCTTTGATTTTAAGACTGTTAATGTGCGCAACAAAGTTCAACTTTTTATCAAACAGAACGCCCAGAAACTTGTGTTCTTGTTTTACCGGTAGTATGGCTTCCTGTAACTTAAGCGTGGGATCTGGTTGCAGGCCTCTTTTCTGTGAGAAGACAACACTAATCGTTTTTTCAGTTGAGAAACGAAAACCGTTTTCAGATGCCCGCTGCGTGAGTTTGTTTAATGTAATTTGAGTTTGCCGTTCGCAGGTTGCCATGT
The DNA here is from genome assembly GCF_013339745.2 of Dermacentor silvarum. Taxonomy (NCBI): domain Eukaryota; kingdom Metazoa; phylum Arthropoda; class Arachnida; order Ixodida; family Ixodidae; genus Dermacentor; species Dermacentor silvarum. The sequence continues at coordinate 34,949,267 of NC_051155.1, read as the reverse complement.
TCGATGCACGACATGAAATTTGTAGATCATCCACATATAACGAGTGCATTACGGATGGTGGAATTACATTATTTACCGAGTTCATTTTTATGACAAACAGTGTTGTGCTTAATACACATCCCTGTGGCACACCATTTTCTTGGATGAATATGCGTGAGAGCACCGTTCCTAAACGCACTTGAAAGGTTCGGTCGGACATGGAATCGGCTATACATTTGAGCATTCTACCGCGGATCCCTAAATCCGCTAAGTCCCTCAAAATACCAAACGTCCATGTTGTGTCATATGCCTTTTCTAAATCGAAGAAAACTGTGAGACAGTATTGTTTGTGTAGAAAGGCAGTACGTATCTCGTGTTCTAACCGGACTAGATGGTCTGTTGTAGAGCACACTGTAAAAAAATTTCCGTAATTTTACAGCGAAAACCTACGTAAAATTTACGCAGACCATTCCGTTTTATGAAAAACGGCGGGATCCTACGTAAAAAAGACGGACGTAAGCTCCGTTTATAAAAAAACGGCAGGATTCTACGTAAAAAAGACGGACGTAAGCTCCGTTTTTGAAATACGGAGAGCCGTCCGTAATTTCATGTGGAGGGCAACTGAACATGTCACGAGTGAAAAATGAACACGCAAAGAATATAACGAAAAGACACTGTCTACTCTAACTGCCAGTTACATATAACACCATAGATAACGCTGTTTGAACATTATGCGCGTGCGAGTATAGTAAACACACAAAAAGAAGCAGGTAGGGTTTGAGCGGTGGCGCTGCTTACCACACCTTCATCGCGCCTACACGCTGGGTTGCATTTCTCCGGCACAAATAACCGTACGAGTGGTCGCTAATGGCGGACGGTGGAGGTGGTGTTCCTGGCGCATTTGTGATTTCACTCTAAATAGGAAGAAATCGGCGCTGGATTGTTACACAAGTAAGTGATTTACGTGTCCTTTTTTCGTTATTGGTGCACGTTGCGCGTGCGAAATGCTCCGCGATGGCCGGTGATGGGCTCAATTGTGTTGTGTGAGCACGCTTTTAACGAGATTCCTTGGCCATGAGGATTGACAAAGCGACATTGCGAGTCTGTGATAAAGGGGTGTTTCATTTGTTGTGTTGAATGCATTCTCACTACAGCTGAAACGCGTAGGCAATATTAGCGGCGTTGACGCCTCTAGCAGCTCCTTTGTCGTCTGTATGTGGCCGCTGGTTTACTGACGTTAGCATTCCAGTTTGTAGTGTGTTGTGCTTTGTGCTCGGCGTTCCAAAATTAAGTGAAGGCGTTGTACCCATTACTATCGCTTCCGACGCGGTGCAACGCTATGTTACCAATATTCGGTGACGCATTGAATCAAAGTGAAATTTTTAGCAATTATTATAAGCTTCGGACGCAGTGCCCTGGCTGGGCGTGCCTAATCGCAGTGTTCACACCCGGGATTGGAAGATTGGTCATGTATGAAGACCTCATAGAGCATGTTTGATGTGCATGCCCCTTCATTACAATCAAATGACGGTGGAGCGTGCTTATTGCCCTAACCTTGTGCAATCTGCAGTGTTAGGTAACACGGGTGTCACACGGTGCCCTTTCGTTTGTAGTAGAGCCCGAGCACTCGTGCACGATCGCAATTGAAAGTCGTCCGCGTGATACCCGTTAAGGTTCATTGCAAAGGAAACGGATTATTTTCTACCTGGCAATCTGTATTAGTTTTTTTTTTGACAGCTACCAGGCTGACGATTAACGTTCTGACTAAGTACGTGAGGATATCACGTATTCTGGGAGGGAGGATTGCCGCTTAATAATTCTGCATAACAATACTGCAATAATTCTAAAATGTGTGCATGTGTTGTAAGTTATGCAGGGCAAAATATTGTGTCAGCTAATTTTTCGAATAGAAGGTGCTTCATAAAGTTTTTTTGCAAATAAGTTAAACGAGGCCATTAGCACTTTATAAAATACTGTGAGCTATCTCACAGCAATAACAGTAACTGAGTGACGAGCTTATATGCATAGTGTAATTCAGTGGCGCACTGACGGGGGGGGGGGGGGGGTTGGGTGTTGTAACCCCCCCCCCCCCCTGAGGCCTACTTAACCCCCCCCCCCCTATTTTGTTTAACCCCGTTTCTTTCCTTGCGCATTTGAGTACTGCAACTAATGGTATCTTCGACTGGTCGCATCCATCCCCCGAAGCAGAGTGATGCTGATCTGGCGTTCCCCGAACTCGGAGGTAGACGACAAGCGCGCAAGCCGAACGTGTGACTCGCTCTCGGAGGAGGAAATGGCAGATGCGATACCACGTGACTAGTGCTAACGTCCGATGTTTCGCCTATCCAAAGATAAACCGGCCGGTGGGACGACCATTCGTTGAGACGCCAGCATGCTGTGGCCTAGGTTGCCTAGGCTACAATGGAACGTCGCCAAGAACGGCGACGCTGTACTGTGATGACGTTTCTGGAAACGCTCTCATCTCGGCGACTGCTCCGACGACAGGTCTCGGAGCGTCTCAGAGCGCTCGACGCGGGAGGAGAGCGATCGAAAAGAACCAGCCGAACGCAAGGCACACACTCTTTTTCAACCAGCCGAAGACAACGCCGCTCGAGAGAGCGCTCTAGAGCGCTCCGAGGTGACCAGTCGAAGATACCATAAGATATAAGACGCGTAATCGTCTGCACACTCACAAAAAGCGTATTTTTGACAATTTTCTGTGAAGAAATGGAAATTAGTGCTATTTAGACGGTATTGGCAAACTGTCAACCCCCCCTGGCAGAGATCCTGGGTACGCTACTGGTGTAATTGTATATAAAAATGTTTGTGCATTGCTTTGGATGACCGGTCAGAAAGTAACTGATATCAGTATTTCATTTGCAGCTGTTGCACCAGTGAAGGATGTCTGTGTGCTGCCTTGCATTCAGTTTCTCAGCCATGGGGGCCTGCTTGCAACACCAGTGGAAAAGCAGTCTTGCATTAGTGCTATTTGTTCTGGTAAGCTGGACCATTCTATCGTATATCAGTCATGCATATGCAGTCCTAATGGACATTGACTACAAATGTTGTTGGAATGACAATGCCTATACAAGTATAATAATTGTTGCAGATGCATCCAAAAGATAAATGATGTTTTGTTTTTCCTGGGGCAACCAATTGGTTCAGCATGAGGACGTCGACTTAAAAGTGGTATTGTTTCAGACTTGTCTAGGATGCACATGAGTGGTGTTCAAAAAACACTAATAGCACCGGAATTTGGGATTTGAGGCAACAGATAAAACACGCACCAATAAGTCAATTCTGTGTCCAGTTTGCCTCTATGAGTATGCAAAAACACCTGCATACTGACCTCTAACACTGTCATGCATGGGCCCCATGGTAACGAAGTGTAGCCACAGTTAAGCTCACTGTTAGCCATTGTTCAGCTTACTATAATAGGTGAAGATGCCTCGACGGATTTGCGTGTGACATTGGAAAGCATCATAACAAGGTAAAATATAGCCTGAGCACGCAGCTGTGTCACGTGGTCAGGTGACCAAAATATATGAATATTTTGAAGGGAATGAACAGCACTACTGCCAGAACAAAGTGAAGGCAACGGGCACAGCAACATATTCCCTTTATCCTGTCTATGGCACTATTCAGTTCCTTCCTAAACATGCACCAACCAGCCCAGTTCAGAACGCTCTCGCAGTTCATCTGAATACCTCAATTTGTCTAGAAGATTAAGTGATTACACACTAGCATATGTGGGGGCTAGTCTGCGAATTTTGTATGTTTTGAACATGTGCCATGAGGATTCTTCTTTGCTCAAAACTTGATATACAACTGCACAAAGCAGCATCGATAGCTATGTTGCTTCCCCATCTTGTATCGAGGGTCTGTGAGTGTTTCCGAAGATAGTCCTTCAGTTTTCGTCCTGTTTGTCCTACATAATTGCTGCTGCAGGGTAGTAGGATGTAAACAGCACCAACTGCACTTCCTATGACCTCCAGCACATACTTCTTGATGCAAACTTCACGTCTCGGCCTGGTCCGGTTGACATTTTTGTACCTGCCCAGTTTGTTTGGCCCTGAAAATAAAAATGTAGTTCCAACTGTCCCCAGCAATTTGCTTGAATTGAAGCTTCCTTTGTGCACATATTGTATAGCAGTGGTAGGCCTTGGCTTCCTTGAAGTACTCCGACTGGAGACTTCACCTATGTTCAGCTCCGTTAAATGCTTCTTGGCAACGCATGCCGAAAGGCAGTGCGAACACACTGTTAAAAGCAACCGTACTTGGGTCTGGAAGCTCCCCTCCACTTCGTGGTGGTGCCAAGAGTGCTCCCTTGCGTTCCTGGAGCAACAACACGCTTCAGTGTTCAAGTGCGATAATAGTAAAGGCTAAGACACTTATGAGTGTGGATCATAGATCCAGCACAATGCTCACCACAGAAAACCTTCACGCTAGATATTGGAGCTTGCTTTCCAGCAGTTTTACTTCCATGAGCACACCTGGCACTGTGGAGGAGACATAAAAAAAAATGGCTGAACTGCTTGAGTAGCCTTGCTTGGCAACTTCTCACAGACAAAAACACTGTCAGGTAACCGTAAAACACTAGCTATTGTGGGCACCAGTGTAGTAAAGTTATTTTGCTTCATTAGCAATTTTCTCCTCTATATTAGGTGAAGTAAGGCTACTAAATGGGTAGAGTGATTTTTTTTCTGTCTTCTCTGCAGTGCTAGATGAGTTCACGTACGGAGAAAAACTACCATTAGACAGTGATCTTCCATTTCTGGACCGCAGGGTTTTCTTTGGTTAGTGTTATGTGTGCTGGAGCTATGCCCAATGTTTAGAGGAGGCTATTCTGCCTTCTGCGTCGGCACGCTCTTTGGCTGTGAAGCTCATCACAGGAACACCAAAAGGTGTCCTCAAGAAATCGAGGCATCACCATGTGGAGGAGAGCTTCTGAACTCATGTCTAACATTTGCTTGCAGTGTGGTGGCCACTGTTATATCATATTCACAAGGTCAGTCATAGTCTCAAATAGACTGTTGGGAAAGCTGGAACTTTCCTTTTATTTTTCACGTCGAGCAATCGGGGTACATTGTGCAAAAAGTTGACTCGGACCGAGCCTTGACGCAAAGTGTAGCAAAAGGCAGAACAGCAGTTCAACTGTGCGGTTGTTTACATTATCCCGCTATCCTGCAGCTGTAACTACGCAGGACACACAGGCTTAGTATATATAGATGTTTGTCTGTAAACAAAATTCTTTGCCTGCGTTCGTGTTGTCTAGCCTTCTCCTGTTGCATTATGGGGTTTTACGTGCCAAAACCAGTTCTGATTATGAGGCACGCCGTAGTGGGGGACTCCGGAAATTTAGACCACCTGGGGTTCTTTAACGTGCACCTAAATCTAAGTACACGGGTGTTTTCCTGTCTTTTCGTGCTGTCCCCAAGTTATCCCATAGGTACACTCTTGCATAACTTGCAATTATAAGATTCATGCTTGAGAATATAATCGGAAACTGTGCCATTGGGATGACATTATTAATTACACGTGTTGGTGTTGAAGAAAGTAAGTGGCTGTGCAGTTAGGGTAGGGCTTCAGATCTGCTTGTTATAGCTATTCTTAAGTTGCTTCCAAAACTTGAGATACAACGATTCAAGCTATGTCTGTGAAAACACTGCATCATGTTACAGAACACTCATAGGAAATAGCTCGGTATTGCGAGAGGTTGTAGAAATTTGCTTTCCACAGCATTTTATAAAGATGTTTTTTAACTCCCGCATCTATCGTGTTGTCTCATCACAAAACTGTAAACAAATATGAGTATTATGCCTTGAGTTTTAGTAAAGATTGCTCGAATATGATTAATCCTTTCAGACGCTCTGCACGTAATTCAATACACCAAGATAGTGTCTTAATAGCAATAGCATTGATTAAAGTAAGGATATTTAAAATGTGTCCCGTACATCTTGAAACTCTTCTGATTGAAATAGTGCTGCAAGATTGAATTACACAGGCAAATTGTTTTAGTAAAGTAAGTATGAAGGTAGATGGTTGGGTTCTTTGCTTGGTATATGTCACTTCTTTCATCGTTTTTCACAGTGTGTTGCACCAGTCATAATTTTTGAGTGGCTGGATAGGTGCTGTTCAAGCCTGGTAGACATGAAATAGTTGATGTTTGCAAATCTCATGTACTTGCACTGAGTTTTTGCATGGAGTGCACATTCTATAAACTTGACAAACTCACTAAAGAACTGAAAACTCTTAATCTATTGTGCATCTGTAAGCATTTTATGAATGTGAAAGGGTTAAGGAAAGACGCTCCTTAAAACAATTTCTCGAAACATCGCAACATACCACCTCAGGGTCTCCCACCTTAACCTCTTACTACTGTTTTGCTAATCACAATATTGACTGAATGCAATATTTTTCTTACCAGTCTTTCGTGTAATGTAAAGAAAATTAACACGCCTAGTCTTACATGAAGATAAATTTGAAATCATTTATTTATTGCACTCACTTGGCAGCAGTTCGGAACTGTTCTTTATCAGTATAGTACTTGTGATTCACCTTTGTATTGCTGAGTACAGGTAGAGATATGGTTAGTTGTTTAACAAAAAGGATCCCTAATTTTCTACTTTCTGATTGTAGCTTAGACCGTCACTTGTACTTCACAACGAGGGGACTGCGGTAGCTAGGATATATAGCTTTCCTGAGAATTTTCATAGATGCAATTCTTATTCTGTCTACTAGCATGTTTGTATTAAAGCATGAATTTCATAGATTAGAGGCTCCATGAAGGTACATTCTGTCGTTGAATCTCTATGAGATGGTTAAGCAGGTTGACTGTATCTAGTTACAACTCCTCATGTTCTGTGGCAGTTACATTCGCGTGGTTTAGTGCTGTCAGTGTAAGCTTAACATTTCTTTCCTTCTCCCAGGAAGGACACAAGCATTGAGGAGCCATTTGACCTGCCACAACACTGATATTGTCACGTACTAGTGACGCTGAAGAAAACAGTCGTAAAACTGTGTACGACGAAACTGGTTGTTTATTGGGCGAACCTGTGCCCACAAAAGCAAGGTACACTCAAAGCACAACGATAGCGGCGAGCACAGTCGGCGATCGTCGAAAATCTGATCAGCGGCGAAACGCGTCGGCTTTTATACCTGAGTCATCGAAGGTTCCAGATTAATCCCAGATGCCCGCGTGTCTTCCAGAAAGTTCTAGACAATTCGCGTCGCTCATACAATCAGATTACATGGGCGTCGGTGACCACAGACGACGGATAGAAGCATTGATAACGTCCGAGAAGCTTCCAATGCAGGCGCGTCCTGCGCCGAGCGATAACGTTTAACATTTGTCAGCCAATGTTGAAAGCGGCTACCGGTGAAAGATAAACATGTGTATGTGTCAATACCCTCCCCTTAAAAAGCATCGTCCCGATGCTACAAACAAACACGAAAGCGAAAACAAAACCATGCGTAATAAACAAAATAACAAAAAACAATAACACAGTAACAAAGTACCTAAGTTTGTCAGCGGGCGTAGAAAGGCTTAAGACGCACCACGTGGATGACTTCAGGTCGTGCCCGGCGCCGCTGTGATTGCGAAATGCCGTCTGGCACGACCTCATATTCCAGTGCGCCAATACGTCGGGTGATCTTATATGGTCCGAAATAGCGACGTAACAGCTTCTCGCTAAGTCCTCGTCGGCGTATCGGAGTCCAGACCCAAACACGGTCACCGGGCTGGTACTCGACGTAGCGTCGTCGAAGGTTGTAGTGTCGGCTGTCGGTCCTCTGCTGGTTCTTGATGCGCAGGCGGGCGAGCTGTCGACCTTCTTCGGCACGCTGCAAATAGGTGGCAACGTCGAGATTTTCTTCGTCGGTGACGTCCGGTAGCATGGCGTCAAGCGTCGTTGCCGGGTTCCTTCCGTAGACCAGGTTGAACGGCGCCATGTGCGTCGTTTCTTGCACGGCCGTGTTGTATGCGAAGGTCACGTACGGAAGGATGGCATCGCACGTCTTGTGTTCGACGTCGACGTACATTGCCAGCATGTCGGCGATGGTCTTATTTAGGCGCTCGGTGAGGCCATTCGTCTGCGGGTGGTAGGCGGTGGTCCGGCGATGGCTTGTGTGGCTGTATCGCAGGATGGCTTGAGTTAGTTCTGCCGTAAAGGCAGTACCTCTGTCGGTGATGAGGACTTCTGGCGCACCGTGACGCAGGAGGATGTTCTCAACGAAGAATCGGGCTACCTCGGCAGCACTGCCTTTGGGCAAGGCTTTTGTTTCGGCGTAGCGGGTGAGGTAGTCCGTAGCTACGACGATCCATTTATTCCCGGACGTCGACGTCGGAAAAGGCCCCAGTAAGTCCATCCCAATCTGCTGGAACGGTCGGCGAGGTGGCTCGATCGGCTGTAGAAGTCCGGCTGGCCTTGTCGGCGGTGTTTTGCGTCGCTGACAGTCTCGGCATGTCCTTACGTAATGGGCGACGTCGGCAGAGAGGCGAGGCCAGTAGTATTTTTCTTGTATCCTTGCGAGCGTGCGGGAAAAACCGAGGTGTCCAGCCGTTGGGTCGTCATGGAGAGCTTGCAGAACCTCTGGACGCAATGCTGAGGGTACCACGAGGAGGTAGTTGGCTCGGAGAGGCGAGAAGTTCTTCTTTAGGAGAATGTCGTTTTGCAAGAAAAACGACGCCAATCCTCGCCTGAACACCTTCGGCACAGTGACGGTCTTGCCTTCCAGGTAATCTACAAGGTTCCTTAGTTCCGGGTCGGCTCGCTGTTGTTCGGCGAATTCGTCGGCACTGATGGGTCCCAAGAAAGTGTCGTCATCCTGGTCATCCTGTGGCGGCGGTTCGACGGGGGCGCGAGACAAGCAGTCGGCGTCAGAGTGCTTTCGCCCGGACTTGTAAACGACGGTGATGTCGAATTCTTGAAGTCTCAGACTCCATCGTGCGAGGCGACCTGAAGGATCCTTCAAGTTAGCTAGCCAACACAAGGCGTGGTGGTCGCTCACAACCTTAAAGGGCCTGCCATAGAGGTAGGGGCGAAACTTTGATGTAGCCCAGATGATGGCTAGGCACTCCTTTTCTGTTGTGGAATAATTTGCTTCCGCCTTCGATAGCGACCGGCTAGCGTAACTTACAACCCTTTCTAGTCCATCAGTCCTCTGCACAAGCACGGCGCCGAGTCCTACGCCGCTTGCGTCGGTGTGGACTTCGGTATCGGCATTTTCGTCGAAATGCGCAAGGATGGGCGGCGATTGTAGGCGTCGCTTCAGTTCTTCAAATGCTTCGATTTGCGGCATCTCCCACTTGAACTCGACGTCGGCCTTCGTGAGGTACGTCAGTGGCTCGGCGATCCGTGAAAAATCCTTGACGAAGCGCCTGTAATAGGCGCACAGTCCCAGAAATCTACGCACTGCCTTCTTGTCAGCGGGCAGAGGAAAGTTGGAGATGGCCGCAGTTTTCTGAGGGTCGGGGCTCACTCCAGACTTGTTGATGACGTGGCCTAAAAACAAGAGCTCCTCATATGCGAAGCGGCACTTTTCTGGCTTTAACGTGAGTCCGGAGGTTTTGATTGCTTGAAGAACTGTTTCAAGGCGCCGCAGGTGTTCTTCGAAGCTTGAGGCAAACACAACGACGTCGTCCAAATAGACGAGGCAAGTCTGCCACTTCAAGCCTGCCAGTACTGTATCCATGACGCGTTGGAAAGTCGCAGGTGCCGAGCAAAGACCAAACGGCATGACCTTGAACTCGAACAGTCCGTCTGGTGTTATAAAGGCCGTCTTCTCCCGGTCCCTCTCGTCGACTTCGATTTGCCAGTAGCCGGTTTTGAGGTCCATCGACGAAAAATACTTTGCGTTGTATAGTCGATCCAAGGCGTCGTCAATCCGTGGAAGGGGGTATACGTCCTTCTTCGTGACCTTGTTGAGGCGACGATAATCGACGCAGAAACGTAGGGTTCCATCCTTCTTCTTCACTAACACCACGGGGGACGCCCACGGACTCTTGGACGGCTGGATGATGTCGTCGCGTAGCATTTCGTCGACTTGTTGCCTTATGGCCTCGCGTTCGCGTGCTGAAACTCGGTACGGGCTCTGACGCAGTGGGCGGACATTTTCGTCGGTTATGATTCGGTGCTTGGCGACAGGGGTTTGTCGAACTTTTGACGACGACGAGAAGCAATCCTTGTATTGCAGGAGCAGAGCTTTTAGTTGTTCTTTCTTATGCCTGGGAAGGTTCTGATTAACGTTGAAAGTTGCTTCAGGTATTATAGTCGTTGCGGGTGCACTGGAATCCGTGAAGGCGAAAGCACTGCTGGCTTGTACTATTTCGTCGATGTAGGCAACCGTGGTGCCTTTGTTAATGTGCTTGTATTCGGGGCTGAAGTTCGTGAGCATCACCGTTGCTTTCCCTGCACGTAGGTCAGCTATGCCTCTAGCGACGCAAATTTCACGGTACAGCAGTAAGTGATGATCGCCCTCGATGACGCCCTCCATGTCTGCAGGCACTTCCGTACCGACGGAAATCATTACGCTGGAGTGAGGCGGAACGGTGACTTGTTCTTCAAGCACATTCAAGGCATGGTAACTGATGCATGTATCCGGCGGTATCGCTTTGTGTGTTGAAAGCGTTATCGACTTGGACCTTAAGTCGATGACTGCACCATGTTGGTGTAGAAAGTCCATGCCTAGGATGACGTCCCTGGAGCAGTGCTGCAGGATTACGAAGCTCGCCGGGTAAGTGCGGTTGTTTACCGTGACTCGCGCTGTGCAGATTCCAGCCGGCGTTATTAGGTGACCTCCCGCTGTCCGTATATCGGGTCCTTGCCAGGCCGTCTGCACCTTCTTTAACTTGGCGGCGAACGCGCCACTGAAAACTGAATAGTCGGCGCCAGTGTCGACGAGAGCGGTGACGTTATCACCATCGATGAGCACGTCTAGATCGGTAGACCGGCGTCTGGCGTTGCGGTTAATTCGTGGCGTCGGATCACGGCTGCGTCGGCTTGCTCTGCTGCTGCTACGTCGCGTCGGAAGGTCTTCGTTCGGCGGCGATGTGCTGTCGAGGCTGTTGCTAGGCGGCGTGCTGATATCTCGTCGTGATGATTCGCGAATCGTCGTCGTCGTCGGCGGCGGAGGATCTTCGGCATTGCGTCGTACAGCAACCGCACCTCCATCGGTTGCTGCTTTTAGTTTCCCGGGTATGGGCTGGGAGATCGGCCCCGGGTTGGGCCGGCATACAGGCGGCGATGCGGCGAGATGTAGCGGCCTGGTGACGGCGAGCGTGAGGGCCGTCGTGGTTGCCACTGGGCTCCGGCAAGGTAGTCGGCGATGTCACGTGGTCGCTCGCCAAGCTGTGGACGTGGCGCGTTGACGGCGAACCCTCGTAGGCCCATCTCGCGGTATGGGCATCGGCGGTAGACATGGCCGGCTTCCCCGCAGTGATAGCAGAGCGGGCGGTGGTCGGGGGCGCGCCAAATGTCCGTCTTCCGCTGGTAGCTGCGCTGGGCGACGGGCGGGCGTGCTGGCGGCGGCGGCGGTGGACGACGGAACTGCAGCGTTACGGGGCCCTGGCGCGAGCGCGGAGGGGGGCCTTCACGACGGGCGACAGCGGCGTAGGTCATCGCTTGCGGCTGTGGTTGAGGCGATGCCGGAACTTCTGGCACTTCCAGTGATCGCTGAACCTCTTCTTTAACTATGTCAGCGATTGTAGCCACCTGAGGCTGCGATCTTGGGAATAATTTCTGTAGTTCTTCCCGTACAACCGCTCTGATCGCCTCGTGCAGGTCGTCGGCGCCTAGAGCTTGAGCTTCGGCGTAGTTTGTCAGCGCACGGCGGTTGTATTGCCTGGCTCGCATTTCAAGCGTCTTCTCGATCGTTGTCGCCTCCGAAACAAATTCTGCCACAGTCTTGGGCGGGTTGCGCATCAATCCGGTGAATAGATGCTCCTTGACGCCCCGCATCAAGAACCTAACTTTCTTTTCTTCAGACATGTCGGGGTCGGCGTGGCGGAAGAGGCGAGTCATCTCCTCCGTGAAGATCGCGATGCTCTCGTTCGGCAATTGAACTCTGGTTTCCAGGAGAACTTCAGCCCTTTCTGTTCGTAGGACACTCGTGAAGGTCCTCACGAAGTTCTCGCGAAATAGGTCCCAAGTCACCAGGGTGGTCTCTCTGTTCTCAAACCATGTCCGAGCAGCGTCATCCAACGAAAAATAGACATGGCGCAGCTTGTCATCGTCGCTCCATTTGTTGAATGTCGCGGTCCTCTCGTACGTCTCCAGCCATGTTTCAGGGTCTTCAGCTGATGATCCACGGAAGGTCGGTGGCTCCCGAGGTTGCTGCAGCAGGATGGGGGACGCTGGGGCTGCCATTGTGGTCGTTGACTTGGCCTTGATCGCTGTGGTCTTTTCGGGAAGAAGTCCGTATTCTGGCAAAAGTCCTTGCTGTCTACGGCTAGCTCGCTGGTCCTTGGCGACGTTGGTCTCGTCCTCCGGTTTCGGGCTTGGGTCGCGGCTTTGCGGGGGCGTCCGCTGCATGGACACAAAAGCACCTCCACCAGATGTCACGTAGTAGTGACGCTGAAGAAAACAGTCGTAAAACTGTGTACGACGAAACTGGTTGTTTATTGGGCGAACCTGTGCCCACAAAAGCAAGGTACACTCAAAGCACAACGATAGCGGCGAGCACAGTCGGCGATCGTCGAAAATCTGATCAGCGGCGAAACGCGTCGGCTTTTATACCTGAGTCATCGAAGGTTCCAGATTAATCCCAGATGCCCGCGTGTCTTTCAGAAAGTTCTAGACAATTCGCGTCGCTCATACAATCAGATTACATGGGCGTCGGTGACCACAGACGACGGATAGAAGCATTGATAACGTCCGAGAAGCTTCCAATGCAGGCGCGTCCTGCGCCGAGCGATAACGTTTAACATTTGTCAGCCAATGTTGAAAGCGGCTACCGGTGAAAGATAAACATGTGTACGTGTCAATATTGTATTTGGTAGGTTCTATTACAGGTTTTCTTTCATGTAGTAGTACCTGCTATAATTGTGTATAATGTGTTCAGACCCTTAGTCAGCAGGCTGTTTGACAACAGGTATTTACAAATGAAGAACTAACAAGATTTTCAAGGTCATTAGTGATACAATTGTTGCACACTGCTGAATTTTCCCGCAAATTAAATTATGAGCCATCCAGCAACTGCTGCTCTCCTGCCTTAATGCACAAACCTTCAAATACTGTTACCCCTATCTCACAAGTGTACAGAAGGTGCAGATGACTGTTCACAGCGACAAGGTCATAATTTTTACTTACATGCAAAAGTGAGTCGAACGTCAGGTACACATTTGAACTTTTCCAAAACAAGTTCGTCATCATAGTGCACAAATGCACATGTAACTTACCGCAATAAAAATACACGGGCACAAGAAAGGGAGACAAAGACAAGCGCTTCGTGACTCAGAAGTGCGTGACATAAGTTTTCCGACCAATTATTATTCCCTAAATTTTCTTCTACTGATCCAGGACTCCTGTGACTACTTGCCTTAGGTAACATACACTGTTGCCTTCTTGCCCTAGAAAACATAACTAGTGCCTTCTTGCAGCCCTTTAAACTGGCAACATCTTCACCACCGACAGTAGAGCATGTTCAGATAAATTAAACTAGACATGCCTGGTGACCACCTAATTTTGGTGAACAAATTTTATTTGGTGCCCGAGCCTGACGACAATGAAATCAATGGTATCTTCTATTTTTTTTGTAGCGTAAGCTGAACGACAGGGACAACAGAAAAGCAAATTCAACGCACAGCCAGCGTTAACGTTCAACAACAGATTCGTTTCCAGTTCTCGTCACTATATATACCCTCAAAACATCATACAAAACGTGTAAAAAATCAGTAAACATGAACTAAAAAAACAGGAACCACACGCATGCAGTTTTTTAGGCACACAGATTGACAGACATATACACGTTTAACGCGAACAAAGATCGCATCATCTTTCACCTGCTTCTACTCATGATAACTGTTTTTTTTAAATCTAGGTTTGCACTTGCATCTTTGGCAATGGAGGGCAAGAAAACCGTCAGCAGCCAGGTATTTAATTTGTTATTGTGTTCTCGTAGCCTGTCATTTATACATCTACCAGTTTAACCAATGTAGGACCATCTACACTCAAAGGAATGTCGTATACAACACACGTGATGCAATCAATGAATTTGTTTTTATGTTCCTTTTCGCATGCAGTATCCGCAATTCTTTCTGGCCTTGTCTTCTTACACTGGCTGCCCAATTTATTAGGAGCTGGAAAAACAATGTTGATGTCACACCTTCCAGTAGTCTTTATTCTGTGGGAGAAACTATGTATAAAGGGGATGACAGCAACCTTTCTTTTCTTTATGTTGGTGTTTGTACCATCCACTTGCTCGGAACCTTTTTCCACTTGGCTCGGGTAACCAGCGCCGTTTAAATGTGAGACTTGCCATCCGAAGCTATTGTGCATTAGGTGCTGGCATGGCTTCTACAGCGCTTCACTGAAACACACTTTCGTGATTCTCCTCTTCCCAAGTTTTGTATGCGTGGAATGAAATGGTAAAAGGGGCTTACTTGCCCTAGGTTCTTAACACCAGCAGGTTTTGTTATCGGTGAGCACAAAATTAATGTCAAGGAATCTAATCTTCCCGCAACATGGCTATCCTGCACCTAATGCACGATAGCTTCGAACGGCAAGTCTCACGTTTAAGCCGCTTTGGTTACCCGAGCCACGTGCTCATGTCAGTCGCAGCAGGACTGCTTAAAAAGGCACAGCAAAAAGGTTCTGAGCAGGTATATGGTACAAGTACTGACATAAAGAAAAAGATTGCTGCCATTCCCTACATACATAGTTTCTCCCACAGATTAAAGATTGCTGGAAGGAGTGACATCATTGTTGTTTTTTCGACGCCTAATAAATTTATGAGCCTTTGTAAGAAGTCAAGGCCAGAAAGAATTTCGGATACTGCATGCGAGAAGGAACATAAAAGAAAATTCATTGATTATATCGTGTGTGTTGTATACCGCATTCCTCTTGGGTGGGGAGGGTCCTACATTGGTCAAACTGGTAGATGTATAAATAACAGGCTATGAGAGCACAATAACAAATTAAATACCCTGGCTACTGACAGTTTTCTTGTTCTTCATTGCCAAAGATGCAAGTGCAAACCTAGATTCAAAAAAGCAGTTATGAACAGAAGCAGGTGCAAGATAATGCGCTTAACTATAGACACTAGAAACATATCAATATTTGGTGACGCATGCATCAGTAAGCCTTCAATTTCATTATCCTCGAAAGAGCTTGTACATCTTTGTTCGTGTTAAACGTGTACATGTCTTGATCTCTGTGGCTAAAAAAACTGCATGCGTGTGGTTCCAGGTTTTCTTTAGTTCATGTTTACCGAGCCTTTACACATATTATGTTGTATGACGTTTTGAGGGTATATATAGTGATGAGAACGGGAAATAAATCTGTTGTTGGAAGATAACACTGTGTGCATGCCAAATGTGCCTTTCTGTTGTACCTATTGTTCAGCCTTGCGCTACAACAAAATAAAAGATGCCATACAAACAAGCCCCCATAGCTACCCTCATCGTTAGTTTCGCAAGAAAAAGAATTGTCTTTGAAAATACAATATAGAAGCATCTGTTCAATTGGAAGCATTTTTTTGAATTTTGCTGAATCCGCATTTTGAATTATCCCAAAGAAAAAGTGTTGTGGCTATGGCTCTAAGAATATTTTGGCACAGACTACAGGCAAATAGCATGAATTCCAACTAATTACCACGGAGTATCCCTGCTACGATATGAAGAAGTAAACCTTTGAAAACACAACGTTGCACATATGTGTGTTTTTATCTGCATCTATTAGCAGCACGGAATTTGGCCATCCTGTTGCCATTAAAGTCCCAGACATTTGGGGCAAATTGCTCTGCCCTCGTTGACTTTCAAAATCCACGAGAAGCGCTCATATTTGGGCATTGCTTTAGTTTCAGCTTTACTTTAAAATTTCCTTAGGAGAGGCGGGATTCCTAAAAAATTCCTAAATTAAGCACGTCACGGAAGTAATGCTGTCTGGAAGGACATGTTGCATAATTTGTTTCGTTGTGGGGTTGCCAGTCATGGAATGGACAGAATAAACGGTGTACTGCATGTAGCTGCCACATATGGGGTCCATGTGTACTTGTTGCAGGTTCCTTTACGTCGTGAAAGTGCTACAGGTTGCTTCAAAAAGCACAGACTGACAAAACGGCAAATTTTTGGGTGAACACAGCGCATAATTATAACTTTTTAAGGAGATGGAGATAGTATGTTGATGCACTAACGAATATAACTTTCAATTATCATTGCTTAAGTAAAAAGTATATTGCACATTGCTATTTTCATGACAAAACAAACCAAATCTGAAAGAGGCTAAAAGGCGCGCATGTTGCGGTGCAAGGCATGCTTTCTTCATATTGTTACTAATTTATAAGCTTGTCATCTGGACAGTACCTCTGGCTTGGTTGTTTTCCATCGGAATTGTACAACATGAGTAGTTTGAGCTCGTTTCAAGAGTGCTTCATTGTTTTTGGAAAACAGTGGAATCTGCAAGGTTTTCTGTTAGGGCAGTGAAGGTTGAAAGCCGTGGTCCGCAGTATGTGGTCGTGGTAGCTCTACCTACATGCAGAAAATGTAATCTCTGAATGTCAATGTGCACGTGAGAGCTTTGCCTGTTCCAAGTGAGCCATCAAATGACTTGGGGAGGTTTCATCTCAAGCTTTTCATGTTATAAGGCTAGGAACATATACCAACAAGGCAGAGTATGACATTTTTTTATGACCCATTTGTTTGGACCAGAGCACTGGTAATTATATTTGTGACTTGGAAATCATTTATTGTTGATGTATCTGACTAAAAACGGTGATGATGGTGGTACAGTAAACCTTGTTACAAGAGACACTCAAGAGACCCGGGAAACATGTCGCTTGTAACCAAGGTCTCTTGTAACCAAAAATTCTAAAAATACTGAGGAGTCGGACTAGACCACTTTATTATACATCAGCACCAAAGTGTGTTTAAACACATCTTTGATGCGAACAGAGCTGTCTCATGGAAACATGGCAATGGCTCCGGAGTATGACTACCGGCATACAAAGCGACCAGCACCGCAGACGCTGTGACGGAAATCCAACTCAATGGTACTCTGTCGCAGAGTCGGTGTGGGAGCGCGACAGCGATTATAGAAGCATAATCGCAGAAAATTCTGTGAAATTGGTAGTCTCAACCATGCGAGGAATGACAGCCGGCTGCGGAATGGAACAAAATCGAGCCAAGGGAATGAAAATTGCAGCACATACTGGTTAGTACGATGTTAGCCGCATTACGTGAGCGTGTCTGGGTTGTGTCTCTTATAAATAGTGAAGAATTTGCTCTAGGGACATAAAAAAGTTGTCCTTAGTAACCGAGTGTCTCTTGTAACCATGTCTCTTGTATGCAATGTTGTTAACATGGCGAACATAGGAAAACCAACAAAACCATTTTCAAATGTCTCTCATGACCGAGTGTCTCTTGTAACGAGATTTTACTAATAAAGAGTCCTAATTGATTGGTGTTCTTTTCCCTTTTCAGGCAAAGCAGGAGGCATGTGCAAGCAACTAGTCATTCCGATTCTCAACCAATCCTTCTTCTAGTCAGGCCATTTCTAGTGTCTTATCTTGCAAGTTCTTTTTTTCAGTAAAGCACAATAAACATGCAGTTTCGTTCAGATTCAGGTGGCTTGTTGCTTTTTGGGCACGAATTTGTATGTATGCTTTGTGCACGTCATGTACAGAACTCAAATGCAACATGGCAACACTGACACGAAAATGACGCGGTGTAAAAGACAGTTACCCAAGGAGGAAACGTGCACACACAGCATGTTGAGCGTGGTGTATGTCCGCTTATGTGCATTGATTTCTGCCCCATTTCAAGCTATATCTGATGCGAGTTAGCCATGTTGTTATGTACAACTTGGTATAACTTATTTCAATGAAACAAACAATTTTCTCATTGTCTGGACATATACACCCGCATCATCATTTACAAAACAAATTTTCAGCTGTTGATACGAAGCAAGATAAAGCTGAACAAGTTCGTACGGATTCATGGTGCCAGGAACGCAAGCATAGAAAACATGGACACAAGAAGAACAAAAAAAGGTGCTTCTGTCTTCCTTTTTGTTCTTTTTGTGTGTTTTATGTGCATACCTTTCCTCGCCACGGTCTATCCGTTTTTAATTAGGAAAGTACTGGGCTCAATTTACAGAATTTCCGTTCTACGGAGCTCACCGTTTTGTATTTGGAAAATACAGACAATTCTGTGATCACAACTACGGAAATCACCATTTTCCATTCGACGGAAATCACCGTTTTCCATTCAACAGAACTCTCCGTTTTCCATTTGACGGAACTCTCCGTTTTCCATTTGACGGAACTCTCCGTTTTCCATTCGACGGAACTCTCCGTTTTTCATTCGACGGAAAAAATTTTTACAGACTAATTTACGGAAACTCCGTTTTTCATTTACGGAAAGTGTCCGGCAACTTTTTACCTTCAACTTTCACCGTAAACTGAAGCAATTTTTTTTTACAGTGCACCCTTTCTTGTACCCACTCTGATGGTTGTCCAGCAGGTTCTCGGTTTCAAGAAAGGTATGTTAATCTTATGTTTATAATTGTTTCATATGACTTTGCAAGACAGCTTGTGAGTGCTATAGGCCTGTAGCTGGTTGCTGTTGCAGGATGCTTTCCAGCTTTCAAGAAAGGGATTATAATTGCTTTCTTCCACTCATTCGGCATTTTCCCCGTTTCCCAGATTACATTGAAGAAGCGAAGTAAGGTGTCCACTGCTTTAGGGGAGAGATGTGCGAGCATTGTATAATGTCCTCTGTCTGGACCGGGAGCTGTCTTCTTGCCAGAAGTGAGTAGTACCCTGTTGAGTTCTTGGAGTGTTAATGGGGTGTTATACGACCTCTCGGAACTTCCTGTTGTCGGAAGCTCTTGTTTTTCTGCTGATTGCTTATATCTTTGAAATTTAGGAGAGTAGTTTACTGAGCTTGATATGTCATGGAAATGCTGCCATAATATATTTGCTTGTTCTTCTGAGTTTGTTTGCTTGCCTGGAGGTGAGAGTATGGGGATCGTGTAAGGAGTGTAGTTCCCTCTAAACTTACGAAGTTGATCCCACATTCTTTTGGATGTTATCGAGCTATTTATGGATGATACATAATTTTTCCATGACTGTCTTTCGGCTTGCCTGCGTGTGTACCTGGCTTTCGCTTTTGCATTTTTGAAAATTAGGAGGTTATCTTGTGTTGGGTATCGCCGATAGATACCCCACGCTTTGTTTTGTAGCTTTTTAGTTTCTGTGCATCCGTTCGTCCACCAGGGTTTTAATTTTTTCCCTAAGACGCCAGAGGATTGAGGGATTGTCTGTTCTGCTGCAGTAAGTATACTGGTATGGTATGGTATGATAAACTTTATTCAGTATACTGGTAGTAATTTTTTCATTTAGTTCATCTATAGTTAATCCATGTGGTGTGTCATCCAGACTGGTTTTTCGGAGAAGAGAGGCCAGTCTGCTAGATGGAGTTTCCAACGGGGTGATCTCGATGGTATGGTGGGGAAAGGAGATGTTTTTTTAATAATAGAAGGCATATGGTCACTACCGTAAGGATTCTTGATAACACTCCATTGGAAATCGTTAAATATAGATGGAGAGCACAGGGCCAGATCAAGACAGCTCATAGCTCCTGTGTTTGGGGAACAGTAGGTTGCGTCACCAGTGCTTAAAAGGCATATGTCATTTGTAAGGATAAAACCTTCAAGTGTTTGTCCCCTGGTGGCATTTGTTTTACTACCCGATAACGTGTTATGTGCGTTAAAATCACCTGCGATTAAAAAAGGTTCGGGTAGTTGGTTTAAAATTAGCTCGAGGTCTCTTACAGTAAAATGTGAGTGTGGTGGAATGTATAGTGAACAAATGTTGATGGTTTTGTGTGCTAAAATGGTCACAGCAACGGCTTCTATGTGACTGTTAATGACAACTTCTCTAGCTGCGATACCTCCTTGCAGAACAATGGCTACACCACCCGAAAGTCGGCTCGCCTGGGTACGGTCTCGCCGTACCACAGTAAAGCCTTTTAAGAAATTTTTATGTTTTTCGCCTAGGTTTGTTTCCTGCAAGCACAAGGCCACAGGAGAGAAGTTGCTTAGCATGTCTTTGATGTCACCTAAGTTACGTAAGAGTCCTCTACAATTCCAGTGGATAATAAAAGCCGTTTTGAAGCAGAAAAGTAAAAAATGGCATTACGAGTGAACAAGAGATAAGAAAGATGTTTGGTGACATAGACCTAAAGAAGGCTAATATAAAAAAGAGCGATAACCTTTAGGTTATCACTTTCTTAATTAGTGTGGTTATTGGGACTTTGTCCCTTTTCGTGCGCTCGAGAGAGCGCTTGTGCTTCGGCGTCGACGACACCGGGGTTTTTGCGTCGACCTCCATTGCTCTCCCTGAGGTGCTGGAGGACCGAGAATTGGGCGCCGGGACACGTGTCTCGGGCCGTGGAGTTCGGTTGAGTTTAGGGCCATGCGGGACTGGTGTCTGCAGGCCCTTCGAAGAGGATGGAGCAGTACTGACTGATTCCACCACGGGGGCGGGAGGGGCCATTGCGGGACCACTGTGCGTGGGCTCGCACGTCTCCGGAGGCCTCTGTGACGCTGCCCCCACCTGCGTCACATCGGCATAACTTCTTCTGGAAAGGTACGACAGTCGCTTTCTTGCTTGAAAGAACGAGATTTTTTCTTTCACAGTTAGTTCAAGGACTTCCTTTTCTTTTTTTCCAGCAAGGGCAAGACCGCGAGTAAGCTGCATGGTCCCCTTTGCAGTTAACACAGTGTAGAGGAGAAGTGCAATTCTCAGATTGGTGATAATTGGAGCTGCATTTAGCACAGGTTGTTTGTCCTCGGCATGCGTGTGACGCATGTCCAAACCTTTGACATTTGAAACATCGTCTGGGGTTCGGGATATATGGTCTGACATTTACTTTTACATACCCTGCATTGAGAGAGGTAGGCATTTCACTTGTTCCAAAGGTGAGTATAACATGTTTTGTGCGAATTTCTTGGTCATTTCTGCGGATGACAATTCTTTGTACTTTGGTCACGTTTTGTTCCTGGAAACCCTCCAGCAGTTCTTCATCGCTCAAGCCAAGAAAGTCTTCTTCGGATATCACACCCCTGCTTGTATTTAGTGTTCTGTGGGCTGAAATTGTGACTGTGGCATCGCCAATAGTGGTAAGTTCCAAGAGTTTTTGTACTTGATCTTTGTCATTTAGTTCTAGGAGGAGGTCCCCGCTAGACATTTTTGAGGCTTTATATGTCGGTCCAATTTTGTCTTTCAGGCATTTGGCCACTAGGAATGGAGAAAGCTTTCTTACGGGTGTGTTGTTTTCGCTATGCACTACATGGTACTTGTGGAATGTTGGGGCGTTGCTCCTAAAGGAGAACTGAAATGATGCTTCGGTGCGGCCTCTTTTCAGTGGTCGATCATAGAAAACAGAAGTTTGCGCTGCCATAAGAAAATTTTGGTGTTCGGCAACAGCGCCGACCGCCCACCACGGAGCCCAACGAGGGGACGCGGCAGAACTTGTGCACAAGTCCTGCACGACGTCAGTCGCACGTCGCTACTATAACCTAATATGTTGTACCCAAGGTAGGATAGCCACACACGGTTAACCCTTGCCGCCAGGGAGAATGGAAGTAAGTGGAAGAGAGTAGAAGACAGGAAAGACAAAAAGTGTGAGAGAAAGACGCAGGTTTGAGGAGAGAGACAGGAAAAGGCGACTACCGATTTCCTCCAGGTGGGTCAGTCTGGAGGTGCCGTCTATGTGAAGCAGAGGCCGAAGAGGTGTGTTGCTTCCGCCAGGGGGCCTTAAAGGTCCGAACACCCGGCATCGGCTCAACCCCCAGGATCCCCCTTTCCCCAGACACGGCTAAGCCGCGCACGGCTACATGCGGAGGGTCCAATCCTCATGTGCTCGGGTACGTGGTGTCGCAACTCACCAAACGCCTGCTAACGCAGACGCCCCTGCGGGGTTTGGTATTGTGCGTAGAGATTGCTTTTAGCACGTGCTGTAGCAGCAAAGCAAGTACAGTCGGCCGAATGCACATAGTGTGCGATAGAGGTCAAGTCGTAAACTAGATTTCTCGCCATCGGCCATACCGTGCTGAATACGCCGGTTCTCGTCCGATCCCCGAAGCTAAGCAGCATTGGGCTCGGTCAGTACTTGGGAGGGAGACCACCTGGGAACACCGAGTGCTGATGGCACCCTTGTTTTTGCATTTCGATTGCGTGCTTTGTCTCTGTGCTTTTCTTTTTTTTTTCTTTTTTTATGTACAACACGTCGGCGGTGAAATTTGAGAGTTAAGTTCATTCATTCGCTTGAGCCTGCTCGTAGAGCCAACATCGAATTCCGTCTCGAGCGCGAGAAACAACGTGCAGCACCACGATTGGCCGCGGCAATCAGTGCATCTCTCTTACAGTTCAACATTTATTATCACAGGGAGCTCAATCAAAGATACGACATTGCGTTGCGAATCTTGGACAGCAACGCACGCACATCGTGGCACGCCCTCTCGTGTTTGTGCGCACGACTAGCGCGCACGTAGTAAACGACAACAAGCGGAATGTACGACGACGGTACGCTTGCTTGCGCATTTTTGTATTGTGCGTAGAGATTGTTTTTAGCACGTGCTGTAGCAGCAAAGCAAGTACAGTCGGCCGAATGCACATAGTGTGCGATAGAGGTCAAGTCGTAAACTAGATTTCTCGCCATCGGCCATACCATGCTAAATACGCCGGTTCTCGTCCGATCCCCGAAGCTAAGGAGCATTGGGCTCGGTCAATACTTGGGAGGGAGACCACCTGGGAACACTAGAGTGAACTAAAATTTGGTCGAGTGGGACGAGCGGCTGGGGCGGCGCATGCTTTGCAGTGAGGCGCCCGACGTGGAAAAATACTGGGGCGGCGCTGCGGTCGAAGTGGATTGGGCCGCATCAAGGTTGCGCCGTTGGAAACTGCTGGCGATACTGCTTGGCAGGGTCATTCGTACTACTTCGCGCGCTGGTATTTGCGTTAAAACCGATCAAATGGGGTTCATAATTGCATATGACATGTATTTAAGCCTTAAGAATAAATTGCTTTTCTTTCTCTTATTTATTTATTTTTTATTATTTTCGAATCCCGCTCGGTGATTGCGCGTGCATTGCGGCCGCAGTGTCGGCTTTGATTCTACTATGTTATTCTACGGTTCCCTTTGGAGAAAAAAATGTTTTTCTCGTTCTTCAAGCAGCATGTACCTCTCGTGTGTTGTTGCGTATATAGTTTTCCATCAGTATGTCTCGTAAAACGCAGATGGAGAAACACATGTAACCTTCCTGCTTGCCGCTACAAACAAGTAAACAGCGTGTATGTGTCCCATCCGGCGCTTTGTACTCAGATTTAGGGGAAGCATTGTTATAGATAAAAAAAAGAGTAAACTGCAGCGCAACATTCCATTCAAGTTTCCGCCTTCCTCGCGTAACAGAATGCGGAGTAATAGGTACAGGGTCATTTATTGCGGTAGGACCTCGAGGGCCGAAAACAGTTTTTGTTAGTCATTCTATATGCTCATCTTTGACCATATAAGCCGTACGTGGAAGTTGTTTCCCCTGTGAATACTTCAAAAAAAGAAAAAAATAGAGAAGGAAAGAAAGAAAGCGGAGTAAACAGAATGCGGAGTAATTGGTACGGGGTTATTTTTTGCAGTCGGACCTCGAGCGCCGAAAACGGTTTTAGTTAGCCATTCTATATGCCAATCTTTGGCCATAAGCCCGTACATGGAATTCTTTCTTTTTCCAGTCGATACTTCAAGAAAAAAAAAGCCAGCGCGGTAGCCTAATTAGTGCCTATATCGTGGATACAGCGTTGCGCTGCTAAACTCGAGCTGGCGGGTTCAATCCAGGTCACGGAATTCGATGGGAACGAAATGGAAAAGACTCGTGTTACATTCGAACGGAAATGACTATTCGGCGTCGTACAGTATATCAATGACACTTACACACACACACACACACAAACACAGACACACATATATATTGCCATGTGTGTGTGTGTGTGTGTGTGTGTGTGCAAGTGTCATTGATATACTGTACGACGCCGAATAGTCATTTCCGTTCGAATGTAACGCATTACAGCACTATTGAAATCTCAAAGGTTAGTGACTGCATGCAAGTGAGGACTGTTATCCGAAATGATTTTGTTGCCGGAGAGTCGTGGCTGCTGCGCAGAGGCGCAGTTCCTGAGAGAATTAACGGACGGCTGTTAATAAGTCCTGCTTACCAAGTTCCTAGCTCTCATTCAATATAAACGCCCCGTTTTTGGGCAGCCTGTAAATCTGCTAACTTGATTCCGACAAGGAAAACTTTTTTTGACAGTCTCACCATGTTTGCAACCCATTAAAACTGAGTGTCCCATGTGGTACGGACTTCTTCAACAAACGCAACAGATCTGCACATATCTCTGCGTGTATGTGAGACATGCCGTTCCTTTAACTGTTTCATTATGGTCGTTATGATAGTGCACCGGATAACTGAACGCGGCCGTCCAGTTATGTATATATATATATATATATATATATATATATATATATATATGCATACAGGGTGTTTCAGCGAACACTTTCAAAATTTATTTAAGGTTGCCTGTGGCAGATAGCCCAATTCCTGTTAATGAGCTGGTCTACTCGAAGACGCGGGCAATACTTGCACAAAAAATTGAAATGCATAATCGACTAATTAACAAAAATTCACTAATTAAGTTTTAAACTAATCACCTGATGACCCATATTGCAATTTACAAATTGTAGCCGTAGAGTGGGCAAGGCGGATCCACTTAGAATTAATTCGCAGGATGACACCAGTTTCGAGATATTAATTCCCGAAGTTTGCGGAGAAATGCATTGGTGTTCCAGTTAATTTTGCGCTTCAATGCAAAAAGCGACGTTTTGTTAAGAACTTAAGAACGCATTTCTCCGCAATGCATTTCTCCGCAATGTTCGGGAATTAATATCTCGAAACTGGTGCCATCGCGAGAATTCGTTCCAAGTGGATCCGCCTTGCGAACTCCACGGCTACAATTTGTAAATTGCAATATGGGCCATCAGATAATTAGTTAAAAACTGAATTAGTGAATTTCTGCTAATTATTCGATTATGCATTGATATTTCTTGTGCAAGTAATGTCCGCCTCTTCGAGTAGACCAGCTCACGAACTAGAATTGTGCTATCTGCAACTGGCAATCTTTAGGAATTTTTGAAAGTGTTCGCTGAAACACCCTGTATATAAGATGGATTTTGCCTGCTATGAATATTATTGCTGCGAATGAGAGTTTTATTTCTAGTATTCACTAATAAGTGTGTTTGTTACTGCAAACGCGTGCGCTTATTGCGGTCGGGAGTTCTCACTTTTCAATGATTTCATTTGGAATATTTGTTATTTTCCCGTACATATATATATATATATATATATATATATATATATATATAGATGTCTATGTACCCTTAGATTTAATTACCTAGAAATACATTGGTCATTCTCCGTGCCACGCAGTTAATAAACCTGGTTTATTTCACTCTAATATTGTTTTCTTCGATCATTGTCCACCAACAAGAAGCCTGTGTAAAATGACAAGATATCAATAATAAAATTTTCTTACGTAGCCTTCATGGTGCGGAGATACCATTTACTTTTAGAATACAGTGGTAAAAACAGCAGTTCAGCTGGCTAAAACTACATTTGGCACCGGCCGTGAAGAGTCATGGGCGCACCGAAGCAACTAAACCATTAAAAAAATGTACTGCACAGAGGTTCTGCGAGAAAAATTGGGCGTCCGCGTTGCAAACGCACGCTCGCTAGCAGACAACGCGCTTGACAACGACAGCAAAATTGAAGACGTCGCATCGTATAATCTATGCCTCAAATATATATGTTTGGCAACATGGTGTAAACATAAATTTGCAGTTGAAATAAAGCGCTATTTTAAGAGCGTACTATGCGCAATCAGCCTCGGCGCCCGCAGCGAAGGGACGTTGAATATGCCGCGGAGCGCGTCTCCGCCCCAATCCAGTTCGCTCGCAGCGCCCTCGCACTATTTTTCCACACGCGGCTCCTCAGCTGCAGAGCGCCGTTCGGCCCACTCGACCATTGTCTAGTACACTCTAGTGGAGACAACCCCGCTGGCGCCGCCATATTGAATCACACGAGCTGAGACTCAGCTACGCTTGCGTTCAGAAATAGTGTTACTCGCGGCGCACTTCCAAGTGCTTTGCCTTGATGAGGATTTTTTTATCGGTATCGCATCTGCACATCTTTATAACCAATAGCCGTTAACTCGTCGAAGGTCCAAGACGTAAATGTATGGCGCCGGGAACATGCCCCAAGTTGCCTAATTCAATCACATTTAATATGCCATGTGTATGTTTGAAATACGCACTATTTTTTTTTTGCGCTCCGATGCTTGGTATATAAGGCTTGCGACCCCCTGTGTGTTGAAGTTTTTCTTTTTTGCTCTTGTATTTTGGTTTACACGTCACGCCTCCTTTACCGTAGCCAGCCACTCGCGCACGGCGGTTAGTTTCCCTTGCGTTGTGCGTGCTCTTCGTGTTCGTTGCAATTATTTGACGACATCTAGGCGCAATTTTGCTTTTTTTTTGCCCACAAAACTGTGTGCTGACAGGATTAAGCTGGTGTAAAAATAACTGCGGTGTGAAAATAAGGTTTAGTTAGTGCTGTAGAGAAACATGTAACGTAACTTGTCTGTGTCAATCTTGCGTAGTACAGCACAAGAAACCAAACGATGCACAAAATACATTTACTTAGTAATGTCTAGTACAGTCAATCATGAAAGAGATATGTACATGAAAAATTATATGTACTGTGTGGCGCCTGAAGGTTATGTTGAAAGACGAGATAAAAAAAAATGCGCAAGGTAGGCTCGACACACAATTCGGGATAGGGAGAGTTTTTTTTTAATTTATTCACTACCTTGGGGGGGGGGGGTTGTTCAAGTGAGTACATCCACCTTATTACACACAATATAAATCGAAAACAAGAATGCAAACAAGAAAACGCAACCGCGGGTAATATTAATCAAGATATCCAACCAGAATACATCAGCTACCATCGAATACGTCGCATCAGCCAAACACATCGATGTCGAGTACAGAACATTTTATAATTAACCATTAGAACACTGATAACTACATTGAAAAAATAAACAACACTGCCTACATATCGCGTACAAAAACCGTAAATGAAACTAAGACAGTCAAATACAGATTAGCAATGTTTTTCACTTCGAAAATATAGTCCATGATGGTCCCTCGTACTGGTCCTCTTCAAAGTGTTTCTAAGTACAAGTAAAACAACAAAAGTGATTATTGATATGAAAAGTTGCCTTGTAAATACAGAAAACCCATTACAGTGCTCAAAAATAAACTTTCGCAGAAGTAATGCTGTATTACCTCGCTTCACACGTTTCGAAGAAATGCACAGGCTACAACGACACCATGCCAGAAAGCGCCGAAACATTTTGGTCCCATGATGCCCCTTAACTCTTATACACCTGGGCATACCGTGCAGAGGCATTTAAAGACCGTCACAGTACCCACTACGGTCGGGAATGAGCACGAATGACCATCGGCTTACGAGCACCACGCTACAAATATATTCGTCTAAAAAATCTGCTATATAACGTAACAACCTGAGATCCGCAAGATATCTGCTGAGAATAGAGAAAATCACAATGCTTCGCTTGCCAGGTACACAACAGCCGCTCTCCCCAGAAGAAGCACTGCGTTCTTTAGTCCCAAATAACCAGTAGCGAAAAAAGAAACTCAGGGAAAAAAAAAGAAACAACAGACACACGATGTGTGCTTCCCGTGAAAAAGTAAAATAGGTGGTTTATACGACGATTTTTAGCTATTTTAAGGCTATTTCGCGGCGAAGCATTTTCGTCAGTCCTTAAAATAAGGGTACTACTCGCATAGACTGCGCCGATCAAAACGGCAAAAGCCTATGCGAAGCGCGCTCGCAAACCATAGGCTACTCAGACAGCACCGGTGCAGTGCTTAGTTCGTGAGCGAAGATCAGAGAATACTTTCTTATTTAAATTGAAAAACACGATGCGATAGTCTAAACTTTGTTGACACTTACCTCGCAAAGTGTAGGAGCTATCCGTTGCCTTCCAGTGATATCGCTTTACTTGTGCTTCCCATCTCTTCCTTCGCTCTGGGTCCCGGGGGAAGCGTAAACAACGAAGCCCTTTACGCGTCGATCCGGTGCACTTGGGAACACAACAGCCCGTCATGTCGACTACATGCACTTGACAAGCTTGTCATTCATGCGGCTGAACACTGTCTAGCAAGTAGAAGTGTCAGCGAAGCATCCGCGCGCACTGTGTCTCGAACTAAGCACCGGCACCAAGCACTCGCAACCGCTCGCTGTGATTCAAGATGGCGTCGCAGCGAGAAAGCGGCGGCGCGGGTGCGGTCAAAGGATGGCACCACCCTGAACCGCGGCGCTGGCATCGAGGCACCCTAGGGCCTACCTGGGTGGACAAGGTCACGGCGACGACGACTGGAAAGAAGGTAACGCATGGTACACTGCCAGAGCAGACGGAGGATCCGCGTCTTGTGGCTTTAAAGCAGGAAAACGCGCCGCTCAAGGTGGAAATGCGTAAGTCGAGGGCAGACCTCGAATTGATTCGGAAAGCACAGAACGGTCATGGCAGCACGTCGCCCGCAGCCGCACTCCAGTGCTAGGTCAGGCAAAGCGTAAAGCGCCCCCTCCCGAGTCGACTGAAGCTGCGGCGGAGCTAATAGAGGAGGCGCCCGCGTCCGCTTCCACCCCCGCCGCGACCATCGCGAAAGAATCGCTTGCGGAACTCCTCGATCGATTAGCGGAGGCGATTAGGACACAGTCCGGAGCTATCGAGCAACAATCCGAGACCATCAAGAAAGAGTCTCAGGCCACTGCTACCCTCGACTGCAGAATGGGGATAATGGAGGCTAAAGTAGCTGACGTAACCAGACTGAAGGTGGTCGGTAAGGTTAAGAAAAGACAGCAGAATTCCGAAGCGTTGGGTAAGTGCACCGCGCTCAAGGGGATTCTAACCTTATAAAGTCAAAATGGCGGACAACACAGACAGATTATTTGTGTGGCAATGGAACTGCGCCAGCTTCCAGAGGCGAAAGGCCGCGCTACAGCAGTTTGTGAAAGCACAAGCGGACAAACCGCACGTCCTACTCCTACAGCAGACCCTTTGTGAGGAGGCGACCTTCTCGGATTACCGCGTTGTCTCGACGAGAGGAGACCGTAGGAGAGGGGTAATTACGATGGTTAAGAAAGCAATTTACTTCCAGGAGCACGACATCACAACAGGCAGAGCTGATGCCAGCACTAGATTTGAGGCGCAGCTCGTTGAGATAATCCCTAGTGGCAGGATCAAACAGAGCATATTCGTCCTCAATGTGTACAGCCCTCGTACAGATCAGAGGCAAAGTTTTCGCGGACTCCTAGGCAGGGCAGTCGCCATAGCGGGTGACAACCCTCTCATAGTGGCAGGAGACTTCAATGCCCCCCACATGGCCTGGGGGTATGATAGACAAACGGCGAAGGGAGTGAACTTAGTCAGCACAGCAGAAGACTGCGCGTTGACCCTAGTGGCGGACCCCCGCTTTCCGACGAGGATAGGCACCTCGGTCTCGAGGGACACGATGCCAGATTTGGCCTTTGTTAGAAACATTGACGCAGCCTGGACTAATTTGCAGGGAAATCTAGGGAGCGACCATCACATTGTAGCGTTACCAGTCAGGATCAGAGCGGCCCCACTTAGGATATCAAAGTACGTTGATTGGGATCTCTTCAGAAAGATACGGGACGAGGATGAGTCGGAGTACGGTGCACTGGAAGATCTACTCGCACAGGTCAAGAGAGACGTTGAAAGGGCCACTAAGGAAATATCCACGGACCTCGAGACCCCCAGGATGGACGTGCGCCTGGCTCATCTCCTGGAGGCCAAGAGGTCTGTGCTGGAGAGGTGGAAAACGCAAAGGCTAAATCGCAGGCTGAGAAAGAAGATCGCGGAGCTTAATCGCAGCATAGAGGCACACTGTCTGGAGCTCAACAGACAACAATGGAACGAAGCCTGCTCGGCAGCAGACGGGCGAATGCGCACGGGGGGAAAATGGAACCTACTTAAGCACCTGCTCGATGATAAACAGACCAAGGGTAACCAGAGGCTCGCCGTAGATAGGCTAGTGCATAAGCAAAAAGAGAGGGGTCATTCTGATACGTCCCTTCTCCGAGATCTGGCACGGAAGTATCTTCCGGTAGGGAAGGAGGAATTACGGGAATGCCCTCAATACGTGGGGAAGGACGCACCAAAGCTCGATGATCCGTTTTCGGAGGCAGATATCAGGGAGGTCCTCCACAATCTCAATGGCAGGTCGGCCCCTGGGCCGGATGGCATAACCAACCGGGTCTTGAGGAACCTAGACGACCGGTCCATTAGCACCATTGCGAAGGAAATCAACAAGGTATGGGAGGAAGG
This sequence comes from Dermacentor silvarum, assembly GCF_013339745.2. Classification (NCBI taxonomy): domain Eukaryota; kingdom Metazoa; phylum Arthropoda; class Arachnida; order Ixodida; family Ixodidae; genus Dermacentor; species Dermacentor silvarum. Next base: position 34,918,595 of record NC_051155.1, on the reverse strand, counting down.
TAATGTTCCGGACTCGTGGAAGCAGGCGACGGTGGTACTGATTCCTAAGCCTGGAAAGCCCCCAAGCCTCGACAACCTCCAGCCCATTTCGCTCACATCATGTTTAGGTAAAGTTGCCGAGCACGTTATACACAACAGGATCTCAAAACACATAGAGCGCTAGGGTTTGTTCGCGTACAATATGGTAGGGTTTAGACCATCACTTTCTACGCAAGACGTCATGCTACTGTTAAAAGACAGGTTATTGACAACAGGACTAGAGACGTCCGGGGAATTCTTGCACTAGATTTGTCCAAAGCCTTCGACACCGTGTCGCACGACTTCATCTTAAATGAGATTCCGGCATTGAACTTGGGAGGTAGATTTTTCGCGTTTGTGGAGTCCTTCCTGAGGGGCAGGACGGTGGTCGTCAAAGTGGGGCAGACCAAATCAAACCATTCGCGCTAGGAAACAGAGGCACACCACAAGGGGCGGTGATCTCGCCCCTCCTGTTAACATTGCAATGCACGGGCTCTCGAAGCGGCTGGCCGCCGTGCCAAATGTGGGACACGCGCTGTACGCCGATGACATTACGATCTGGTGCCCGGGAGGCTCGGAAGCGGCTGTGGAACAAGCGCTCCAGGAGGCCTTGGACGTCACCAAGTCCTTCCTGGAGGGCACGGGTCTCCGACTGTCCCCGACCAAGTCAGAGCTCATGTTATACAGACCGGCAAGGCAGGGGAGGGGGTTCGGGGGCTCGTGCCGCTCGAGCCGCTCGAGCAGATCCCCATAGATGTGTACACGCGGGACGGCCAGAAGATCCCCAGGGTGAATTCGATCAGAATTCTCGGATTGTTGCTCGATGCCAGGGGCTGTAATGCCAAAACCATTTCGCATCTGACCGCCAAAACCGAGAATATCCTCAGAATAATCATGAGAGTCTCCAATAAGAAGGGGGGCCTAGGCGAGGACAACCCACTTAGGGCGCATCACGATTTTCTTATGAGCCACATCAAGTATGTGGTCTCGGCCCTGCAGTGGACTAAGTCTGAAAGGGCCAAGCTTGATACGTTGATGCGGAAAAGCGTCGAGTAGGTACTGGGTATTCCGGTCACGGCGAGCACGGACAGGTTAATGCAGCTCGGCGTTCATAACACCACCCTCGAACTATAGAGGCGCAACAAGCGGCGCAGATCACGAGGCTTTCGGGATCCAGCGCGGGTAGGCGCCTCTTGGAGGCGGCGGGCTTGCGGCCGCGTTACAGTCACAGTGAGGCTGTTCAGCTGGACGAGAGCTCCTGAGGGACCTACGTCATTGGTCCCTCCCCTAGATACGTTCACCCACAGCATAATGCGGGAAGGCGAGCCGCTCGTGCCAAGACGATTTTAAAGACAACGGTCGGCATGGAAACCTTCGTGGACGCAGCTCAATATGGGCGCTCCGGTAAATTCGCGGTCACGGCGGTCAGCGAGAAGGGCGAGCTCCTATCTGCGGCCTCGGTAGGCGCTGTCACGACCGACGTGGCAGAGAAGGTGGTGGTAGCGCTGGCGATGCAGGATTTTAAAAGGCCGTATATCTACTCTGACTCACGCGTGGCCGTCAGGGCTGATCGATCGCTTCGGGAATGATTGCGAGACAGGCGGAGGCGCTTCTGAAGAGCAAGTCAAGGACTTAATACATTACGTGGTTCCCCGCTCACATGGGTGACAACGTGCTGCCGGGCCGTCCTGAACCTGAATGAGATTGCTCACCACCGTGCGCGAGAATTCACGCGTCGCGACGGCGGTGAGGCTTCATTGGATCCGGAGGAGCTCGGCCACAGCGCCCCCTTATTAACATTTCATGAAATCGTCTCCCACTATAAAGAGGAACGCAGGCGCTTCCCGCCTCCACACCCAAATCTATGTAGAGCTCAATCGATCACGCTTAGGATGCTTCAGACGAGGTCATATCCCTCGCGAGGTTTCCTAAGCAGGATAAATACAGAAATTGACCCACAGTGCCCGGATTATGGGGAGGAGTTTAGCACTCTAGCACATATGCTCTGGCAGTGTCCTGCGTTACGGGATACGTCACTCACCAGCGAACAGGACTGGAACAAGGCCATCTCAAGTACGGAACTCAAGCTGCAGTCTATGGCCGTCCAGAGGGCCCGTGAAAGAGCGGAGAGGCTTGGCCTCCCGATTCCGACATGGGAGCAGCCAGCGGCGAGCCGGGCGCCCCAGCGGGTCTCCGCCGGCTAGTCCCTCAGGACCTCAATAAAAGTTCGTTGTCTGTCTGTCTGTCTGTCTGTCTGTCTGTCTGTCTACTTCCTTTAACATCTCTCCTTGTAAATAATATGGGTAGTTCATGGGTGCTCTTTTAGTCGTCACTCTCATACAAACTGTTTTTTCTGTGTTAATCACCATCTGCCACGTTTGGCACCATTGTGTTATATTTTCAAATGCACTGTTTAAAGTTATCCGGTCTTCACGACAGGTTATTTTCTTGTAGATAACGCAGGCATCTGCAAACATTCTTACTGTGGCGTTAGTATCAATGTGTAAATCATGGATAAAAAGGAGAAAGATCGAGGATAGGAGCTAAAACGGCACCTTGTGGGACGCCAGATAGCTCATCACCGCAATCAGAAGAGTAGTCGTTGAAACATACATAATGACGTCGACCTGCAAGGTAGCTTTTTATCCACTTGGTGGTCATGTTATCACCGAGGTAGTGGATAAGTTTCTGAAGTAATTTAGAATGGGAAGCCCGATCGAACGCTTTGGATAGGTCTAGGAATATCACGTCGGTTTGACTGCATTTGTGCACTGTAAGCGCTAAGTCGTGGATTGTCTCAATCAGTTGAGTAGTCGTAGATAATCCTTTTCTAATGCCATGCTGATTAGGGACAAATAAATTATTATTTTCTAGGAATGATACTATGTGTTTTAGGATTATATGTTCGAGGATTTTGCCGGCCGTACAAGTAAGCGAGAGTGGTCGGTAATTTGCTATGCTGGTACGGTCACCGGATTTATGTATCGGGATAACCTTAGCAGTTTTCCATTTCACCGGAACCTCGCCCATTTGCAGTGATTGTACAAAAATAATCAGCAAGAACTTTGACGTCCATTCCGCGTAGAGCTTTAAAAATGCATTTGTTATGTTTTCAGGACCACAAGATTTTTTGGGGTGTATTTCAAGTAAGAGGGAAAACATTCCTGATTCGTTTAAGATTAAGTCGTCTAGTTTTTCTGTGTTGCTAGGAAGAGGTTTGAGGTTGGGTTTTTTAGCGTTCTCTTGTGTAAATACAGAAATAAAGTATTCATTGAACTCTGTAGCCTTTGCCATAGCTGCAGTTGGTGATGGATTACTGGTCTGACGTGATTTTGAATTAAGGGATCGTCAAAACTTAGACGGAGATGTTTTGATAAAATTACTTAAGGTGACATTCATGTATTTATATTTTGCCTTTTTTGCGGCTGACTTTAGTGCCAGGGAGTGTTCGCGTATTTTAGTAGTGTAGCCTGGTATGTGTAGTTTATTTCTCAGTTTCCTTAATCTGGAAAGCTTTCGCTTTAGTTGTATTATGTTTCTTGTTATCCAAGAGTTTGTCTTACGTACTGGTTTGATCTTTGTGGTAATATATTGATAAGCAGTGCTGAATGATTCTTTCAAATGTCGACCATAATCCATCCACTGAAACTGTAGGATCATTTGAGAACGAATTAAAGTTGAGTAAGAGTGATCTAGATAATCAAGAACGCTGACGTCATCGGCATTCGCCCAATCGAAAACTTGAGTACTCCCTTTCTGGGTAGGCGGAGGTGCGCCTAACAGTAAGGAACATTTAGTAGCTCTGGTCCAATATGCCGTCGACAACTTCGCTTAAAACACTGTTTTCTGCGATAGCATCACTCACAAACGTCAAATCGAGTACATTCCTGCTTTTTGCAGCAAGACGTGTTGGCTCCCGTATGAGCTGTCTAAGGCCAAAATTAAAACACAGATCAAGCAGTGTCTCTGCGTGAGTTGTATCAGCAATGTTATCAAGGGAGTCCCATGCTATACTAGCAAGGCTAAATCTCCCGTAAGGATAGGTTTGTAGTATGTGTAAAAAGATTTTACATATAATTTGCTAGCACGCGTAGCATATCATGGGAAGTATTAGGGGGCCGGTACATGGTGCATAAAAGAGGGAGGATTTATCTGTCATGATTTTGCACCAAAGTGCTTCAGCATCAATAATTTTCGGCACAGGTGTGACGTAAATATTTTCTCTTATCAAAATTGCTTCGCCACCAACGCGAGAGGACCTATCTTTGCGCATGACAGTATAACTCGGAAGGAGGACATCGCTGATTGAAACATCAGGAGAAAGCTGTGGAATTATGGCGTAGAGCAGCCGCAGAATAACTCGATTCCGTCGATATAATGGAGAAAGGCTTTTAATAGCAGTGATACGGGCCGTGAAGACCCTGCTAACAGGCGAGAGTCCCCGTTTTCTCCTCTCGTGCTCGCCGACGCTTCTTCTTCTTCTTGTTCCGCCGGCGCTTTCCAGTGAAAACAACAAAGCCATGTTTCGGTTGTTGTTCCAATATCAGGTCGATGTTATATAATAAATGCCTCAAGTTCTGTGCTTTCGTTCACAACACTTCTGGCATTTATGTTCACTATCACTAGGCTGGAGGGCGTTTCATGTTTAGTCAGTTTTTTTTTTTTCGGCCAGCAGGTTTCTTTCCCACGGCCACTCGGGTTCCTTTATGTGTGTCTCAGACGTAAAGTTGGCCATTTATTTTATTCTTGTCGTACACAAGTGTAACTTTTTCGCCCCTATCCCGGTTGCTCTTGCTGCTGTTCCAAAGTTTTTTTCGGATGTTACGCACACGGATAGAAAAATCTTCACCCACAGATATGTTGGAATTTTTTTAGCTTCGAGCAGTTCTTCATTACGTTCGCCTTGTGCTCGAAACATTGCAACTTGAGGATAACAGGTCGCATTTTATGTTCTGCTTTAGTACCTAGGCGGTGTATTCTCTCGATTCCCGAGATCGTGACACCCACGGTACCCTTGATGACCTTATCAGAGATTGTTCTTTTAAGGTCATCAGGTTTCTCATTTTCTACTTCCGGAATGCCATTAAAGATTAAGTTTGATCTTCTGCTTCTATTTTCGAGATCATCAACCTGGAGTCGAAGGCTGCTAATGGTATTTTCAAGTGTCGCTATTTTATCCTCAACGCCTTCTATTCTGCCCTAGAGGTTTGCTAAAGCATCTAACTTCACATGGATGGCTTCCAGAGATTCATTTAAAGCTTTGTTGTCATTCTTTAAATCAGTCATGTCAGCAGCCACCCTGCGAATTTCAGTCAAGACTTCCTGATTGGTAGGGCCGGGGTTACTTTCTACATCCCCAGCAAGCATCAGTAAGTACCGCAAGGAGGCTATGAAATTACACACAGTTTCATAAACTTTGCCTGGGCACGGCAGCACCACAAGAAAGATTTCTTTACTTTTGTGACATTTGCGACAATGTTCTCTCACCTGGATCAGGAAGATGAAAGGGTTACTCGACATGTTCACTGCGGTGCCGCCATGACCAATGCCGTTGCCAGGCGCGTCGCGCAGTTTATAGGTATATGGTGTCGATAGCGTTGGGGTGGCCGGTATGCCTCTGAGGGGGGCATAGGCATGTCGGTCCAACTGTTCAAGAAAGGCGTCGCAACCCAGCTCGACCAGTGGCGCTTTGCAGCACTCGGCACTCGGTAGAGCAGTCAGTGCTGATACGGTGCGGCTGGGTGTCCGGATACCATCCGCAAAACAATCGCAGCAAAGCAGGAGACCGAGCGCCTGGATCAGGAAGATGAAAGGGTTACTCGATATGTTCACTGCGGTGCCGCCATGCCCAATCGTTTGACTTGTGTTTCATCACAAGTCAACACAATATTGACTTGTGTTTCACAGATGTTATTTCTGGTGCACTAGCTTCTGATGTCAGTGCCCATCTTCAATTTTTTGTTATCCTACCTATTCATAAACATGAGTTAAATAATTCAACACAGCATTCTTGTTACAGAAAATATAATGAGGAAACATTGAGCCATTTTTACGAATGAGCCCATCAGTTCGACTGGTCTGAAGTATGCAAGGAAATAAACCCCTGCCTTTCTAATACTACATGCCTGAAAAAAAATTGCGATATACGAAATTGCTTTCCCACTGACTCGTAGTACAAAACACAAAAGGTCGAGAAAGCCCTGGATAAATGTGGAACTACACAAAGGAATTGTTCACAAAAACTAAGTTTTGCCAACGTTTTACAAAGTAGAGATTTAAACTTACCTAATACTTTTAAAATAACGAGAAATAAACTAAGTTGTGACTTGACGAAAACTAAGCAAGATGTCTTTTGAGAAACATCATCATCATCCTCAGCCTATATTCATGTCCACTGGAAGGACGAAGGCCTCTCCCTGTGATCTCCAATTACCCCTGTCTTGCGCTAGCTGATTTTAGCTTGCGCCTGCAAATTTCCCAACTTCATCACCCCAACAAGTTTTCGGCCGTCTTCCACTGCGCTTCCCTTCTCTTGGTATCCATTCTGTAACTCTAATGGTCCACCGGTTATCCATTCTACGCATTACACGGCCTGCGCAGCTCCACTTTTTCCGCTTAATGCCAACTAGAACGTCGGCTATCCCTGTTTATTCTCTGATCCACACAGCTCTCTTCCTGTCTCTTAACGTGAGGCCTAACATTTTTCGTTCCCTCGCTCTTTGTGCGGACCTTAACTTGTTGTCGAGCTTCTTTGTTAACGTCCAAGTTTCTGCCCCATATGTTAGTGCGGGTAGAATGCAATGATTGCACATTTCTTTTCAACGACAGTGCTGAGCTCCCAGTGAGTATTTTGCAATACGTGCCGTATGCACTCCAACCTAATTTTATTTTAACACCAAAGTGTTTTATGCCGGGGTCCACCAAGACTTCACTGACGTATTTCCGTCACGGAAATACGTCATACGGAAATACGGAATGACGTTCTTACAATGTACACGAACATAATACAAAGAAAGAAACCAGAAGAAAAAGTTCCACAACAATGCAAAATTTGGAAATCGAACCCACGACCTCTCGGTCCGCGACGATAGATCGCCGAGCGTTTAACCCATTGCGCCACAAACGCATTTGCAGAGAGCTACACAGACGCGCCTTATATATCTAACACTCCTCCGTGTACCCGCGCTCTTGCTCGGGGCGGTGCCGCCGCCTACGAGCAGAAAAGAGAAGTACTGCATTATGACACTAACGCGCACCGACAGTGAACGCTTCGGTGGTCTCAGCACTACGACGCCTCGATGCCAGCATTCGAAGGGACGCTGGCATCAAGAAGCACTACCAACGCCACCTAGGTGGCGTTCACCGTACTCAGCACAGCGGAGCGTGGCCTCGGCAATTAGCTCTGAAAATGTTTCTGAAGTTCATCGCGGAGGCTGCAATTACGACGCGCTGTACGCGCTGATTTGACTCGGTGACGATTCAGTTACGTGCTTTGTCTTGCGCGTTGTATTAGTGTGTCAGTTACGTGCTTCGTCTTTCGCGTTGTGCTAGCGTGTGCAGCGTAGTGCAGCTTCCATATGCACGACGGTTGCTCATGGTCATCGACGTTGGTAGTCGTGATGGAGGAGACGTGCCACCAGGCGTCAGCGTGGGTGCATCAACGCCTAAGGGCGCTTTAGCAACAAAACACCAATAGACATTATATATCAATGTGCAATAAACATTACACTACTTCTGTGAAGACACGTTTCACTTTCGTGTTCTATACCGATTCCTATATAAGAGGGATCAACCACATTTTTTTCTGTAAATTTCTTTCTCATGATCAGGGTCCCCTGTGAGTAATTGACCTAGATAAACATATTTCTTTACAGACTCTAGAGGCTGACTGGCGATATCGAATTCCGGTTTTCTTGCCAGGCTTTTTAACATTATCCTTGTCTTCTGCATGGTAATCTTCAACACCACTCTTACACTTTGTTAGTTAAGGTCCTCAACACTTAGCTGTGCTTCGTCCGCATTGTTGCTAAACAGGACAATGTTATCTTCAAACCGAAGGTTGTTGAGATATTCGCAGTTGATCCTCACTCCCAAGCCTTCCCAGTCTAAGAGCTTGAATACTTCTTCTAAGCATGCATGAATAGCGTTGGAGAGATTGTGTCTCCTTGCCTGACCCATTTCTTGATATGTAACTTTGCAGATTTCTTGTGGAGAACCAAGGTAGCTGTGGAATCCTTGTAGGTATTCGCTAAGATATTCACGTATGCCTCCTGTACTCCTTGATTACGCAATGCCTCAATGAATGCTGGTATCTCTACTGAATCAAATGCCTTTTCATAATCTATGAAAGCCACATAGAGAGGTTCATTGTACTCCGCAGATTTCTCGATTACCTGATTGATGACATGGATATGATGATAAGATCGATCGTAGAATATCCCTTCCTGAAGCCAGCCTGTCCTCTTGGTTGGCTGAAGTCAAGTGTTGCCCTGATTCTATTGGAAATTATCTGGGTGAATATTTTATACAATACTGAAAGCAAGCTAAATGGTCTGTGATTCTATAATTCTTTAACGCATCCCTTCTTATGGATGAGTGTAACGTTGGCATTCTTCCAGCTTTCTGGTACACCTGATGTCGTGAGGCATTGCGTATAAAGGGCCGCAAGCTTTTCAAGCATGATATCTCCGCCATCTTGGAATAAATCGACTGTTATTGCATCTTCTCCAGCAGCTTTTCGCCGGGTCATGTCTTTCAAGGCCCTTCTAACTTAATCGCAACTTATAGAAGGAACCTCAGTATCCTGTTCATCAATACTTCGAATGAAAATAGCTTGGCGGCTTTGGGCACTGTACAGGTCAATATAGAATTCTTCCGCTGCTTTTACTATGTCATCGAAATTGCTGATGATATTACCGTGCCTACCTTGCTTTGCCTTGTCCTATGCCAACTTTTCTTCTCACTGATTTCATGCTGCGTCCATATTGTATGCATCCTCAATATGTTCCAGGTTATAATTTCGAATATCCCTTACTTTCTTGTTGTTGATTAGTTTCGACAGTTCAGTGAATTTTATCTGATCTCTCTAGTTTGACACTTTGATGTTTTGCCGTTTCTTTATTAGGTCCTTTGTTACTTGGGAGAGCTTACCTACTGGTTGCTTTGGTGCCTTACCTCCCACTTCAATTGCTGCTTCTGAGATCAGCCAGCTAGTTACGGTTTCATTCATTACCTTTATGTTGTATTCATCTTCCTGTTCTAAAGCTGCATATTTGTTTGCCAGCACCAGCCTGAATTCGTCTGCTTTTACCCTTACTGTGTCTTGGTTGGCCTGTTTCTTCTTGACTAAATTTATTCTTTCTCTCGTCAAATTGAGCGAAATCCTAGACCTCACTAACCTATGGTCACTGCACTTTGCCCTACCTAACACTGCTACATCATGCACTATGCTGGGATTGGCAGAGAGTATAAAATTCATTTCATTCCTTGTCTCTCCATTAGGGCTTTTCCAGGTCGTCTTCCTGTTTCAGCGCTTCCTGGAGAAGGTATTCATTATTCGGATCCACGAATTCTACCAACATCTCTCCTCTAGTGTTCTTAGAACAGATACCGTAGTTGCCTATTGCTTGCTGACCAGCCTGCTTCTTCCCCACTTTTAGATTCAAGTCGCACATTATTACAGTATACTGAGTCTGCACCTTCCTCATTACTAATTCAACATATTCATAACGCTGTTCGATGTCTTCGTCATCGCTACTGGAGGTTGGGGCGTAGGCATGTACTATCTTCATTCTATACCTCCTATTATGCTTTATTATGACGACTGCTACCCTCTCATTATTGCTGTAGAATTCATCAATGTTATCCGCTATGTCCTTATGGACAAGAAATCCTAGCCGTAATTCTCTCTTATCCGGAAGGCCTCTGTAGCAGAGGACGTGGCCGTTGGTCAGTACAGTGTATAAGCCTCACCAGTTCTTCTATCCTCACTAAGGCCAATAATATCCCAGGCAATACCTGTTACTTCTTCAAATAGCCCAGCTGAACTAGCGTCACTCGATAGGGTGCGAGCGTTAAACGTTGCCAGGTTCAGTTTCCAGTGGCGGCCTGTCCGGACCCAGATATTCTAAGCACCCTCTGCCGCGTGGCAGGTATGAACGCCGCCTTTGTCAGGTGCTCCACAGTCGCTAGGGACTGAGGGCCATGGGTAAATTGTAGGTGTCATGAGGGAGTTAGTGGCCGAAAACTGCATCAGGGAGGCCAACTCCTGTTCTGGTGAGCGACTGACTTTGTTGAAGCTTAGTGGGCCTTCCTAATTTGGTTGCACCTTGACTAGTATAGCCCAACTAGCTCCGGCGATATTTTTTTTCTTTCTTTTTTGCCGATTCAGGCACCACTCCATGACTAAAAATGTAGGGGACTGGAAAAAAAGTCGAACAGAACACTACACGTCTATGCAAACACTAAAATCCTCCAACTGCAGAACGACCCAAAGTTATTGAGAATTGAAATGTCATATGTTCGTACTCTACATTCGTTATTAACGCACGTAATAGTGCCACTGAGAGCCTCGTTGACTTCACGGATGTACTATCAGACTCGCTTTCATTTTGCAGTCAAAACTCTTGTGGCCGACTCATGCAATAACGAAACAAATACAAAAAACTTTCGTAAATTACGCATTCAAGACTACAAGAAGATTCGCGCTTATTTTTAAGTGCTTCTACGCAATGAATAAAACTGAAATGCTGCCGTCGTCTAAATACACGTGCGAGACACGCACAGCCTTAGACATGCACATACCCTTGCATAATACGTAGAAGACAAAAAAATCTGTAGAGGATACCAGTAGTAAAAGCGATCCGCGCAGCCCGTTATTAAGGCGCGCTACTCTCTACATGAGTGCGGGAACAACCATCCGGCGATTTTGGCACAATATGTACAGGTGTTCCACAGGGCTCCATTTTAGGGCCCTTACTTTTCCTAGTTTATAATAACGATATTATCAATTTTACCTGTTATAGTTCTGCGTGCAGATGACGCTAACATATTCTTCTCCGGTAATGACTTCTTCAACAGTATAGCAAATGCAAACAAATATTTATCTGAAGTATCATCATGGGTAAATGCCAATGAGCTTCTGCTAAATGTGAAAAAAATTATAGTGTTTATACCTAAAAATGAAATTCTAACCTTCGAGCCTGTCCTCAGTTTCAGGGGGGAAAACATTGAACGTGTGAGGTCTACACTTTTTCTTGATGTGGTCTTCAGTGAGTAGTTAATCTGGACTGAGCATATTAATTACATGCGTTCCAAAATATCAAGCTCAGTCGGACTAATGCATAAATTAAGGATTCTTCTACCAACCAGACTGAAAAAAAACTACTATATTTTACCCTTATCCAGTAACTTCTTCATTCCTGATTATTTGTATGGGGTAGAACAACATCCACAAACCCGAACTTCTTATTTATCTTACCAAAAAAGAAATTAGAGCAATCGTTAATATTTCCTACACTTCGAGTACATGAGAATACTGGCAACCACTGAGGCTTCTTAACATATATAAGTTAATAATACTTCGACAAGCAATGGAGGCTCATTGCTTGATCCACAGCAAACCTAACCTTGTCCAGTTGCACGACCTGATGCTGTTTATGAACTGTTCGCAGAACTCCTGAGGTTAGAACTAACTATGGGCTTCAGACTTTTGAACTTACCATTATAATTTCTTGAATGACAACAAAGATATCGAAACGCGAATACACAAGTTCCCAAGTAAAATAGTTTAAAAAAAGAGTTATGGATTTATTATTTAGGTCATAACACACATCTTTGACCTACTGTAGTCTTAACGTGGCCGATTACTTGCAACATTGATTTACTCATTGATTTTTCTGGGTTCTCTTTCTTGTTTCTTTTCACAGCTGTAATTTCAAAAATTGTTATCTCGAAACATTATTATACTGTACAGAATTGTGGATGTTCGTTTTTGTGCGATTTTAATGTTATCTTAGAAAGTTTGTTGTCATCTCAAATGCACTATTTGTCACCACCAGGAGGGTAGGCCTCGTGAGGCACACAGAGCCTTTAGTCCCATCCAGATGTGGCGATGTATGTTTGGATGCTGTATATAAAATGGAAAAAAGAGAATAAACTTGAAACTTGAGCCCGGCACGACCTCGTATTCCAGTGCGCCAATATGTCGGGTGATCTTGTAGAGAGAGAGAATTTATTTGAAAGGCAGATAGGTCAACCTGAGGGAGCATGCTCGGGCCTGCTACTCTGCACAGGGGAAAAAAGGAAAGGGGACAAAAAAGAGTGATGGAAGATGATGACGAGAACAGGAAGAAGGGCTGCATATTTACACTGACACAGGCGCTACCTTAAAAGCGTTGTGTCTAATACGGTGGTCTTCAAGTAGTCCAGGGCCACCCTTGTTGCTGTTGATGCTTCTGTACAGTCACACATGGCGGACAAAATAGTACTTTCGGACACTACATTCCTATGCCTGTTAGGGTCGAAGCCAATATCTTCCGCTGTGACGCGTAGAGCGGGTAGTCGCAAAACAGATGCTGGAGAGTCTCCGACACTTGGCAGCGCTCGCAGTTCGGGCTGTCCATACGGCCAATCAGATGTGCATAGCGTCGACTGAAGGCGACGCCCAGGCGAATCTGGTGAAGCATACTGGCTTGGCATCGCTTGACTTTATCTGGGAGGAGTCCTCGCATAGTCTACCTCCCGTAGGCGCTTGCACCGATGGTCTGGTTGAGCCCAGTACTGTGCTGCGCAATCTCGCATGCGAGTGGTCAACAAAGAGTGTACATCGCTCCGCGAGTAAGGAACCTTTACTTCGACGGCTGTAGGAATAGCGGTTCTTGCTTCCGCATCAGCTAGCTTGTTGCCGGCGAAGCCGCAGTGACCAGGTACCCCTTGGAAGGTAATTGAGTGACACTTCCTCTGTGCAAGATCAAATATTTGTATGATGTCTAACGCTGGCATGTAGTACTGACCTTTCCTAGAAAGAGAATCGATACATTGCAGCGCTGATCTTGCGTCAGAAAGAATATTCCATGTACGTGATATCCGGTAGGAGACAAAACGAACAGCTTCCCGTATTGCGACAAGCTCTCCAGCTGTTCAAGACGATTAGTGGTCCAATTTGTATTGGCGGGATGTGTCCAGCTGAGGGATCACAAAGGCCACGGTGGAGGCGCATGAGGTAACCGATCCGTCTGTGTATATGTGCACAGAGCTGTCTGAAATACCATCTTCTCTGAAATACCATCTTGTATGTTTCAATATAACACAAGTAATCAGAAGCGTTATACGCAGGTGACCTTTTAAGTGGGTGAGTCATATGCGTGGATAACGTTTAGGTGTGGGATTTAATAACAAGCAGCTTCAAATCTTAGTGAAACGGCTGCGATTGTGCCAGGTGGAATAAATGTGGGCTTCCGATGACTATTTTCGTCCTCGTGCGTCATTACATGTTGATCCTACCAGTGGTTATTTTGCGTCAGAAGAAATATGCGTCAGAAGTTATAAAGCCAATGAACAATACAGTATGTATCAAGTAAAGTATCCTATCGCAGCATGCATATATTCTTATAAATACTGCTGTGCCACTCAACCACAAAATCATTTCCGCAGTTTTATATATTGTCTGTAGGGTCCTAGTGAAAAGAAACATGATCTGTACAACGAATTCTCGAGGCTCTCTAGGAATTGTATTGCTCTTTTTAGGCGGATGTTATAAAGCTTCTGGTGGCACAAAGGTTGAAAGCTCCGCAAGTCAGGTAATACAGCTGTGACCTTTTGATTGTTTTCTGCGAAACACCTTTAGTTCTCGATACAATATCGATCGTGCTGTCACGCTTTCCTCCGCGCTTTGTGAATATTGTGGCTTCTATGTAATATTGTGCTAATGTCTAGCGACGGTTGTTTTCTTCTAGTTGTTCCCGAGAGTCTCCGCGCCGACGTCTTACGCGCCATGCATGACGATGCGATATCTGGTCATTTTGGTTTCGTGCGAACGCTACACCGCACGCAAGAGCGATTTTACTGGCCCAACATGTCCCAGACAACCAAACACTATGTCGCTAGTTGTGAAACGTGTCAACGTCACAAGCGACCAACCACCGCTGTACCAGGTCCCCTGCAGCCATTGACACCGCCCAGTACACCTTTCGAGCAAGTAGGCATTGACCTTATGGGTCCATTCCCGTTATCTAACAATAAGAACCGTTGGATAATCGTTTGCGTGGACCATCTCACACGGTACGCAGAAACTGCAGCCATACCCTCTTCCACCGCTGCATGTGTGGCGCTTTTCCTGCTGCGTTCCGTAGTTCTTCGTCATGGTCCGCCGCGTGTTATCATCAGTGACCGTGGTCGCCAGTTCACTGCGGACGCCGTTGAGGAGCTACTTCGTCTGTGCACTTCTGAGTTCCGTCACTCCACACCGTATCATCCACAGACCAATGGCCTCGTTGAAAGGACGAACCGAACACTGACCAACATGCTTGCCATGTATGATTTCCTCCAACCATAAGAACTGGGACGACGTGCTACCCTTCATAACCTACGCATACAACACGGCGAAACATGAAACCACGAACTACAGCCCATTTTATCTCCTCTATGCAAGGCTACCGCGCAGCCCTCTCGATACTTTCTTAAACTTTATTCTGCACGACGACGATTCTGTGTCAAAGACTGTGTGCCTCGCTGAAGAAGCCCGCCGAATAGCCCGCCTTCGTACTTTGGCCTCGCAACACCGTTCAAAGGACCGTTACGACGAGCGTCACGGGCCTGTTTCGTTCGCCAAAGGCGACTTGGTGCTTCTTTGGACACCACAACGCAAGCGGGCCTTGTGTCAAAAGTTCCTGTCCATCTATTCCGGCCCATACGTTGTCCTGGAACGTTTGAGTGAACTTTGTTATGTGGTAGCTCCCCTCCTGGGCAATGGCCGGCGATCAAGTAGAACGCAAGTGACTCATGTTGCTCGCCTGAAACGTTTTTACCCTACTGATGCCTCCTAACTCGCCCTACGGGCTTCGTCTGCCTGTGGGGGAATGTAACGAGCATACAAGAAGCAGTTGGAAAGAAGAGGAGGACGAAGTGCTTCTAGGCCTGGTTGCGCGCTCACCATCATCCATCTCCTGTAAATAAAGTCATTTCTGCCCAACTCTCCGTAACAATATAAATGCAGAAAATACTGTGCAGTTTAAACTGTACACTATATACGGGCACGTAATTGACAGTGAATCCACGCATTTTGGATGCAAAGTAAAATATTGAACATAGTTGTGAGAAAAATACCCATTGGACATATAAATCGTAATTTCATCCACAGGAGATGAAATATGATTTGTATGAAAGGCATAATTTGACAACACAGTAAGCTGCAAGGTGGTTCATTGAAATGAGGCATTGCCGCAGTAATTGTACCCTCGTTAGTGAAACACAGCGACCGCTTTTCGAGCTAAGTAATGGAGGCCTAAAGCACGTCTTAGGGTTAAATGCAGTACATTTGCTGTCTGGCAAGATAATGGCGAAGTATTTCGTGTTTAAGACGGAATAATACGCCTTGCGTATGATGGTGGTTCGATCTGCGTCGGCACGTAGGGGTTTGCAAACATTCGAAACTTTCGAATAACCAAAGGACTGCTGTCCTATTTGATTCGGTGATCGAGTTGAAGTCGTTATTCTATTTGTACCTCGAAATCAAATTCTCAGTCTTTTTATAGCAATTAGCATTCTTACCATATTCACCTAGTTTTCGTGGTCTGTCTGTATGTCTATGTCTCTAACCGTTTGCCCGCCAACTTGGAAAGTGCATCGGGCGGCTTTACTGAGGCCATCGGGTTAACGAGGTCACTGGATATGCGACAATCGGTATGCGCAGCTCATCAATAAGCGTCTTAGATTCCAACCTGGGTAACTATGTGCCACTTAGTATGTGCTGCTTTTATTATTATTATTATTATTATTATTATTATTATTATTATTATTATTATTATTATTATTATTGTTATTATTATTATTATTGTATATCGCTGCTTTTAATATTATATTAGTAGTGCCTCCATTCTACCCTTTGCCTCCCTCCACCCACCAGCGAAGCTGTTGCCGACGCTAAACAAACACCACCGCCACAAGCGAAGTTATACAACTACAAACTGCTGATGTAATACTTTAATTTGGACAGTGTACACATAATGTACACTACAGTCGCAGCACACGCTGTGCGACAGATGCAATGGCCGGCGCACCCGTGCACCACAGACAGATACAGTGTGTGCACACGTACGTCACGCGCTCACGCACGTGTGCGGAAATTCAACATACATGCTCGTTCTTCTAGACCCTCCGCCAAGCGCAACTGGCCCAATGAAGTAACTGTACTTTTCAAAGTGAATTGGGTCAGACATTTCGTGAAGTACGACTTACACACAAGCTGCAAACATGCTAGCTTTGCGTGTGTGTTAGCGTGTATTGTCTCGTAGCTGCGGCGTTGAAGAAAACAGGGCTAAAACTGTGAATGAGGGAGCTGATTCTTTATTGGGCGATCCTTTGCCCAGCAAAGAAACACTCACTCTACAACAAGAGCGGCGAGCACAATCGTCGGTCATCGATAAAACTGATCGGCGGCGAAACGCGTTGGTTTGAGTCATCGAAGGTTCCGGAGTAATCCCTGGTGCCCGCGTGTCTTCCAGAAAGTATTACACAATTCGCGTGGCGCATACAACCAGAATACATAAGCGTCGGTGACTACAGTCGGCGGATAGAAGCATCGATAACGTTCGAGAAACTTCCGATACATGCGGGCGCATCCTGCGCCGAGCGATAACGTTTAAAATTAGTTAAAGAAAAACAAGTACATGTGTCAGTATTGTCACGTTGTAGTGACGGTGAAAAACGACGCAGTTTGAAACTGTGATTTACAAATTTAACTCTTTATTTGGCGAAATTGTGCCCAACAAAGAAGTAACACTCAAGCCCAACGATAGCAGTGAGCAAAGTCGACGATCGTCGACACTCTGATCTGCGGGACAAACGCGTCAGATATTATAGATGACTCATTGAAGGTTCCAGCATAGAGAAAGGAATTCAACAAGAGGGGACACTCCCATGGAGTCCAGCGGCCGAATTGACTGCAGCGCGCCAAGCGGTCGGCAGAAATCACTTCTGGTTTCGGTTTTGGGCGCGCACATTTTGAACGCAAGCTAGCACGCCGGCTGCGCCCCCCGCCCTTTATTTCTTGCCCTTCGTGCGGAATCTGTTTATTATTTGGTGAAAATGATTGCGAACGATCTTGCCAAGTTTCATCGAATCTGTGTCACGTGCAATTTTACAAAGTAGACAAGACCTTTTTGTGAAATGTGGAAATATTTATTTTGCTCTATATAAAAGCTCGTTCCGCGCTTTGTGCGTTCATCCAACGTTGTGACCACAGGTAATCAGTAGTTCCTGTATGAAGCTCCACTGGACGGCACCAGCTGAAAAAAAAAATTACAAGCATGTTACATTTACAAGCACGTAACAGCATGTTACACGCATGTGTCGATCATTTTGGAATTTCGACATAAGAATACTGCGTGTAGAGGCGAAACGTGTGAAAGCGGTCAATGGGCGGCATTACAAACAACTCACTTTTACATACATGGCGTAGAAAATACCCGACTCATCCCTAACAATACCATAAAATATGAAAACATATGATCTCCAAGCGTTCCCCAATTTCAGAATTTCAGGGCATTATTTCCTGCACTTTGACAGCACAAATACACTGGCGACTTCGCGTTTCCAAAACTTGGCCTCGGGCGACGCGACCGTACGCTACATACAGAGAGACGGACGCAACAGGCACTGAAGACAAATGCGTGGGTGCAAAGCCTGTTTTCAGTCCTTTAGAAGACAGAATTTTCGAATTACAAGTTTCTGATATATTCCTCGGCATTATATTTCGCGCGTTCTGCCGGCGCCAGCCAGACACTCCCATGTTAGCACTCTTGGCAATCGTCCATCGTGTTTTCAAGAGACGTGAGTACAGAAAGAAGGTATATGTTGTTGCGGGGCCACAAAAAACGTCACCAACTTGGCAATGCGTTTAGCATCGATTCAACATAGCGACTCAACGTATTACCACCATCCAAACGAGTGAAGTATGAGGTGTGTAACTGCAGTAGGTATCGCTAACTGCGTCACAGTGCGTTGTGCGGCCAGCGTGCCTCAAACGTACCCCAGAAAGTAACGAAATTACTTTTCAGTAATGTCTGGCGTCAGTGAAAGCGGCACAAACATCTCCTAGCAAGACGCACTAGACTACGCACCACGGCCGAGTTAGTTCTCACTAACTGCGACACGGCGCGCTGTGCTGCCAGTGTGCCTCAAAAACCGAAATAAGTTACCATATTCCCCTAGGAAGCGTCTGAAACATGTCCCAGCACGATTAATTAACTCAAATTAACTGCGCCAGGACGGCCGAGCTGTTTTTCGCTAACTGCTTATGTCTCGGTCACGTGCCGTAAGCCTAATTGCGTCGTAGACTGTGAAACGAGATTGCTCATCTTGCCGTAGTCCAATAGTGCAGTGGTGTCTTGTCCCAGTGCAGAAGGAACGCAAGAATACGCCGAGAGCCCAATAAACCAGGTTACATTTAAAAAAGAAAAAAAGAAGGAGACCGACGGGTCGCCGCGCGCGAGCGCTCAAACGCGCGCGCAGCCATTATCGCTGGCTTCGGGGGAGTGTCTGGTGGATGACGCATGTATCTGGCGCGTCATTGACCTGTCGCTAGGTAAGGCAAGGAAAATAAGTCGCAAAGCTTAAGTTCATTTATACGCAAAACGTTTTAGTTTTTGCGGCAGAGAGTTTAAAAAATAAACCAATGTCTGTTAGCTTGATTTCACTTTCTTTTTTTGTTTCGATGCTCGCGGCCGCTAACGTTCGGCATCAAAAGTATAGCGTGACGTATGGTGACGTGTTTCATGTTGCCAGTTTTTGCCGAGTGTCCCCTCTTCACTCTAAGAACAGTTGCACCCTTTGGGGTGCATTTTTGCCACACAACAATAATCGTCATCTGTCTTGCTTGCGTTTCCTATCTTGAAAACTCTGCACTTGCTACTTTCATGTCGAGAACGCTGTGTCACGCTGATAACGCTCTTGTCGTTCGTGACCGAGAAGTGCCGGGCGCACAGAGTTAAAGAAAGGAAAGCCACGCAAGTCAGATGAAGATTATTATTCTGTGGCAAAAATACGCCCCAAAGGGTGCAACTGTTTTTAGAGTGTTGTTGAATTTCTTTCTCTGTGGTTCCAGAGTAATGCCTGGGCTGCGATTTTGTAGCGATGCCTTATGACTTATTCTATACTAGTGTTAGCTACTGCTCACGGCCGGCTGATCCCGTTGATAACGCGAGCGGACCATCACTCTGATCAATGATAAAGCGCGATAAGCGCGAAAAGGCATTATTACCGGAAAGGCATCGCAACAAAATACCGGCCCTGGTGCGCGCGTGCCTTCCAGAACATACTAGACAGCTCGTGTCGAGCATACGATCAGATTACACGAGTCCATCCAAATGGTCGCGAAGCTTCGGGCAAAAAGTGGTTCAGAACGAATTGTCACTGACATCAGCAAGGGTGGTAATGGGAGCAGCGATTCAAGCACGACTATGTTTGGAGGATATTCTAGTTGACATTAAGCGGAAGAAATGGAGCTGGGCAGGCCATGTAATGCGTAGGATGGATAATCGGTGGACCATTAGGGTTACAGAATGGATACCAAGAGAAGGGAAGCGCAGTCGAGGACGGCAGAAAGTCAGGTGGGATGATGAGGTTAGGAAATTCGCAGGCGCAAGTTGGAATACGCTAACGCAAGACAGGGATAATTGGAGATCGCAGGGAGAGGCCTTCGTCCTGCAGTGGACATAAATATAGGCTGATGATGATGATGATGATGATGATGTTTGGAGGAATCAAACATTGCGAAAGAAAAAAGTGTTCTTTAATTAAAGCGATACACAGTTAGATTCGTTCAACGAAATTAAAATCCTTTCTTTCTGCGCGTTTACGTGCCAAAACCAGTTCTGATTATGAGGCACGCCCTAGTGGAGTGCTCCGGATTAATTTTGACCACCTGGGGTTCTTTAACGTGCACTACAACGCAAGCGATCCAACTCAAGAGATCAGATAGAATTCCCTGAACTGTCAAAACTAATCAACAAGAAAAAAGTAAGGGATATTCGAAATTATAACGTGGGAAAGATTGAGGAAGCCGTAAAATATGGACGCAGCATTAAATCAGTAAGAAGAAAGCTTGGCATAGGACAAGGCAAGATGTATGCACTGAAAGATAAGCATGGGAATATCATCAGCAATTTCGATGACATAGTAAAAGCAGCGGAAGAATTCTATATTGACCTGTACAGTGCCCAAAACAGCCAAGCTACTTTCATTCAAAATAGTGATGAACCGGATACAGAGGCTCATTCTATAACTAGCGCTGAAGTTAGAAGGGCCTTGAAAGACATGACCCGGGGGAAAGCTGCTGGAGAAGATGGAATAACAGTAGATTTAATCAAAGATGGAGGAGATATCATGCTTGAAAAGCTTGCGGCCCTTCATACGCAATGCTAGGAGTAACGTTAAGAGACAGGAAGAGAGCGGTGTGGATCAGAGAACAAACGGGGGTAGACGATATTCTAGTTGACATTAAGCGGAAGAAATGGAGCTGGGCTGGCCATGTACTGCGTAGGATCGATAAGCGATGGACTATTAGGGTTACAGAATGGATACCAAGAGAAGGGAAGCGCAGTCGAGGACGGTAGAAAGTCAGGTGGGATGATGAGGTTAGGAAATTCGCAGGCGCAAGTTGGAATACGCTAGCGCAAGACAGGGGTAATTGGAGATCGCAGGGAGAGGCCTTCGTCCTGCAGTGGACATAAATATAGGCTGATGATGATGATACGCAATGCCTCACAACTTCATGTGTACCAGAGAGCTGGAAGAACGCCAACATTATACTAATCCATAAGAAGGGAGACGTTAAAGACCTGAAGAATTATAGACCCATTAGCTTGCTTTCAGTATTGTATAAAATATTCACCAAGATAATTTCCAATAGAATCAGGGCAACACTTGACTTCAGCCAACCAAGAGAACAGGCTGGCTTCAGGAAGGGATATTCAACGATGGATCATATCCATGTCATAAATCAGGTAATCGAGAAATCTGCGGAGTACAATCAACCTCTCTACATGGCTCTCATAGATTATGAAAAGGCATTTGATTCAGTAGAGATACCAGCAGTCATAGAGGCATTGCGGAATCAAAGAGTACAGGAGGCATACGTGAATATCTTAGCAAACATCTACAAGGATTTCACAGCTAATTTGGTTCTCCACAAGAAAAGTAGAAAGTTACCTATCAAGAAAGGGGTCAGGCAAGGAGACAAAATCTCTCCAATGCTATTCACTGCATGCTTAGAAGAAGTATTCAAGCTCTTAGAAAGGGAAAGCTTAGGAGTGAGGATCAACGGCGAATATCTCAGCAACCTTCGGTTTGCAGATGACATTGTCTTCTTCAGCAACAATGGAGACGAATTACAACAAATGATTGAAGACCTTAATCGAGAAAGTGTAAGAATTGGGTTGAAGATGAGTATGCAGAAGACAAAGATAATGTTCAATAGCCTGGCAAGGGAACAAGAATTCATGATCGCCAGTCAGCCTCTAGAGTCTGTAAAGGAGTACTTTTATCTAGGTCAATTACTCACAGGGGACCCTGATCACGAGAAAGCAATTTACAGAAGAATAAAATTGGGTTGGAGTGCATACGGCAGGCATTACCAAATCCTGACTGGAGCTTACCACTGTCGTTGAAAAGAAAAGTGCACAATCATTGCATTCTAGCGGTGCTAACATATGGGGCAGAAACTTGGAGGTTAACAAAGAAGCTCGAGAACAAGTTAAGGACCGCACAAAGAGCGATGGAACGAAAAATCTTAGGACTAACGCTAAGAGAAAGGAAGAGAGTGGTGTGGATCAGAGAACAAACGGGGATAGCTGATATTCTAGTTGACATTAAGCGGAAGAAGTCGAGCGGGGCAGGCCATGTAATGCGTAGGATGGATAACCGATGGACCATTAGGGTTACACAATGGATACCAAGAGAAGGGAAGCACAGTCGAGGTCGGCAGAGAACCAGATGGGATGATGAAGTTAGGAATTTTGCAGGTGCAAGTTGGAATACGCTAGCGCAAGGCAGGGGTAATTGGAGATCCCAAGGAGAGGCCTTCGTCCTGCAGTGGACAGACAGACAGACAGACAGACAGACAGACAGACAGACAGACAGACAGACAGACAGACAGACAGACAGACAGACAGACAGACAGACAGACAGACAGACAGACAGACAGACAGACAGACAGACAGACAGACAGACAGACAGACAGACAGACAGACAGAGCGCAGCGAGAGTACCCCGGGCTTTTCATGAGCCGGGAACAAAGAAAGTGCGAACGGGCCTAAATACGATAATCATCGGCGTAGCACACGCACGCTACATACACGCTCCCAGGGGTTTTGGATCATTAATACACAGAAAAAGCACCACACTTTCTGTCGGCGCAGCGTGCACACGAATAAACTACACATCGGCCGGCGTTAATGGAGCGCGCACGCACATGTAGCGACATGCTGACAGCTGAAGACGGTAAAATAGTAGCACCTGTGATTTTACCAGCACTCTCGTGCTCCCAGGGCCACCATCTGTTGGCCGGCGCCAAAGGCGACCATGTTTTCGCAAGGCTGGGCTCGATTGGCGCGTTCGCTCGCTTCTTACGGCCTTTTCACCCGTCGGGAAAACAATGGGAGAGTTTGTCAGCACGTTTCGCCACCCGTCGGTGATAGGGGCGCTGCGACCCTGACCCTTCCTCCCCTGATCTGCGTGCGCTTGCCTTCACGCTCGCACGATCGTTTTCCCGCGCATTTTATTTGGTGCTCTGTCAGTGTTGTTCAGTATGCAGTAATTTGTGGGCTCCTGAAGGCGGTCGTACAGCCTTTAGTAAGTGCGGCCACAACCAAGACTTGGCGCCGTTCATTGCACGTCGGTATATAACTACTGTATTGCTGTGTTCCGATGACAAGTCCCGTTCCGGAAAAACACCCGGTATTTCGTTTCTCCACTTCAAAAAGCAATGAGTTTCTAGCCTGAGTTTCTCGCGCTTTTAGACAAGAGAGTGTTATTTTTTTGATGAAACCTCTGAACACAGCTGCCACGCCGGACTAGCAGTCCAGGCCTATCTACAACGCGCTCCTAAAATGAGCTGCCCTGAAAGTTTTGACGACAGCCGTGCGAGACGATCCATAATGCCGAGAAGTTTCTTAGAATACTTGTAAATCACTCAAACCAACTGGCTTACGAAAACGACAAGCCTTCGGCCTATGTACACAAGCCGCCAAGGAAACATTTTAGATTGTAATTGTGAATAAGACAAAATTGTGAACTACTATGTCCTCAAGTGTTCGCCTGAAGGTATGGCAATGACCCTTGTCATACGGCACGTGTAATGCCATTCGCCGCAAATGAGATTAAGTATTAATGCCATTTTTGATGCTTCTACACGGGCATAGTGAATTACATTCACAGCTAATGCTAATGACATTCGTCATTGAATGAGTTCCCCGAACTCATTCACGCGCGACTTGTGTAATCTCGTCGACAGGGGTTTAGCAAAAATTACAAAACAGTAAGTTAAGTCGAAGTGTAATATATTTTCGAATAACCATGCAATGTTTACCATTGTATTGCTAACAATATAGGGAAAATATGTTAACAAGAAGCACAATTTGTAAGGTCTAGTTATCATAGCAGCCTGCCGATGTTTGTTATTCTGCCGATGTTTTTTAGCCTGCAATGTTTGTTATCGGCAGGCTGCACTGCATGCAGCCTGCCGATAACAAACATTGCCATCAATTGCGAATGCCATTTTGTTTACCCGTGTAGACTGGGAAAGCAAGGTCGCAATGACATTCGGTATGAATGTCATTTACTGCAAATCACATTACATGTGCCGTGTGACAGGGGTATAAGTGCATAGGAGCAATAAATATTTATTTTCCTTCTTGGAAATGGATATGCGTTTGATGGCGGAGAGCTGTTCTCCCGGCGCATGTATCTCCATGTTCCCCAGTGAATTTAAAGAAGCTCGATGTATTAATACGGTTACACTGCATGCATTTACAAGAAGCCTAGATGAACCATTTACGCGTCCTCTACAATTACGCGACTTGTTCTTGAATGCACAGTGAGGTAAGAAGCGCGCCCAACCCCATCTGCCAGCGTTGCGCGCGCTGCACAGATCAGCTGGGGACAGCTGAGTCGGGGACACCCGCCGTGGTTGCTCAGTGGCTATGGTGTTGGGCTGCTGAGCTCGAGGTCGCGGGATTGAATCCCGGCCACGGCGGCCGCATTTCGATGGGGGTGAAATGCAGAAAACACCCGTTTACTTAGATTTAGGTGCACGTTAAAGAACCCCAGGTGGTCTAAATTTCCGGAGTCCTCCACTACGGCGAGCCACATAATCAGATCGTGGTTTTGGCACGTAAAACGCCATAATTTTTTTTTCAGCTGAGCAGGGTTGAAGTCCCTATATAAGAAAAGTACCGCCATCCTTTGATCAAAGCCGCTTCTCTCCTGTATCTCCGATTGGACGATGATAGCGCGCGCTTTTTACTTCTTTATATATATATATATTTTTTTTTCCGTCTCAGAGCCATGTTGAAAGGCCTCTGCTCAGCCGCAGTCGCCGCCGGCGGCGGCGGCGCGCGCCCGGCCTGAAAGCTTGAACGTAGACTTTCGAGGTGCGCCACCGTCGACTTCGCTTTCGCAAGCAAAAAGTAAAAAAAAGAAAGAGCTTTAGGAGAGGAGGCGGCGGAGGATAGAGTAGATGGCGGTACTTTTCTTACACAGGGACTTTAAGCAGGGTGAGGACGCAGCGCCCCCACCAAGCCGCGGCGATAGGCAAGAACTAGCCCCTATGCGAAGGCCGTAAGAAGCGAGCGCGCGCGCCAGTCGAGCTCGGCCGTGGTTTTCGGTGATCGCATAGTATTTTGTGGCACCCTGTATATATGTATGCTTACATCCAAGCTGTGAATCGACCCATAGTACAACTGCTGTATTTAATGCATGTTATGTAGCCATTACCTCATTTCAACTAATAATAATTAATTGCCTTAGGTTACTGCCATCGTCAGACTGTGCTTATAGCAATCAATGGCAAAGTTTTCGTAATGTAAAAATGGCAAAACTAACCGTTTATTAATAAAACCTGTCATGGTTCAGAATATATATATATATACATATATATATACTCATATACGTATACACACAAGACACACGCACTTTGTGAGCACGCACATTATACAGACAAGTACACAGGCTGTCTGCACGGATGGATGGATGGGTGGATGAAAAACTTTCTTAGGGTCCTTTAGGGCGCGCGCTAGCGCTCAGTGGGCCGCTCCCACGTCGGGACAGAGAGGCCGAGCCTCTCCGCCGCGTCACGGACCCGTTGGACAGTCCATAACTGTTCGTCTGCACGGAGTCTGCAGAAAATCTGCAGACTAAGTATACAGGAACGTCGAGTCCACAGAGAGGTGACTGCGGTGACTGGTTGGTGACTTGCGGGTGACTCAAAGTTCAAACCCATTTTTGTAAGGGCATAGGAAAGAGGCGCGGCCACAGGTGGCTGGTGGCGAGCGGCGGGAACAGCTTGAGCGACCTCTTCGGCAATGACAGTGCGGAGCGCGCTGTAGGCTCCTGATAGGACAGCTCCTGAGTGAAGGGGACCATAGAAAGTTGACGAGCAACCTCCTCGCGCACGAAGTCTTGAATCTGTTGAAGCAGTGGAGAATGGTCGGAAACGACAACGTGACTCGATAGCAAGTCGACGGTCGCCACAGGCTGCCGAATCAGGGTGCGTTGCTTCAACTCTTCGTAGCTCTGACATAACGTGACCACTTCAGAAACGGTGCGCGGATTGCTGGCCAAAAGCATCTGGGATGCATCGTCCTCGATGCGCTTGAGGATGTGCTGAAGTTTATCAGCTTCGGGCATGACGGCCTTGACACGTTTACAAAGGTTGACGACTTCTTCAATGCAACTCGTGAAAGTTTCACCCGTCTGCTGTGCACGGGCTCCCAAGCGCGGTTCAGCGTGTAGTTTGCGGACAGCAGGTCGGCCAAACACTTGAGTGAAAGGCGTCTTGAAAGTTGACCATGACAGGATGTCGTCTCCGTGGTTATGGAACTACAGTTGGGCAACCCCAGTATGATAAAATATGACGTTGGTCGGCTTCACGGCGTCGTCCCACTTGTTATGTGCGCTCACCCGTTCATAGGAAGTAAATCAGTCCTCCACGTCGGTGTCTTCTGTACCGCTGAAGACCTTCGGATCACGTTGCCGAGCAACACCGGTGCAGGTGACCGACTGGGGCGCAGGCGCGGCGGGTATGTGTTGTCGGTCATTATGGGCGAAAGCGTTCGGGTTGGAAGCTCCAGGGTGCAAGCGACAGGGGAATTCCAGCAACCTCCACCAATTGACAAGAGGTTTGTTGGCGGTGTACTTCAAGAACGCTACGAGTTCAAGGAACAGCGAGGCAGCGTGGGCGCCGTCTCCAAAGATACCAGCGACAAGCAGCGCGAGCAGAGCGGACCGAGCGTTGGCTATGCCGCTGGACGGAGTCACGTCTTCTTCACACAGTTTATAAACAGACGCAGCCTATACTGAATACAAGATCGTCAATCTGATTGCTAATAACGTTGAGACGGTTCTACATTATCCGCAAACCCTTTAAAAAGTATTCTATATTTGATTGGACAATATTCTGGAACTATTTGGTTCGTATTGAAGTTTGAAGTTTATTTCACCACAGTGTTACATTGTTAACATTTTTTACATTCATACATGAAGAAAATATAAAATGTGTGGTGTGGAATGAGGCAAAAAGCTGCGATATATACGCAGCTTGTCTGGCTCCACATCCCAGCAATACAAGGCAGAAAAGTGACAGCATTCATAAAGTCATGTAAACAAGTGGGCATACATAGTTAAATTGATACAATAAAGAATATATTTGCATACAAAAAAGAAAGGAAAACCTACGTACAGAGTGTTTTGCACTCCTTGAAAAAAATTACAAACAATTCTGAAAATGCAGCATTTTATACCGCATTTCTTCCAACAAGAAAACACAACATGAAATACATCATGTCAGTAAAAAAAAAAGATTGGACATATCCTGTCGCGAAAAAAGGCGCAATCGCTCTAATGAAAAATTGAATTTATTAAGTATGTGCTGGAGCGAATGTTTCAGCATTTGGAGGCCATAGATTGTTCGGCATCGAAGAATCTTCCAATAATCGCTCTGTCTAGTAGGTCGAGACGCGGTGCTGCGCTCTAAGCATGCTATGGAGGTAAGATAACATTTTCTTTGTTAACTTCAGTTTTCAAGACACCTGTAAACAATATTCATATATGTTATCTAATCTTAACACTTTGAATTTATTGAATACTTACGAGGCATGTGCATTATACTCGGCATTTGCAATACATCGTAATGCATTTTTTGAAGCACGATAAATTTTGCTTAGATCGCACGGTGCCAGTGCCCCACACCACAAGACCATAGCGTAGCTGTGAACAAAAAAGCGTGTTATAGATAATTATTATCTGAGTAGTCGGTAGAAATGACTGACATCTCCTAAGGATGCCTAAGTGCCTTACTTAGCTTGTTTCTTACCATTTCACTGCGGGAATCCCATAACATATGCTCATAAAACATTATTCCCAATGCTTTAGCTGTCAAAGAAAAATCAATCGCAGAAGCATTCAGGTAGAGCTTTGAAGTAGCTGTGTACGTTGTTACCTTTTAACGAAATAGAACGGCTTTGGTTTTAAGCAGTTGATTTGTCGAGAGTTTACGGTCAACCATGCATACAAGTCATCTAGTGTCGCGTTTGCTGCTGAAATAAGGCCATTAACGTCCACACCTGTGAAATACAAGGATGTGTCATCCGCATATACGACATATTGAATTGTATGGTTTATGTTATCAATGTCGTTGACATAAGTAATAAAACGTAGTGGCCCCAATATACTACGTTGAGGTACACCTTGAGTAACTTTTTCCAAAGCTGATTGTTCTGTGTTTATGCTTACACACCGTAGCCTATTGCTCAAATAGCTGGTAAATAAATTCAGTGCAGTGTCTCGAATGCCGTAATAGGGTTTATTTTGTAAAGGGGTATTGTGATTTATCCGGTCAAAGGCATTAGTAAAGTCAACAAATATACCTAGCGTAAGGTTCCTGCCCTCTATATTGCGTAATATAATTTCCTTTTGCCGTAGAAATGCTACCTCTGTTGACAGCCCTGACCTGCAACCATACTGAGCTGGCGTAATTACCGAGTGTTTTGCAAAGAAGTTCCAAAATCTTATAAGTATTAGCTTTTCTATGGGCTTTGAAGACAATGTGAGAACGGATGTAGGCCTATAGCTTTTCAAATCATTTTTTGTCTCCTCCCTTAAGCAGTACTGTAACTTATGGATGTTTCATGCATTGTGGAAAGATACCTGTGCCTAAAATTTGCTTATAAATGTATGTTACAGAGACGACTAATAAATTTATAAGAAAACAGACTGGAGCTATCTTTAAACTGTCGATATCTTCCGATCTCCTTTTCTGCAGTTTTTTGAAAACACACATAACCGCTTATGCATCTGTTGCGGAAAGATGAACCGACGAAGCTGCTTGTGCGGACATGTAATGTAGTGCAGAAGTGTCACTGACGCTGTCTACCAATGAAGTGAGGTGATTATGCGATTGTGCAGCAATGGGGGGGGGGGGGGGGGGGGGCTTTGCCCCTGTATGTTCGATCGCCTTCAGTTACCTCTTCTACACTAACATTGGCATTATGTCATCCGGTAATTCAATTTCACTTGATCCGCATCTCCTTAACCCCTGCAACGCCCTCAAACATTCAGCAATAATAATCATGGGTTGCTTTTCTAATAGGTTTCGTTGAATTATTTCTATACTTCCTGAAGAAATATAATGTATCTGGATCGCGATTTTTCACGAGTAGTATATACATGCTATTTTTCTCATTAAACATTTTAACAGCTTCTTCGTGATCCATGGTTTCCGTGAACGTTTTGACTTTTTTATTTCTTTGTGGAGAAAATATCGCTTGTACATAGGGGAAAAAATCTCCATAAAACTGTCGTATGCTGCATTTACTGATGAGCACAAGAGCACTGCTTCCCAACTAATTCTGTAGATTTCGTCTAGAAATTGCGAAAGAGAGTTTTCAGTTATGTTCTGGCACCAAAATTTAAAGGTTGACTTTGATTAAACATGACACTTATCAATAGCTAGGTATATCGGCAATTGATCACTAAGTGTAGTGTTGATTGTCCCAGAAAACAGGCTTTCACGTTCTAAACTTGTAATAAAAAGGTCGAATAACGTGGCGCTAGTTGCTGAAATACGAGTTGGTTCCAGTATCACATTTGGCAAAAAATACGAATCGAGAAGCATGGAAAATTGCGCCTGTTTTGATGTATGCAAGAAAGCATGTGGATGTTTAGGTCACCACCTAAAACTAAATTGTACCGATGTATATAACATGTGAGAATATCGCGTCTAGCTGCTGGAAAAACCTATTTAAATTACCGTACGGTCGACGGTAGACCACAGCAAAAAGAAACTTTCCGCATTTCAAACATACTACCTCAGTATGTGGCGTACCTGAAGATAGGTCATCAAGCAGTTCGTAATTGATACCTTGTTTAATAAGCATACATGTGCCTCCACCTCTTCTAAGCGATCGGTTCAAGAAAACTCCGTTATAACCTTCTGGATGCCTCCATTATTAACCATCATTAGCCTAAAACTAAGTTTCTGTCAACATAATTAGAGAAAAAAGTTTGTATTGGTTAGGCTTCTGGTACAATTTAGTTCTATTTCGATTTAGAGTAAAGCACTGCTATTTCCACAATCCTACTGGCACGGGAGACTCTTAATCTGCATTGAGGAAATGAACTAAGAGGGAGAAACAACCTTTCCATTAATTTCAGTTAAAACTGCAGGATCGAGGGAACGCAATTTAGTTGGTGAGATAAAACTACTGATGTTCGTGAAGACATCGAATAACGCTTGCTACCACGCGATGAGGTTCAACTAGTAGCGTAGAAGCCATGTCAATGTAGAGATGGTGCAAATTTGTAATAATATCGTGGAAATACCAGCCGAAGCCTGTAACGATAATGATTTCCTTACGGACAGAGCATGATCGAAATCCAGTTTGTATCGGCAGCAGTAGGGGTTTCCCAAAGAATAGAGACAAGGGGAACCGGTTGCCTAATTACTAGGGGGGTGTTGAGCAGGTGCTGAGGGTAGAGGAGAAGCGGTACCCATTTTTAATTTTTTATTGATGTGTTGCCTAGGAGTACCAACGTTTATGATTCCAAGAATCATTAGAAAGATTGCGAACTATTACTTAACTTTATAGAATGGCTAAAATCGGATTTACAAACAAACAAAATTGAAGTAGAAAGACTACGTAAAAGTTGTTCTCTAGATGTACAACAAGAAGTCGTATTCATGCTCAACACTTTACACACACGCGGAAGGTGTATATCGCAGCTTTAATATCATCTACTACCTTTTGGCACTGACAATTATACAAATGTGTTAACGGCTGCTGCACACTATTGGTTCAAAATATACGAGCAGATGCACACCGCGCATCCCGACCATTCACTCAATAACTAGACAGGTAAAATAAATATAAATCAAAATTGAGTATATATTTACGTCCTACTAATGGTATGGAAGTGGTGGTTTCTTCCACCAGAAGCCAGCAAAGGATGATGTGTCGCATTTCGATGGGGGCGAAATGCAGAAAACACCCGTGTACTTAGATTTAGGTGCACGTTAAAGAACCCCAGGTGCTCTAAAATAATCCCATGTCCCCCTTTACGGCGTGCCTCATAATCAGATTGTGGCTTTGGCACTTAAAATCCCACAATTTATTTTCTCGTGTGTACCTACATGCCCTTCTTCCTCGGCTAATAAACACTATTCCCAGTCGTGTGTAAAAACCATTCGTTACGAATTAAGCGTGTATCTTCAGAAAAAAAATCACATAATCTCACCCTACGGGCAACCATGGTGGGATGCGAAAGCATCGCGGGGGGTGCACATCGAGTTACCGTTTCCTTTCACTTTACGTTCGGCTTCCCTGTCCCGAAGTTCGGGGTCCGCTTGCCGACGCTGACACTTACGTTCGGCTTCCCGAGCCTTCCTCTGCTCCGCGGCTTTGGCGCTGCCCTGCAACTAGCGCCGACGTTTACGCGGTTCATGGCGTTTCGCACATAGTTGCACCGAGAGAGAATGACGGAAGCACAGATAATGCGCGCTTTATACTGCGCCGCGACACATGCGCCACCTACCGGCGGACCATTAGAGAGAAAGGCAAAGAGTGAGCGAGAGAGAGAGAGAGAGAGTTATATGCAATGATTTCCTGCGCCGCACCTGTGGCGGAGAGGGGAGCAGAGCGCACACCTGCGTAGGACAGGAGAATGAGGGAGAGTTGCGCATGCGCAGTATGGGTGCGGCCGCCGCAGAATGGACACTGCCCCGAGCATAAGATGCTCTCGCATCTAAAACAAGGGAACGTGCAGAAAAAAGACGAGACGAGCCCGATTGCCGCGTTACGTGTTTTACAACATTCACACGCACCGGGGCGTTATGTATTTCGGAGGCCACGCGCAGGCTTCATGGTGGCTCCACAGATGGCGCCGAATGTTCTCAGGGAAGTGCGAAAACGGAGACCCGCTGCAGTAACCGCCTCAGACTTAGCTCGTTTCGACGGAGGCAACAAGTTGTGTAGCTATATTGATTCAATGCTAAACCATCGACAGTCATCGTCAGATTGGTTCTACAGCTGTTTTCCTCCTGGCAACTAAAGCCTGCGCAGAACCGCTACAACATGTTTGGCCGTGAATTACTCGCCGTTTATCTCATTGCGCTCTACCTTCGCTGTTTTATTGAGGGCCATCCACAGACCGTCCTTGTACATCTGAAGTACATTGTGCACGCCATGAGCTGCTCCGCGTTCTGTCACCCACCACGTGAGAGTAGCTACCTTTATTACATGTGGCAGCTTACGACCACGTTTCGTCACGTCAAAGACCATGACAGTGTCCAGCCGATGTCCTGCGTCACGCCGATGCAGTTTCAACCCACCACTCTTTTTATCAGCGCCGACTTTTATAGGAGTCGCCAGCATGAAGCCGTTGAACATCGCATCCTGTCGAACTCGTCGACATTCTTTCAATTGGGGAACGTGGTTTTAACTCCAAGTAGTATATCACATTTCTGTAAAATTTTACCGGTAGTAATAGTTCATTCCGGTATCAATTTGCCGCCGTTTTACTAGACCATCCACAATCTCTCTCAAGCTTTAACCCGCGTGATAAAGAAACGTCTTGCCAGTTGTTCGGTTTGGCCTCGGTTAAACGCACAAGTTCTCGGCTGTGTTTCCTGCTGCGTCTCATGGCAACGCTCTAAGTTTCAGCATCTCTCCGTGTCTTCTGCTAAAATTTTCAACAACCGGAGGGATGCCCGTTTTCATATGATGAACGTGGACCTAGTGGTACCTCTGTCACCTTCCAAGCGCTACTCTTGCACACTAACATGCATCCGCCGCTACACACGATGGCTCGTGGCTACGTCCGTGTTGACATCTCGATGGCCACAATTGCAGCAGTTTCCGCAAGGCTGCTTGACAGTCGCCGTTCAAAGGAACATTTGGGTGATTTCACTCAAACTTCAAGTCATGCTTTATGACGCATGTCTCACTGGAGAACCGGATGTTCCAACAGCCTCTCATTTTGCTTAGCATCAGAGCTGCACTCAAATGACTTGCGCTGCTCCTGTGCTTAGTTAGGCTATGGCACCCAGCTATTCCTTCCGTGTCAAAACTCTTATGTCATCAGGTGTTGATTACGTTTCCGACCTAGAAGGAATTCTCAAAAAGCTCCGCCCCGTATACCGCCGGAGATGCGTAGTGGCTTTGTCGTTGCGCTGCTAAGCCCAAGGGCGACGGATCCAATTTAGATGAGGGCGACATGCACAAACGCCCGTGTACCGTGCATGATGTGCCCGTTAAGGAACCCCAGGCGGTCAAAATTATCCGGATCCCCTACTATGCGTGCCTTATAATCACATGGTGTTTCTGGCACGCAAAAGCACAGAATAAAATTTTTAGCCCCGCTCTGTGCCTGCGCGATCGTAAAACACCATATATGCGTACTTTTCCCCCGCCCTCAATTCTTACACCCACGTCTTTGTCTGCGCAAACTGTGCCTTGCGGAAGCCTCCGCGACCGCACTACTCCAGCCCATTTCCCATGTTCAAACGCCTCTCGGCTACCGTCGTCGTGAGCATCCACAGTAGACCAGACATGCTTGTGCTCGAACGATTCGAATCACACTTGCCGACGGCTGCACCATTGTGCGAGACGTCGATTGGCTTCCTTACTCCGACAACCCGACCAGTGGCTCTCCAGCGTCTCTTGGAGTTTCCTTCGCTCGTCAGATTCTCTTCCTCTTTACGCGGGAGTCCACTGTAGTGGTAGCTGCATTGACAGTGATATATATAGCTGCACATATACAGTTCCTGTGCAACGCGTACGTGCACGCTTCACAGGATACCCTACTATGCGCGTAGCCAGAAGAAAGCTTACAACGTCAATTATTTTCGTCGCTGTCCGTGCCAGTGGCGTTTTAAATCGCAGCTTAGCATCTATAGGGTACCGATCATTTCCGACAGCATAATTTTGATGTGAGTGTCCAATGGGAATGTCTCATCGCACTGCCGTTGTTCGTTCTGACGTTTCAAATTCCGTGTTAGCGGCTTCAAGCGTTGTCGTGCATTTGAGACCAGGGGTGCGATCTTGTACGTGTTCCCAAATGGAACGGAGGCGGTCCGCTCCATCGACCCGCACACGATTGGTCGATTTGATCGTCATGGTTCAAATTGACCAATCGTGTGCGGCTCACGGTTCAAATTCACCAGTCGTGTTCGGCTCGATGGAACGGACCGCCTCCGTTACATTTTGGAACGCGTACAAGATCGCGCCCCAGGCTTACGTTGCTCGCTTGATGCAATGTCTCTAAAAGGTCGGCCGGGGACGAATGAACCACCTCCGGCTTGACTTGCGCAGTTGAATCCAGGGAACTATCGTTTATTCCTGCAGCTTATCTACGTCCCGACGCGGCAGCATCGTTCGGTATAAACGCGCCGATAACCTAACGGTAAAACAAGGGAAACGAAAGAAGGAAAATAAAACGAAACCTTGCCTGCGCGATCTCATGTTTAGCCAGAATATGTAGCTGTTCGCTGTTCGTGATAGAGACGCGCTTATTCTTATAGCCTCGAATACTGCAGACTATGGCGGTATATCATTCATTTTTTTATTTTTATTTTATTCAGTACTGCCGGCCGCCTTTTGGTAGCCAAGGCATGAGTGGGTACATGTGAATAACAAGCTCTTGGTCCATCAGGAGAGCAACAATAATAACAATAACAACAGAGAAGAAAAAAAAACGCATAGGCACACAGTAAAGTTTTTGTGCAGCAAATCAGGAATAAACAAAGCAAGACATACACGCGTTACCTTGAAATCCGAAGACAAAGTACCAGAAGCATACCAGTGAAAAATAAAACTGACCACACAAAACTTACTGATCAGAACTGATTACAGAAAAAAAATGCATCCGGTGATGTTAAGGTGGCCACGTCGTAAGGCAACTTGTTCCAGGCTGCTATTGTCGTGTTGTGTTGTACTGCATATAAGTATTGAATTCAATTTTGGTACGATTATTAATGAGGGCAAATAACAAGATCAAACGGTGCATTCTTCGACGAGATTCCAAGGTGGGAAGACCGGAGCGACTAAGAAGATCAGATATCAATACCTGTCTTCCGTAGGCATGGTACATAAATCGCAGTGCCTTTTTTCTGCCCCCCCCCCCCCCAATACTTTTTATATCCGTTTTTGTGTGTGGCGTCCAGACCACGTCAGCATATTCAAGTAAGGGACGCACGAGTGAAGTGTAGACTACCAGCTTTGTTTTAGTGGTTGCATGTTTTGAACGGTGTCTTATCAGCCATAGTCTTTTGGATGCTACTGAAACCATATTGTCACGTAGTAGAGACGCTGAAGAAAACAGTCCTAAAACTGTGTGTGACGAAACTGGTTCTTTATTGGGCGAACCTGTGCCCACAAAAACAAGCTACACTCAAAGCATAACGATAGCGGCGAACACAGTCGGCGATCGTCGAAAATCTGATCTGCGGTGAAATGCGCCGGCTTTTATACATGAGTCATCGAATGTTCCACACTAATCCCTGGTACCCGCAGTGTCTTCCAGAAAGTTGTAGACAATTCGCGTCGGTCATACAATCTGATAACATAAGCGTCGGTGAAAACTGGCAACGGAAAGAAGCATCGATAACGTTCTTGAAACTACCGATACAGGCGCGGCCTGCGCCGAGCAATAACGTTTACCATTTGTTAGCCGGTGGAAAGCGGCCACCGGTGAAAGATAAACATGTATACGCGTCAATACCCTCCCCTTAAAAAGCATCGTCCCGATGCTACAAACAAATGTGAAAGCGAAAAGAAAACCACGCGTAGTAAAGAAAAAAAAATAACAAAGTAACAAAGTACCTAAGTTCGTCAGCGGGTGTAGAAAGGCTTAAGACGCACCACGTGGATGACTTCAGGCCGTGCGCGGCGCCGCTGTGATTGCGAAATGCCGTCGGGCAAGACCTCACAGTCCAGTGCGCCAATACGTCGGATGATCTTATATGGTCCGAAATAGCGACGTAACAGTTTCTCGCTAAGTACTCGTTGGCGTATCGGAGTCCAGACCCAAACACGGTCGCCGGGCTGGTACTCGACGTAGCGGCGTCAAAGATTGTAGTGTCGGCTGTCGGTCCTCTGCTGGATCTTGATGTGCAGGCGGGCGAGCTGTCGACCTTCTTCGGCACGCTGCAAATAGGTGGCAGCGTCGAGATTTTCTTCGTCGGTGACGTCCGGTAGCGTGGCGTCAAGCGTCGTTGCCGGGTTCCTACCGTAGACCAGGTGGAACGGCGCCATGTGCGTCGTTTCTTGCACGGCCGTGTTGTATGCGAAGGTCACGTACGCAAGGATGGCATCCCACGTCTTGTGTTCGACGTCGACGTACATTGCCAGCATGTCAGCGATGGTCCTTTTTAGGCGCTCGGTGAGGCCATTCGTCTGCGGGTGGTAGGCGGTGGTCCGGCGATGGCTTGTCTGGCTGTATCGCAGGATGGCTTGAGTTAGTTCTGCCGTAAAGGCTGTACCTCTGTCGGTAATGAGGACTTCTGGGGCACCGTGATGCAGGAGGATGTTCTCAACGAAGAATCGGGCTACCTCGGCGGCACTGCCTTTGGGCAAGGCATTTGTTTCATAGTAGCGGGTGTGGCAGTCCGTAGCTACGACGATCCATTTATTCCCGGACGTCGACGTCGGAAAAAGCCCCAATAAGTCGATCCCAATCTGCTGGAACGGTCGGCAAGGTGGTTCGATCGGCTGTAGAAGTCCGGCTGGCCTTGTCAGCGGTGTTTTCCGTCGCTGACAGTCTCAGTATGTCCTTACGTAATGGGCGACGTCGGCAGAGAGGCGAGGCCAGTAGTATTTTTCTTGTATCTTCGCGAGCGTGCGGGAAAAACCGAGGTGTCCAGCCGTTGGGTCGTCATGGAGAGCTTGCAGAACCTCTGGACACAAACTTAGGGTACCACGAGGAGGTAGTTGGCTCGAAGAGGCCTGAAATTCGTCTTTAAAATAATGTCGTTTTGCAAGAAAAACGGCGCCAATCCTCGCCTGAACACCTTGGGCAGAATGACAGTCTTGCGTTCCAGGTAGTCTACAAGGCTTCTTAGTTCCGGGTCGGCTCGCTGTTTTTCGGCGAATTCGTCGGCACTGATGGGTCGCAAGAAAGTATCGTCATCCTGGTCGTCCTGTGGCGGCGGTTTGTGGGGGCGCGAGACAAGCAGTCGGCGTCTGAGTGCTTTCGCCCGGACTTGTAAACGACGGTGATGTCGAATGCTTGAAGTCTCAGACTCCATCGTGAGAGAATGACCTGAAGGATCCTTCAAGTTAGCTAGCCAACACAAGGTGTGGTGGTCGCTCACATATTTGAAGGGCCTGCCATAGAGGTGGGGGCGAAACTTGGATGTAGCGCAGATGATGGATAGGCACTCCTTTTCTGTTGTGGAGTAATTTGCTTCCGTCTTCGATAGCGACCGGCTAGCGTAACTTACAACCCTTTCTTGTCCGTCAGTCCTGTGCACAAGCACGGCACTGAGTCGTACGCTGCTTGCGTCGGTGTGGACTTCCGTATCGGCGTTTTCGTCGAAATGCGCAAGTATTGGCGGTGATTGCAGGCATCGCTTCAGTTCTTCAAATGCTTCGACTTGCGGCGTCTCCTACTTGAACTGGGCGTCGGCCTTCGTGAGGTACATCAGCAGCTCGGCGATCTGTGAAAAGTCTTTGACGAAGCGCCTGTAATAGGCGCACAGTCCAAGAAATCTACGCACTGTCTTCTTGTGGGTGGGCGGAGGAAAGTCAGTGATGGCCGCCGTTTTCTTTGGGTCAGGGCACACTCAAGACTTGTGTATGACGTGGCCCAAGAACAAGAGCTCCTCGTATGCGAAGCGGAACTTTTCTGGCTTCAACGTGAGTCCGGAGGTCTTGATTTCTTGAAGAACTGTTTCAAGGCGCCGGAGGTGTTCCTCGAAGCTTGAGGCAAACACAATGACGTCGTCCAAATAGACGAGGCAAGTCTGCCACTTCCAGCTTCCCAGTACTGTATCCATGACGCGTTGGAAAGTGGCAGGCGCCAAGCAAAGACCAAACGGCATGACCTTGAACTCGAACAGTCCGTCTGCTGTTATAAAGGCAGTCTTCTCCGGGTCCCTCTCGTCGACTTCGATTTGCCAGTAGCCGGTTTTGAGGTCCATCGACGAAAAATACTTTGCGTTGTAGAGTCGATCCAAGGTGTCGTCAGTCCGTGGGAGAGGGTATACATTCTTCTTCGTGATTTTGTTAAGGCGACGGTAATGAACGCAGAAACGTAGGGTACCATCCTTCTTCTTCACTAACACCACGGGGGACGCCCACGGACTCTTGGACGGCTGGATGATGTCGCGTAGCATTTCGTCGACTTGTTGCCTTATCGCCTCGCGTTCACGCACCGAGACTCGGTACGGGCTCTGACGGAGTGGGCGGGCATATTTGTCGGTTATGATGCGGTGCTTGGCGACAGGGGTTTGTCTAATTTTTGATGACGACGAGAAGCAGTCCTTGTATCGCAGGAGCAGGGCTTTTAGCTGTTCTTTCTTATGCATAGGAAGGTTCTGATTGACGTCAAAAGCTCGTTCAGGTACTACAGTCGTCGTTGCAGGTGCGCTGGAATCCATGAAGGCGAAAGCACTGATGGCTTGTACTATTTTGTCGATGTAGGCGACCGTGGTGCCTTTGTTAATGTGCTTGTAT
This sequence comes from Dermacentor silvarum, assembly GCF_013339745.2. Taxonomy (NCBI): domain Eukaryota; kingdom Metazoa; phylum Arthropoda; class Arachnida; order Ixodida; family Ixodidae; genus Dermacentor; species Dermacentor silvarum. Next base: position 34,879,917 of record NC_051155.1, on the reverse strand, counting down.
CCGTGGCTGAAGTTCGTGAGCATCACTCTTGCTTTCTCTTCACGTAGATGAGCTATCCCTCCAGCGACGCAAATTTCACGGTCGAGCAGTAAGTGATGATCGCCCTCGACGATGCCCTCTATGTCTGCAGGCACTTCGGTACCAACGGAAATCATTACGCTGGAGCGAGGCGGGACAGTGACTTGTTCTTCAAGCACATTTAGGGCATGGTAACTGATGTTTGTATCCGGTGGTATCGCTTTGTGCGTTGAAAGCGTTATCGCCTTAGACCTTAAGGCGATGACTGCACCGTGTTGGTTTAGAAAGTTCATGCCTAGGATGACATTTCTGGCAGGATTACGAACCTCGCTGGGTAAGTGCGGTTGTTAACCGTGACTCATATTGTGCAGATTCCAGCCGCCGTTATTAGGTGGCCTCCCACTGTCCGGATATCGGGTCCTTGCCAGGCCATTTTCGCCTTCTTCAACTTGGCGGCGAACGGGCCACTGAAGACGGAATAGTCGGCTCCATTGTCGACGAGAGCGGTGACGTTGTGATCAGCGATTAGCATGTCTAGGTCGGTAGACCGTCGTCTGGCGTTGCCGTGAAATCGTGGCGTCGGATCACGGCTGCGTCGGCTTGCTCCGCTGTTGCTACGTCGCGTCGGCAGGTCTTCTTTCGACGGTGAAGTGTTGTCGTGAAGGGTCTTTCCAGGCGGCGTGCTGATATCTCGTCGTGATGATTCTCGAATATTCTTCGATGGCGGCGGAGGATATTCGGCATTGCGTCGTACAGCAACCGCACCTCCATCGGTTGCTGCTTTTAGTTTCCCGGATAGGGGCTCACGGACCGGCCCCTGGCTGGGCCAGTGTATGGTAGGCGCTGCGGTGACAGGTAGCCTGCTGGTGATGGCGAGCGTGAGGGTCGTCGTCGTTGCCACTGGGCTCCGGCGAGGTAGTTGGCGATGTCACGTGGCCGCTCGCCAAGCTGTGGACGTGGCGCGTTGACAGCGAACCCTCGTAGGCCCATCTCGTGGTATGGGCATCGGCGGTAGACATGACCAGCTTCCCCGCAGTGATAGCAGAGCGGGCGGTGGTCGGGGGCGCGCCAAATGACCGTCTTTCTCGGGTAGCTGCGCTGGACGACGGACGGGCGTGCCTGCGGGTGCGGTGGTGGACGTCGAAACTGCGGCGTTACGGGGCCCTGGCGCGAGCGCGGAGCGGGGCCTTGACGACGGGCGACGGCGGCGTAGGTCAGTGCTTTCGGCTGGGGTTGCAGCGATTGCGGCTGCACATCGGGAACTCCAAATGAGCTCTAAAGTTCTTCTTTGACGATGTCGGCGATGTATGCGACTTGAGGCTGCGACTTTCGGAAGAACTTCTGCAGTTCCTCGCGAACGACCGCTCTGATGGTCTCGCGCAGGTTGTTGCTGCCAAGTGCTTGAACGTCGATGTTGTTGGTCGCCAGCGTTCGGTTTATATATTTCCTTGTCCGCATGTCAAGCGTCTTCTCAATGGTTGTGAACTCGGAATAAAATTCAGCTGCCTGTCCTCAGTTTCAGAGGGGAAAACATTGAACGTGTGAGGTCTACACTTTTTCTTGATGTGGTCTTCAGTGAGTAGTTAATCTGGACTGAGCATATTAATTATATGCGTTCCAAAATATCAAGCTCAGTCGGACTAATGCATAAATTAAGGATTCTTCTACCAACCAGACTGAAAAAAACTACTATATTTTACCCTTATCCAGTAACTTCTTCATTCCTGATTATTTGTATGGGGTAGAACAACATCCACAAACCCGAACTCCTTATTTATCTTACCAAAAAAGAAATTAGAGCAATCGTTAATATTTCCTACACTTCGAGTACATGAGAATACTGGCAACCACTGAGGCTTCTTAACATATATAAGTTAATAATACTTCGACAAGCAATAGAGGCTCATTGCTTGATCCACAGCAAACCTAACCTTGTCCAGTTGCACGACCTGATGCTGTTTATGAACTGTTCGCAGAACTCCTGAGGTTAGAACTAACTATGGGCTTCAGACTTTTGAACTTACCATTATAATTTCTTGAATGACAACAAAGATATCGAAACGCGAATACACAAGTTCCCAAGTAAAATAGTTTAAAAAAAGAGTTATGGATTTATTATTTAGGTCATAACACACAACTTGACCTACTGTAGTCTTAACGTGGCCGATTACTTGCAACATTGATTTACTCATTGATTTTTCTGGGTTCTCTTTCTTGTTTCTTTTCACAGCTGTAATTTCAAAAATTTTTATCTCGAAACATTATTATACTGTACAGAATTGTGGATGTTCGTTTTTGTGCGATTTTAATGTTATCTTAGAAAGTTTGTTGTCATCTCAAATGCACTATTTGTCACCACCAGGAGGGTAGGCCTCGTGAGGCAAACAGAGCCTTTAGTCCCATCCAGATGTGGCGATGTATGTTTGGATGCTGTATATAAAATGGAAAAAAGAGAATAAACTTGAAACTTGAGCCCGGCACGACCTCGTATTCCAGTGCGCCAATATGTCGGGTGATCTTGTAGAGAGAGAGAATTTATTTGAATAGCAGATAGGTCGACCTGAGGGAGCATGCTCGGGCCTGCTACTCTGCACAGGGGAAAAAAGGAAAGGGGACAAAAAAGAGTGATGGAAGATGATGACGAGAACAGGAAGAAGGGCTGCATATTTACACTGACACAGGCGCTACCTCAAAAGCGTTGTGTCTAATACGGTGGTCTTCAAGTAGTCCAGGGCCACCCTTGTTGCTGTTGATGCTTCTGTACAGTCACACATGGCGGACAAAATAGTACTTTCGGACAATACATTCCTATGCCTGTTAGGGTCGAAGCCAATATCTTCCGCTGTGACGCGTAGAGCGGGTAGTCGCAAAACAGATGTTGGAGAGTCTCCGACACTTTGCAGCGCTCGCAGTTCGGGCTGTCCATACGGCCAATCAGATGTGCATAGCGTCGACTGAAGGCGTCGCCCAGGCGAATCTGGTGAAGCATACTGGCTTGGCATCGCTTGACTTTATCTGGGAGGAGTCCTCGCATAGTCTACCTCCCGTAGGCGCTTGCACCGATGGTCTGGTTGAGCCCAGTACTGTGCTGCGCAATCTCGCATGCGAGTGGTCAACAAAGAGTGTACATCGCTCCGCGAGTAAGGAACCTTTACTTCGACGGCTGTAGGAATAGCGGTTCTTGCTTCCGCATCAGCTAGCTTGTTGCCGGCGAAGCCGCAGTGACCAGGTACCCCTTGGAAGGTAATTGAGTGACACTTCCTCTGTGCAAGATCAAATATTTGTATGATGTCTAACGCTGGCATGTAGTACTGACCTCTCCTAGAGAGAGAATCGATACATTGCAGCGCTGATCTTGCGTCAGAAAGAATATTCCATGTACGTGATATCCAGTAGGAGACAAAACGAACAGCTTCCCGTATTGCGACAAGCTCTCCAGCTGTTCAAGACGATTAGTGGTCCAATTTGTATTGGCGGGATGTGTCCAGCTGAGGGATCACAAAGGCCACGGTGGAGGCGCATGAGGTAACCGATCCGTCTGTGTATATGTGCACAGAGCTGTCTGAAATACCATCTTCTCTGAAATACCATCTTGTATGTTTCAATATAACACAAGTAATCAGAAGCGTTATACGCAGGTGACCTTTTAAGTGGGTGAGTCATATGCGTGGATAACGTTTAGGTGTGGGATTTAATAACAAGCAGCTTCAAATCTTAGTGAAACGGCTGCGATTGTGCCAGGTGGAATAAATGTGGGCTTCCGATGACTATTTTCGTCCTCGTGCGTCATTACATGTTGATCCTACCAGTGGTTATTTTGCGTCAGAAGAAATATGCGTCAGAAGTTATAAAGCCAATGAACAATACAGTATGTATCAAGTAGAGTATCCTATCGCAGCATGCATATATTCTTATAAATACTGCTGTGCCACTCAACCACAAAATCATTTCCGCAGTTTTATATATTGTCTGTAGGGTCCTAGTGAAAAGAAACATGATCTGTACAACGTATTCTCGAGACTCTCTAGGAATTGTATTGCTCTTTTTAGGCGGATGTTATAAAGCTTCTGGTGGCACAAAGGTTGAAAGCTACGCAAGTCAGGTAATACAGCTGTGACCTTTTGATTGTTTTCTGCGAAACACCTTTAGTTCTCGATACAATATCGATCGTGCTGTCACGCTTTCCTCCGCGCTTTGTGAATATTGTTGTGGCTTCTATGTAATATTGTGCTAATGTCTAGCGACGGTTGTTTTTACATATAAATGCAGAAAATACTGTGCAGTTTAAACTGTACACTATACGGGCACGTAATTGACAGTGAATCCACGCATTTTGGATGCAAAGTAAAATATTGAACATAGTTGTGAGAAAAATACCCATTGGACATATAAATCGTAATGTCATCCACAGGAGATGAAATATGATTTGTATGAAAGGCATAATTTGACAACACAGTAAGCTGCAAGGTGGTTCATTGAAATGAGGCATTGCCGCAGTAATTGTACCCTCGTTAGTGAAACACAGCGACCGCTTTTCGAGCTAAGTAATGGAGGCCTAAAGCACGTCTTAGGGTTAAATGCAGTACATTTGCTGTCTGGCAAGATAATGGCGAAGTATTTCGTGTTTAAGACGGAATAATACGCCTTGCGTATGATGGTGGTTCGATCTGCGTCGGCACGTAGGGGTTTGCAAACATTCGAAACTTTCGAATAACCAAAGGACTGCTGTCCTATTTGATTCGGTGATCGAGTTGAAGTCGTTATTCCATTTGTACCTCGAAATCAAATTCTCAGTCTTTTTATAGCAATTAGCATTCTTACCATATTCACCTAGTTTTCGTGGTCTGTCTGTATGTCTATGTCTCTAACCGTTTGCCCGCCAACTTGGAAAGTGCATCGGGCGGCTTTACTGAGGCCATCGGGTTAACGAGGTCACTGGATATGCGACAATCGGTATGCGCAGCTCATCAATAAGCGTCTTAGATTCCAACCTGGGTAACTATGTGCCACTTAGTATGTGCTGCTTTATTATTATTACTATTATTATTATTATTATTATTATTATTATTATTATTATTATTGTTATTATTATTATTATTGTATATCGCTGCTTTTAATATTATATTAGTAGTGCCTCCATTCTACCCTTTGCCTCCCTCCACCCACCAGCGAAGCTGTTGCCGACGCTAAACAAACACCACCGCCACAAGCGAAGTTATACAACTACAAACTGCTGATGTAATACTTTAATTTGGACAGTGTACACATAATGTACACTACAGTCGCAGCACACGCTGTGCGACAGATGCAATGGCCGGCGCACCCGTGCACCACAGACAGATACAGTGTGTGCACACGTACGTCACGCGCTCACGCACGTGTGCGGAAATTCAACATACATGCTCGTTCTTCTAGACCCTCCGCCAAGCGCAACTGGCCCAATGAAGTAACTGTACTTTTCAAAGTGAATTGGGTCAGACATTTCGTGAAGTACGACTTACACACAAGCTGCAAACATGCTAGCTTTGCGTGTGTGTTAGCGTGTATTGTCTCGTAGCTGCGGCGTTGAAGAAAACAGGGCTAAAACTGTGAATGAGGGAGCTGATTCTTTATTGGGCGATCCTTTGCCCAGCAAAGAAACACTCACTCTACAACAAGAGCGGCGAGCACAATCGTCGGTCATCGATAAAACTGATCGGCGGCGAAACGCGTTGGTTTGAGTCATCGAAGGTTCCGGAGTAATCCCTGGTGCCCGCGTGTCTTCCAGAAAGTATTACACAATTCGCGTGGCGCATACAACCAGAATACATAAGCGTCGGTGACTACAGTCGGCGGATAGAAGCATCGATAACGTTCGAGAAACTTCCGATACATGCGGGCGCATCCTGCGCCGAGCGATAACGTTTAAAATTAGTTAAAGAAAAACAAGTACATGTGTCAGTATTGTCACGTTGTAGTGACGGTGAAAAACGACGCAGTTTGAAACTGTGATTTACAAATTTAACTCTTTATTGGGCGAAATTGTGCCCAACAAAGAAGTAACACTCAAGCCCAACGATAGCAGTGAGCAAAGTCGACGATCGTCGACACTCTGATCTGCGGGACAAACGCGTCAGATATTATAGATGACTCATTGAAGGTTCCAGCATAGAGAAAGGAATTCAACAAGAGGGGACACTCCCATGGAGCCCAGCGGCCGAATTGACTGCAGCGCGCCAAGCGGTCGGCAGAAATCACTTCCGGTTTCGATTTTGGGCGCGCACATTTTGAACGCAAGCTAGCACGCCGGCTGCGCCCCCCGCCCTTTATTTTTTGCCCTTCGTGCGGAATCTGTTTATTATTTGGTGAAAATGATTGCGAACGATCTTGTCAAGTTTCATCGAATCTGTGTCACGTGCAATTTTACAAAGTAGACAAGACCTTTTTGTGAAATGTGGAAATATTTATTTTGCTCTATATAAAAGCTCGTTCCGCGCTTTGTGCGTTCATCCAACGTTGTGACCACAGGTAATCAGTAGTTCCTGTATGAAGCTCCACTGGACGGCACCAGCTGAAAAAAAATTACAAGCATGTTACATTTACAAGCACGTAACAGCATGTTACACGCATGTGTCGATCATTTTGGAATTTCGACATAAGAATACTGCGTGTAGAGGCGAAACGTGTGAAAGCGGTCAATGGGCGGCATTACAAACAACTCACTTTTACATACATGGCGTAGAAAATACCCGACTCATCCCTAACAATACCATAAAATATGAAAACATATGATCTCCAAGCGTTCCCCAATTTCAGAATTTCAGGGCATTATTTCCTGCACTTTGACAGCACAAATACACTGGCGACTTCGCGTTTCCAAAACTTGGCCTCGGGCGACGCGACCGTACGCTACATACAGAGAGACGGACGCAACAGGCACTGAAGACAAATGCGTGGGTGCAAAGCCTGTTTTCAATCCTTTAGAAGACAGAATTTTCGAATTACAAGTTTCTGATATGTTCCTCGGCATTATATTTCGCGCGTTCTGCCGGCGCCAGCCAGACACTCCCATGTTAGCACTCTTGGCAATCGTCCATCGTGTTTTCAAGAGACGTGAGTACAGAAAGAAGGTATAGGTTGTTGCGGGGCCACAAAAAACGTCACCAACTTGTCCCTCTAAGATTCATTACACGCCAAACTTTATCACCACGGCAGAGCTAGCTGCTTATCGCTAACTGCGTCACAGTGCGCTGTGCGGCCAGCGTGCCTCAAAAGTACCCCAGAAAGTAACGAAATTACTTTTCAGTAATGTCTGGCGTCAGTGAAAGCGGCACAAACTTCTCCTAGCAAGACGCACTAGACTACGCACCACGGCCGAGTTAGTTCTCACTAACTGCGACACGGCGCGCTGTGCTGCCAGTGTGCCTCAAAAACCGAAATAAGTTACCATATTCCCCTAGGAAGCGTCTGAAACATGTCCCAGCACGATTATTTACTCAAATTAACTGCGCCAGGACGGCCGAGCTGTTTTTCGCTAACTGCTTATGTCTCGGTCACGTGCCGTAAGCCTAATTGCGTCGTAGACTGTGAAACAAGATTGCTCATCTTGCCGTAGTCCAATAGTGCAGTGGTGTCTTGTCCCAGTGCAGAAGGAACGCAAGAATACGCCGAGAGCCCAATAAACCAGGTTACATTTAAAAAAGAAAAAAAGAAGGAGACCGACGGGTCGCCGCGCGCGAGCGCTCAAACGCGCGCGCAGCCATTATCGCTGGCTTCGGGGGAGTGTCTGGTGGATGACGCATGTATCTGGCGCGTCATTGACCTGTCGCTAGGTAAGGCAAGGAAAATAAGTCGCAAAGCTTAAGTTCATTTATACGCAAAACGTTTTAGTTTTTGCGGCAGAGAGTTTAAAAAATAAACCAATGTCTGTTAGCTTGATTTCACTTTCTTTTTTTGTTTCGATGCTCGCGGCCGCTAACGTTCGGCATCAAAAGTATAGCGTGACGTATGGTGACGTGTTTCATGTTGCCAGTTTTTGCCGAGTGTCCCCTCTTCACTCTAAGAACAGTTGCACCCTTTGGGGTGCATTTTTGCCACACAACAATAATCGTCATCTGTCTTGCTTGCGTTTCCTATCTTGAAAACTCTGCACTTGCTACTTTCATGTCGAGAACGCTTTGTCACGCTGATAACGCTCTTGTCGTTCGTGACCGAGAAGTGCCGGGCGCACAGAGTTAAAGAAAGGAAAGCCACGCAAGTCAGATGAAGATTATTATTCTGTGGCAAAAATACGCCCCAAAGGGTGCAACTGTTTTTAGAGTGTTGTTGAATTTCTTTCTCTATGGTTCCAGAGTAATGCCTGGGCTGCGATTTTGTAGCGATGCCTTATGACTTATTCTATACTAGTGTTAGCCACTGCTCACAGCCGGCTGATCCCGTTGATAACGCGAGCGGACCGTCAATCTGATCAATGATAAAGCGCGATAAGCGCGAAAAGGCATTATTACCGGAAAGGCATCGCTACAAAATACCGGCCCTGGTGCGCGCGTGCCTTCCAGAACATACTAGACAGCTCGTGTCGAGCATACGATCAGATTACACGAGTCCATCCAAATGGTCGCGAAGCTTCGGGCAAAAAGTGGTTCAGAACGAATTGTCACTGACATCAGCAAGGGTGGTAATGGGAGCAGCGATTCAAGCACGACTATGTTTGGAAGATATTCTAGTTGACATTAAGCGGAAGAAATGGAGCTGGGCAGGCCATGTAATGCGTAGGATGGATAATCGGTGGACCATTAGGGTTACAGAATGGATACCAAGAGAAGGGAAGCGCAGTCGAGGACGGCAGAAAGTCAGGTGGGATGATGAGGTTAGGAAATTCGCAGGCGCAAGTTGGAATACGCTAACGCAAGACAGGGATAATTGGAGATCGCAGGGAGAGGCCTTCGTCCTGCAGTGGACATAAATATAGGCTGATGATGATGATGATGATGTTGTTTGGAGGAATCAAACATTGCGAAAGAAAAAAAGTGTTCTTTAAATAAAGCGATACACAGTTAGATTCGTTCAACGAAATTAAAATCCTTTCTTTCTGCGCGTTTACGTGCCAAAACCAGTTCTGATTATGAGGCACGCCCTAGTGGAGTGCTCCGGATTAATTTTGACCACCTGGGGTTCTTTAACGTGCACTACAACGCAAGCGATCCAACTCAAGAGATCAGATAGAATTCGCTGAACTGTCAAAACTAATCAACAAGAAAAAAGTAAGGGATATTCGAAATTATAACGTGGGAAAGATTGAGGAAGCCGTAAAATATGGACGCAGCATTAAATCAGTAAGAAGAAAGCTTGGCATAGGACAAGGCAAGATGTATGCACTGAAATATAAGCATGGGAATATCATCAGCAATTTCGATGACATAGTAAAGCAGCGGAAGAATTCTATACTGACCTGTACAGTGCCCAAAAGAGCCAAGCTACTTTCATTCAAAATAGTGATGAACCGGATACAGAGGCTCCTTCTATAACTAGCGCTGAAGTTAGAAGGGCCTTGAAAGACATGACCCGTGGGAAAGCTGCTGGAGAAGATGGAATAACAGTAAATTTAATCAAAGATGGAGGAGATATCATGCTTGAAAAGCTTGCGGCCCTTCATACGCAATGCTAGGAGTAACGTTAAGAGACAGGAAGAAAGCGGTGTGGATCAGAGAACAAACGGGGGTAGACGATATTCTAGTTGACATTAAGCGGAAGAAATGGAGCTGGGCAGGCCATGTACTGCGTAGGATCGATAACCGATGGACTATTAGGGTTACAGAATGGATACCAAGAGAAGGGAAGCGCAGTCGAGGACGGCAGAAAGTCAGGTGGGATGATGAGGTTAGGAAATTCGCAGGCGCAAGTTGGAATACGCTAGCGCAAGACAGGGGTAATTGGAGATCGCAGGGAGAGGCCTTCGTCCTGCAGTGGACATAAATATAGGCTGATGATGATGATACGCAATGCCTCACAACTTCATGTGTACCAGAGAGCTGGAAGAACGCCAACATTATACTAATCCATAAGAAGGGAGACGTTAAAGACCTGAAGAATTATAGACCCATTAGCTTGCTTTCAGTATTGTATAAAATATTCACCAAGATAATTTCCAATAGAATCAGGGCAACACTTGACTTCAGCCAACCAAGAGAACAGGCTGGCTTCAGGAAGGGATATTCAACGATGGATCATATCCATGTCATAAATAAGGTAATCGAGAAATCTGCGGAGTACAATCAACCTCTCTACATGGCTTTCATAGATTATGAAAAGGCATTTGATTCAGTAGAGATACCAGCAGTCATAGAGGCATTGCGGAATCAAAGAGTACAGGAGGCATACGTGAATATCTTAGCAAACATCTACAAGGATTTCACAGCTAATTTGGTTCTCCACAAGAAAAGTAGAAAGTTACCTATCAAGAAAGGGGTCAGGCAAGGAGACAAAATCTCTCCAATGCTATTCACTGCATGCTTAGAAGAAGTATTCAAGCTCTTAGAAAGGGAAGGCTTAGGAGTGAGGATCAACGGCGAATATCTCAGCAACCTTCGGTTTGCAGATGACATTGTCCTCTTCAGCAACAATGGAGACGAATTACAACAAATGATTGAAGACCTTAATCGAGAAAGTGTAAGAATTGGGTTGAAGATGAGTATGCAGAAGACAAAGATAAATTTCAATAGCCTGGCAAGGGAACAAGAATTCATGATCGCCAGTCAGCCTCTAGAGTCTGTAAAGGAGTACGTTTATCTAGGTCAATTACTCACAGGGGACCCTGATCACGAGAAAGAAATTTACAGAAGAATAAAATTGGGTTGGAGTGCATACGGCAGGCATTACCAAATCCTGACTGGAGCTTACCACTGTCGTTGAAAAGAAAAGTGCACAATGATTGTATTCTAGCGGTGCTAACATATGGGGCAGAAACTTGGAGGTTAACAAAGAAGCTCGAGAACAAGTTAAGGACCGCACAAAGAGCGATGGAACGAAAAATCTTAGGACTAACGCTAAGAGAAAGGAAGAGAGTGGTGTGGATCAAAGAACAAACGGGGATAGCTGATATTCTAGTTGACATTAAGCGGAAGAAATGGAGCGGGGCAGGCCATGTAATGCGTAGGATGGATAACCGATGGACCATTAGGGTTACACAATGGATACCAAGAGAAGGGAAGCACAGTCGAGGTCGGCAGAGAACCAGATGGGATGATGAAGTTAGGAATTTTGCAGGTGCAAGTTGGAATACGCTAGCGCAAGACAGGGGTAATTGGAGATGCCAAGGAGAGGCCTTCGTCCTGCAGTGGACAGACAGACAGACAGACAGACAGACAGACAGACAGACAGACAGACAGACAGACAGACAGACAGACAGACAGACAGACAGACAGACAGACAGACAGACAGACAGACAGACAGACAGACAGACAGACAGACAGACAGACAGACAGACAGACAGACAGACAGACAGACAGACAGACAGACAGACAGACAGACAGACAGACAGACAGACAGACCAGACAGACAGACAGACAGACAGACAGACAGACAGACAGACAGACAGACAGACAGACAGACAGACAGACAGACAGACAGACAGACAGACAGACAGACAGACAGACAGACAGACAGACAGACAGACAGACAGGAGGGCAGACAGACAGACAGACAGACAGACAGACAGACAGACAGACAGACAGACAGACAGACAGACAGACAGACAGACAGACAGACAGACAGACAGACAGACAGACAGACAGACAGACAGACAGACAGACAGACAGACAGACAGACAGACAGACAGACAGACAGACAGACAGACAGACAGACAGACAGACAGACAGACAGACAGACAGACAGACAGACAGACAGACAGACAGACAGACAGACAGACAGACAGACAGACAGACAGACAGACAGACAGACAGACAGACAGACAGACAGACAGACAGACAGACAGACAGACAGACAGACAGACAGACAGACAGACAGACAGACAGACAGACAGACAGACAGACAGACAGACAGACAGACAGACAGACAGACAGACAGACAGACAGACAGACAGAGCGCAGCGAGAGTACCCCGGGCTTTTCATGAGCCGGGAACAAAGAAAGTGCGAACGGGCCTAAATACGATAATCATCGGCGTAGCACACGCACGCTACATACACGCTCCCAGGGGTTTTGGATCATTAATACACAGAAAAAGCACCACACTTTCTGTCGGCGCAGCGTGCACACGAATAAACTACACATCGGCCGGCGTTAATGGAGCGCGCACGCACATGTAGCGACATGCTGACAGCTGAAGACGGTAAAATAGTAGCACCTGTGATTTTACCAGCACTCTCGTGCTCCCAGGGCCACCATCTGTTGGCCGGCGCCAAAGGCGACCATGTTTTCGCAAGGCTGGGCTCGATTGGCGCGTTCGCTCGCTTCTTACGGCCTTTTCACCCGTCGGGAAAACAATGGGAGAGTTTCTCAGCACGTTTCGCCACCCGTCGGTGATAAAGGCGCTGCGACCCTGACCCTTCCTCCCCTGATCTGCGTGCGCTTGCCTTCACGCTCGCACGATCGTTTTCCCGCGCATTTTATTTGGTGCTCTGTCAGTGTTGTTCAGTATGCAGTAATTTGTGGGCTCCTGAAGGCGGTCGTACAGCCTTTAGTAAGTGCGGCCACAACCAAGACTTGGCGCCGTTCATTGCACGTCGGTATATATCTACTGTATTGCTGTGTTCCGATGACAAGTCCCGTTCCGGAAAAACACCCGGTATTTCGTTTCTCCACTTCAAAAAGCAATGAGTTTCTAGCCTGAGTTTCTAGCGCTTTTAGACAAGATAGTGTTATTTTTTTTTGATGAAACCTCTGAACACAGCTGCCACGCCGGACTAGCAGTCCAGGCCTATCTACAACGCGCTCCCAAAATGAGCTGCCCTGAAAGTGTTGACGACAGCCATGCGAGACGATCCATAATGCCGAGAAGTTTCTTAGAATACTTGTAAATCACTCAAACCAACTGGCTTACGAAAACGACAAGCCTTCGGCCTATGTACACAAGCCGCCAAGGAAACATTTTAGATTGTAATTGTGAATAAGACAAAATTGTGAACTACTATGTCCTCAAGTGTTCGCCTGAAGGTATGGCAATGACCCTTGTCATACGGCACGTGTAATGCCACTCGCCGCAAATGAGATTAAGTATTAATGCCATTTTTGATGCTTCTACACGGGCATAGTGAATTACATTCACAGCTAATGCTAATGACATTCGTCATTGAATGAGTTCCCCGAACTCATTCACGCGCGACTTGTGTAATCTCGTCGACAGGGGTTTAGCAAAAAATTACAAAATCGTAAGTTAAGTCGAAGTGTATTATATTTTCGAATAACCATGCAATGTTTACCATTGTATTGCTAACAATATAGGGAAAATATGTTAACAAGAAGCACAATTTGTAAGGTCTAGTTATCATAGCAGCCTGCCGATGTTTGTTATTCTGCCGATGTTTTTTAGCCTGCAATGTTTGTTATCGGCAGGCTGCACTGCATGCAGCCTGCCGATAACAAACATTGCCATCAATTGCAAATGCCATTTTGTTTACCCGTGTAGACTGGGAAAGCAAGGTCGCAATGACATTCGGTATGAATGTCATTTACTGCAAATCACATTACATGTGCCGTGTGACAGGGGTATAAGTGCATAGGAGCAATAAATATTTATTTTCCTTCTTGGAAATGGATATGCGTTTGATGGCGGAGAGCTGTTCTCCCGGCGCATGTATCTCCATGTTCCCCAGTGAATTTAAAGAAGCTCGATGTATTAATACGGTTACACTGCATGCATTTACAAGAAGCCTAGATGAACCATTTACGCGTCCTCTACAATTACGCGACTTGTTCTTGAATGCACAGTGAGGTAAGAAGCGCGCCCAACCCCATCTGCCAGCGTTGCGCGCGCTGCACAGATCAGCTGGGGACAGCTGAGTCGGGGACACCCGCCGTGGTTGCTCAGTGGCTATGGTGTTGGGCTGCTGAGCTCGAGGTCGCGGGATTGAATCCCGGCCACGGCGGCCGCATTTCGATGGGGGCGAAATGCAGAAAACACCCGTTTACTTAGATTTAGGTGCACGTTAAAGAACCCCAGGTGGTCTAAATTTCCGGAGTCCTCCACTACGGCGAGCCTCATAATCAGATCGTGGTTTTGGCACGTAAAACGCCATAATTTTTTTTTCAGCTGAGCAGGGTTGAAGTCCCTATATAAGAAAAGTACCGCCATCCTTTGATCAAAGCCGCTTCTCTCCTGTATCTCCGATTGGACGATGATAGCGCGCGCTTTTCACTTCTTTATATATATATATATTTTTTTTTTTCCGTCTCAGAGCCATGTTGAAAGGCCTCTGCTCAGCCGCAGTCGCCGCCGGCGGCGGCGGCGCGCGCCCGGCCTGAAAGCTTGAACGTAGACTTTCGAGGTGCGCCACCGTCGACTTCGCTTTCGCAAGCAAAAAGTAAAAAAAAAAGAAAGAGCTTTAGGAGAGGAGGCGGCGGAGGATAGAGTAGATGGCGGTACTTTTCTTACACAGGGACTTTAAGCAGGGTGAGGACGCAGCGCCCCCACCAAGCAGCGGCGATAGGCAAGAACTAGCCCCTATGCGAAGGCCGTAAGAAGCGAGCGCGCGCGCCAGTCGAGCTCGGCCGTGGTTTTCGGTGATCGCATAGTATTTTGTGGCACCCTGTATATATGTATGCTTACATCCAAGCTGTGAATCGACCCATAGTACAACTGCTGTATTTAATGCATGTTATGTAGCCATTACCTCATTTCAACTAATAATAATTAATTGCCTTAGGTTACTGCCATCGTCAGACTGTGCTTATAGCAATCAATGGCAAAGTTTTCGTAATGTAAAAATGGCAAAACTAACCGTTTATTAATAAAACCTCTCATGGTTCAGAATATATATATATACATATATATATACTCATATACGTATACACACAAGACACACGCACTTTGTGAGCACGCACATTATACAGACAAGTACACAGGCTGTCTGCACGGATGGATGGATGGGTGGATGAAAAGCTTTCTTAGGGTCCTTTAGGGCGCGCGCTAGCGCTCAGTGGGCCGCTCCCACGTCGGGACAGAGAGGCCGAGCCTCTCCGCCGCGTCACGGACCCGTTGGACAGTCCATAACTGTTCGTCTGCACGGAGTCTGCAGAAAATCTGCAGACTAAGTATACAGGAACGTCGAGTCCACAGAGAGGTGACTGCGGTGACTGGTTGGTGACTTGCGGGTGACTCAAAGTTCAAACCCATTTTTGTAAGGGCATAGGAAAGAGGCGCGGCCACAGGTGGCTGGTGGCGAGCGGCGGGAACAGCTTGAGCGACCTCTTCGGCAATGACAGTGCGGAGCGCGCTGTAGGCTCCTGATAGGACAGCTCCTGAGTGAAGGGGACCAAAGAAAGTTGACGAGCAACCTCCTCGCGCACGAAGTCTTGAATCTGTTGAAGCAGTGGAGAATGGTCGGAAACGACAACGTGACTCGATAGCAAGTCGACGGTCGCCACAGGCTGCCGAATCAGGGTGCGTTGCTTCAACTCTTCGTAGCTCTGACATAACGTGACCACTTCAGAAACGGTGCGCGGATTGCTGGCCAAAAGCATCTGGGATGCATCGTCCTCGATGCGCTTGAGGATGTGCTGAAGTTTATCAGCTTCGGGCATGACGGCCTTGACACGTTTACAAAGGTTGACGACTTCTTCAATGCAACTCGTGAAAGTTTCACCCGTCTGCTGTGCACGGGCTCCCAAGCGCTGTTCAGCGTGTAGTTTGCGGACAGCAGGTCGGCCAAACACTTGAGTGAAAGGCGTCTTGAAAGTTGACCATGACAGGATGTCGTCTCCGTGGTTATGGAACTACAGTTGGGCAACCCCAGTATGATAAATTATGACGTTGGTCGGCTTCACGGCGTCGTCCCACTTGTTATGTGCGCTCACCCGTTCATAGGAAGTAAATCAGTCCTCCACGTCGGTGTCTTCTGTACCGCTGAAGACCTTCGGATCACGTTGCCGAGCAACACCGGTGCAGGTGACCGACTGGGGCGCAGGCGCGGCGGGTATGTGTTGTCGGTCATTATGGGCGAAAGCGTTCGGGTTGGAAGCTCCAGGGTGCAAGCGACAGGGGAATTCCAGCAACCTCCACCAATTGACAAGAGGTTTGTTGGCGGTGTACTTCAAGAACGCTACGAGTTCAAGGAACAGCGAGGCAGCGTGGGCGCCGTCTCCAAAGATACCAGCGACAAGCAGCGCGAGCAGAGCGGACCGAGCGTTGGCTATGCCGCTGGACGGAGTCACATCTTCTTCACACAGTTTATTAACAGACGCAGCCTATACTGAATACAAGATCGTCAATCTGATTGCTAATAACGTTGAGACGGTTCTACATTATCCGCAAACCCTTTAAAAAGTATTCTATATTTGATTGGACAATATTCTGGAACTATTTGGTTCGTATTGAAGTTTGAAGTTTATTTCACCACAGTGTTACATTGTTAACATTTTTTTACATTCATACATGAAGAAAATATAAAATGTGTGGTGTGGAATGAGGCAAAAAAGCTGCGATATATACGCAGCTTGTCTGGCTCCACATCCCAGCAATACAAGGCAGAAAAGTGACAGCATTCATAAAGTCATGTAAACAAGTAAGTGGGCATACATAGTTAAATTGACACAATAAAGAATATATTTGAATACAAAAAAGAAACGAAAACGTAAGTACAGAGTGTTTTGCACTCCTTGAAAAAAAATTACAAAAAATTCTAAAAATGCAGCATTTTATACCGCATTTCTTCCAACAAGAAAACACAACAGGAAATACATCATGTCAGTAAAAAAAAAAAAAAAAAAAAGTTTGGACATATCCTGTCACTAAAAAAGGCGCAATCGCTCTAATGAAAAATTGAATTTATTAAGTATGTGCTGGAGCGAATGTTTCAGCATTTGGAGGCCATAGATTGTTCGGCATCGAAGAATCTTCCAATAATCGCTCTGTCTAGTAGGTCGAGACGCGGTGCTGCGCTCTAAGCATGCTATGGAGGTAAGATAACATTTTCTTTGTTAACTTCAGTTTTCAAGACACCTGTAAACAATATTCATACATGTTATCAAATCTTAATACTTTGAATTTATTGAATACTTACGAGGCACGTGCATTATATTCGGCATTTGCAATACATCGTAATGCATTTTTTTGAAGCACGATAAATTTTGCTTAGATCGCACGGTGCCAGTGCCCCACACCACAAGACCATAGCGTAGCTGTGAACAAAAAAGCGTGTTATAGATAATTAACATCTGAGTAGTCAGTAGAAATGACTGACATCTATGCTTAGTGCCTTACTTAGCTTGTTTATGACCATTTCACTGCGGGAATCCCATAACATATGCTCATAAAACATTATTCCCAATGCTTTAGCTGTCAAAGAAAAATCAATCGCAGAAGCATTCAGGTAGAGCTTTGAAGTATCTGTGTACGTTGTTACCTTTTAACGAAATAGAACGGCTTTGGTTTTAAACAGTTCATTTGTCGAGAGTTTACGGTCAACCATGCATACAAGTCATCTAGTGTCGCGTTTGCTGCTGAAATAAGGCCATTAACGTCCACACCTGTGAAATACAAGGATGTGTCATCCGCATATACGACATATTGAATTGTCTGGTTTATGTTATCAATGTCGTTGACATAAGGAATAAAAAGTAGTGGCCCCAATATACTACGTTGAGGTACACCTTGAGTAACTTTTTCCAAAGATGATTGTTCTTTGTTTATATTTACACACCGTAGCCTATTGCTCAAATAGCTGGTAAATAAATTCAGTGCAGTGTCTCGAATGCCGTAATAGGGTTTATTTTGTAAAGGGGTATTGTGATTTATCCGGTCAAAGGCTTTAGGAAAGTCAACAAATATACCTAGCGTAAGGTTCCTGCCCTCTATATTGCGTAATATAATTTCCTTTTGCCGTAGAAATGCTACCTCTGTTGACAGCCCTGACCTACAACCATACTGAGCTGGCGTAATTACCGAGTGTTTTGCAAAGAAGTTCCAAAATCTTATAAGTATTAGCTTTTCTATGGGCTTTGAAGACAATGTGAGAACGGATGTAGGCCTATAGTTTTTCAAATCATTTTTTGTCTCCTCCCTTAAACAGTACTGTAACTTATGCATGTTTCGTGCATTGTGGAAAGATGCCTGTGCCTAAAATTTGCTTATAAATGTATGTTACAGAGACGACTAATAAATTTATAAGAAAACAGACTGGAGCTATCTTTAAACTGTCGATATCTTCCGATCTGCTTTTCTGCAGTTTTTGGAAAACACACATAACCGCTTATGCATCTGTTGCGGAAAGATGAACCGACGAAGCTGCTTGTGCGGACATGTAATGTAGTGCAGAAGTGTCACTGACGCTGTCTACCAATGAAGTAAGGTGATTATGTGATTTTGCAGCAATTGGGGGGGGGGGGGGGGGCTTTGCCCCTGTATGTTCGAATCGCCTTCGGTTACCTCTTCTACACTAACATTGGCATTATGTCATCCGGTAATTCCATTTCACTTGATCCGCATCTCCTTAACCCCTGCAACGTCCTCAAACATTCAGCAATAATAATCATGGGTTGCTTTTCTAATAGGTTTCGTTGAAGTATTTCTATACTTCCCTGAAGCAATATAATGTATCTGGATCGCAATTTTTCACGAGTAGTTGATACATGCTATTTTTCTCATTAAACATTTTAACAGCTTCTTCGTGATCCATGGTTTCCGTGAACGTTTCGACTTTTTTATTTCTTTGTGGAGAAAATATCGCTTGTAGATAGGGGAAATAATCTCCATAAAACTGTCATATGCTGCATTTGCTGATGAGCACAAGAGCACTGCTTCCCAACTAATTCTTTAGATTTCGTCTAGAAATTGCGAAAGAGAGTTTTCAGTTATGTTCTGGCACCAAAATTTAAAGGTTGGCTTTGATTAAATATGACACTTATCAATAGCTAGGTATATCGGCAATTGATCACTAAGTGTAGTGTTGATTGTCCCAGAAAACAGGCTTTCACGTGCTAAACTTGTAATAAAAAGGTCGAATAACGTGGCGCTAGTTGCTGAAATACGAGTTGGTTCCAGTATCACATTTGGCAAAAAGTACGAAACGAGAAGCATGGAAAATTGCGCCTGTTTTGATGTATTAGAAAGCATGTCGATGTTTAGGTCACCACCTAAAACTAAATTGTACCGATGTATATTAACATGTGAGAATATCGCGTCTAGCTGCTTGAAAAACCTATTTAAATTACCGTACGGTCGACGGTAGACCACAGCAAAAAGAAACTTTCCGCATTTCAAACATACTACCTCAGTATGTGGCGTACCTGAAGATAGGTCATCAAGCAGTTCGTAATTGATACCTTGTTTAATAGGCATACATATGCTTCCACCTCTTCTAAGCGATCGGTTCAAGAAAACTCCGTTATAACCTTCTGGATGCCTCCATTATTAACCATCATTAGCCTAAAACTAAGTTTCTGTCAACATAATTAGAGAAAAAAGTTTGTATTGGTTAGGCTTCTGGTACAATTTAGTTCTATTTCGATTTAGAGTAAAGCACTGCTATTTCCACAATCCTACTGGCACGGGAGACTCTTAATCTGCATTGAGGAAATGAACTAAGAGGGAGACACAACCTTTCCAATAATTTCAGTTAAAACTGCAGGATCGAGGAAACGCAATTTAGTTGGTGAGATAAAATTACTGATGTTCGTGAACACATCGAATAACGCTTGCGACCACGCGATGAGGTTGAACTAGTAGCGCAGAAGCCATGTCAATGTAGAGATGGTGCAAACTTATAATAATATCGTGGAAATACTAGCCGAAGCCTGTAACGATAATGATTTCCTTACGGACAGAGCATGATCGAAATCCAGTTTGTAGCGGCAGCAGTAGGGGTTTCCCAAAGAATCGAGACAAGGGGAACCGGTTGCCTAATTACTAGGGGGGTGTTGAGCAGGGGCTGAGGGTAGAGGAGAAGCGGTACCCATTTTTAATTTTTTATTGATGTGTTGCCTAGGAGTACCAACGTTTATGTTTCCAAGAATCGTTAGAAAGATTGCGAACTATTACTTAACTTTATAGAATTGCTAAAATCGGATTTACAAACAAACAAGATTGAAGTAGAAAGACTACGTAAAAGTTGTTCTCTAGATGTACAACAAGAAGTCGTATTCATGCTCAACACTTTGCACACACGCGGAAGGTGTATATCGCAGCTTTAATATCATCTACTACCTTTTGGCACTGACAATTATAGAAATGTGTTAACGGCTGCTGCACACTATTGGTTCAAAATATACGAGCAGATGCACACCGCGCATCCCGACCATTCACTCAATAACTAGACTGGTAAAATAAATATAAATCAAAATTCAGTATATATTTACGTCCTACTAATGGTATGGAAGTGGTGGTTTCTTCCACCAGAAGCCAGCAAAGGATGATGTGTCGCATTTCGATGGGGGCGAAATGCAGAAAACACCCGTGTACTTAGATTTAGGTGCACGTTAAAGAACCCCAGGTGCTCTAAAATAATCTCATGTCCCCCTTTACGGCGTGCCTCATAATCAGATTGTGGCTTTGGCACTTAAAATCCCACAATTTATTTTCTCGTGTGTACCTACATGCCCTTCTTCCTCGGCTAATAAACACTATTCCCAGTCGTGTGTAAAAACCATTCGTTACGAATTAAGCGTGTATCTTCAGAAAAAAAAATAACATAATCTCACCCTACGGGCAACCATGGTGGGATGCGAAAGCATCGCGGGGGGTGCACATCGAGTTACCGTTTCCTTTCACTTTACGTTCGGCTTCCCTGTCCCGAAGTTCGGGGTCCGCTTGCCGACGCTGACACTTACGTTCGGCTTCCCGAGCCTTCCTCTGCTCCGTGGCTTTGGCGCTGCCCTGCAACTAGCGCCGACGTTTACGCGGTTCATGGCGTTTCGCACATAGTTGCACCGAGAGAGAATGACGGAAGCACAGCGAATGCGTGCTTTATACTGCGCCGCGACACATGCGCCACCTACCGGCGGACCATTAGAAAGAAAGGGAGAGAGTGAGAGTTATGGAATGATTTCCTGCACCGCACCTGTGGCGGAGAGGGGAGCAGAGCGCACACCTGCGTAGGACAGGAGAATGAGGGAGAGTTGCGCATGCGCAGTATGGGTGCGGCCGCCGCAGAATGGACACTGCCCCAAGCATAAGATGCTCTCGCATCTAAAACAAGGGAATGTGTACACCCCCCCCCCCCCCCCCCTAAGACTCTTAGTAGCGAAAAAGGCTCCTACTGGAGTCATTGCATATTCAGAATACGGCGGGTAATATAAGCCGCGTGAAGGGTATCCTTTCTTCTGTGTATGTCCGTGGCCTTGGAGACGCGGAAATGGCAAGAAAGGACATCCCGCTCTATGTCACCAACACCAAACATCTCGCCGCCGGTGCGCTACTCAAGCACCAGAAACCTGACGCACTGCCATCACGACTGGCATTTCCAACACCGCTGTTGGAGCTGCCATGCAGCACTTCATCGATGGGGGGTAGAAGTGACTCACATTTAATGTGTTTGCATTGTCCATGCACATTTCGGGGGTTATGGGTGTATATGTATGCACGTTTGTATCTACCGCTTTTCCCGCCTACCTGGATCACTGCGTAGTGTGGGGTCGAATGCGTAGCGCATCGGCTTCGGTGCTGAGAGAACAGGGTTCGAAACCAACCATGAAAGCATCTTGGGTCACTGACTATGTGGCAATGTGTACACAGGTGCCGCTCTTCAACGAGCGCCTTTGTTGCCGGCATGGGTAGATACGGGACTGGGTGTGTACAGCTGTTCTCGCTCTGACGCCAACTTGGAGCACTGGGTATGTGCCACTTGGTGTGTGGTGGATTTCAATGAACCTATTTCATGCCAACTCGGATCATTGTGTATGTGCTAGTAGGTGTGTCCCGCTCTTCAATAAAATTATTTGAAGCCAACTTGGGTAACTAGGTAATTTCCACTGGGAATGTGCTGCTATATATTGAAACAAAAGATCCCCTAAGTTTCTTCAATGCTTGACTGAATCGCACCCACGTCACAAGGGCTTCTCAAGGAGAGGAACCCGACCCTTTAGTAGGTTGCGCCACAAATCCACTGGGTATGTACGACTCTTCATTGTACCTCTCGCCAAATTGGGTCAATGAGTGTGGGCCACTGGGTGTATGGCAACTGAGCGAACAGTTCTCAGCCTTCGCATGCACCGGCGCGCCACACTTTTCGTCTCGGAGGCCACTTCTCGGCAGCCCCAGCCTATGACGCAGCATGTGCAGAAAAAAGACGAGACGAGCCCGATTGCCACGTTGCGTGTTTTCCAACATTCACACGCACCGGGGCGTTATGTATTTCGGAGGCCATGCGCAGGCTTCATGGTGGCTCCACAGATGGCGTCGAATGTTCTCAGGGAAGTGCGAAAACGGAGACCCGCTGCAGTAACCGCCTCAGACTTAGCTCGTTTCGACGGAGGCAACAAGTTGTGTAGCTATATTGATTCAATGCTAAACCATCGACAGTCATCGTCAGATTGGTTCTACAGCTGTTTTCCTCCTGGCAACTAAAGCCTGCGCAGAACCGCTACAACATGTTTGGCCGTGAATTACTCGCCGTTTATCTCACTGCGCTCTACCTTCGCTGTTTTATTGAGGGCCATCCACAGACCGTCCTTGTACATCTGAAGTACATTGTGCACGCCATGAGCTGCTCCGCGTTCTGTCACCCACCACGTGAGAGTAGCTACCTTTATTACATGTGGCAGCTTACGACCACGTTTCGTCACGTCAAAGACCATGGCAGTGTCCAGCCGATGTCCTGCGTCACGCCGATGCAGTTTCAACCCACCACTCTTTTTATCAGCGCCGACTTATATAGGAGTCGCTAGCATGAAGCCGTTGAACATCGCATCCTGTCGAACTCGTCGACATTCTTTCAATTGGGGAACGTGGTTTTAACTCCAAGTAGTATATCACATTTCTGTAAAATTTTACCGGTAGTAATAGTTCATTCCGGTATCAATTTGCCGCCGTTTTACTAGACCATCCACAATCTCTCTCACGCTTTAACTCGCGCGATAAAGAAACGTCTTGCCAGTTGTTCGGTTTGGCCTCGGTTAAACGCACAAGTTCTCGGCTGTGTTTCCTGCTGCGTCTCATGGCAACGCTCTAAGTTTCAGCATCTCTCCGTGTCTTCTGCTAAAATTTTCAACAACCGGAGGGATGCCGGTTTTCATATGATGAACGTGGACCTAGTGGTACCTCTGTCACCTTCCAAGCGCTACTCTTGCACACTAACATGCATCCGCCGCTACACACGATGGCTCGTGGCTACGTCCGTGTTGACATCTCGATGGCCACAATTGCAGCAGTTTCCGCAAGGCTGCTTTACAGTCGCCGTTCAAAGGAACATTTGGGTGAGTTCACTCAAACTTCAAGTCATGCTTTATGACGCATGTCTCACTGGAGAACCGGATGTTCCAA
Organism: Dermacentor silvarum; assembly: GCF_013339745.2. NCBI lineage: Eukaryota > Metazoa > Arthropoda > Arachnida > Ixodida > Ixodidae > Dermacentor > Dermacentor silvarum. Next base: position 34,856,271 of record NC_051155.1, on the reverse strand, counting down.
CAGCCTCTCATTTTGCTTTGCATCAGAGCTGCACTCAAATGACTTGCGCTGCTCCTGTGCTTAGTTAGGCTATGGCACCCAGCTATTCCTTCCGTGTCAAAACTCTTATGTCATCAGGTGTTGATTACGTTTCCGACCTAGAAGGAATTCTCAAAAAGCTCCGCCCCGTATACCGCCGGAGATGCGTAGTGGCTTTGTCGTTGCGCTGCTAAGCCCAAGGGCGACGGATCCAATTTAGATGAGGGCAACATGCACAAACGCCCGTGTACCGTGCATGAGGTGCCCGTTAAGGAACCCCAGGCGGTCAAAATTATCCGGATCCCCTAATATGCGTGCCTTATAATCACATGGTGTTTCTGGCACGCAAAACCACAGAATTAAATTTTTAGCCCCGCTCTGTGCCTGCGCGATCGTAAAACACCATATATGCGTACTTTTCCCCCGCCCTCAATTCTTACACCCACGTCTTTGTCTGCGCAAACTGTGCCTTGCGGAAGCCTCCGCGACCGCACTACTCCAGCCCATTTCCCATGTTCAAACGCCTCTCGGCTACCGTCGTCGTGAGCATCCACAGTAGACCAGACATGCTTGTGCTCGAACGATTCGAATCACACTTGCCGACGGCTGCACCATTGTGCGAGACGTCGATTGGCTTCCTTACTCCGACAACCCGACCAGTGGCTCTCCAGCGTCTCTTGGAGTTTCCTTCGCTCGTCAGATTCTCTTCCTCTTTACGCGGGAGTCCACTGTAGTGGTAGCTGCATTGACAGTGATGAATAAAGATGCACATATACAGTTCCTGTGCAACGCGTACGTGCACGCTTCACAGGATACCCTACTATGCGCGTAGCCAGAAGAAAGCTTACAACGTCAATTATTTTCGTCGCTGTCCGTGCCAGTGGCGTTTTAAATCGCAGCTTAGCATCTATAGGGTACCGATCATTTCCGACAGTATAATTTTGATGTGAGTGTCCAATGGGAATGTCTCATCGCACTGTCGTTGTTCGTTCTGACGTTTCAAATTCCGTGTTAGCGGCTTCAAGCGTTGTCGTGCATTTGAGACCAGGGGTGCGATCTTGTACGTGTTCCCAAATGGAACGGAGGCGGTCCGTTCCATCGAGCCGCACACGATTGGTCGATTTGATCGTCACGGTTCAAATTGACCAATCGTGTGCGGCTCACGGTTCAAATTCACCAGTCGTGTTCGGCTCGATGGAACGGACCGCCTCCGTTACATTTTGGAACGCGTACAAGATCGCGCCCCAGGCTTACGTTGCTCGCTTGATGCAATGTCTCTAAAGGTGGATACACACGCGAGGGCAAAATCCCCCTGCTCCGCGGGCCAAACAGTCACGTGATCACTTCAATCCGGCACAGCCGAGTTAGGTCGCATTCCCACAGCCGGAGTGCCGTTTGCGGAATCCGCGTGCTTACTCTCGACTCCAACCCTTATTAGCAGCTGCACGTTTGCATACTCGGCGTGCTCTATATTCCATAGCGCTGTGAATCCCTCAACAAGAGCCAAGAAAGTGACGGTTGCCTCGTCACTTAGCGTTTTCTTGTGCACCTCGCGCTCATGTTGAGGTTACGCAGGCTGCGCGGTCTGAGTAAATAGAAATGCGCGCGCAACCATGACTCGCCTTTCTCGCTGCACCACAGCAAAAGCATTTGCGGTCACTGCTGCATAAGCACAACAACAACAGACGAGGCTTCAAGCCGAGAACACGCAATCGTTGCCACGCCAATCTGTCCAATGTTGACAGATTGACGCTGACTACGCTTAATTGACGTCAGACGACCGCCAAACAGACGGATGGAAATACCGGCGAGCATTTTCAATCCGGACCATGAGCGGAGGAGGCCGGACTAGGCGAGGCCGGCACGCTTTGATGACGCGTGCGTCACGTGATACGTCATCCGCTGCGAAAATTCCTCCTCCGTCCGGTCGTGTGAATGCACCTTTGAAGGTCAGCCGGGGACGAATGAACCACCTCCGGCTTGACTTGCGCAGTTGAATCCAGGGAACTATCGTTTATTCCTGCAGCTTATCTACGTCCCGACGCGGCAGCATCCTTCGGTATAAACGCGCCGATAACCTAACGGTAAAACAAGGGAAACGAAAGAAGGAAAATACAAAGAAACCTTGCCTGCGCGATCTTATGTTTAGCCAGAATATGTAGCTGTTCGCTGTTCGTGATAGAGACGCGCTTATTCTTATAGCCTCGAATACTGCAGACTATGGCGGTATATCATTCATTTTATTTATTTTTATTTTATTCAGTACTGCCGGCCGCCTTTGGGTAGCCAAGGCATGAGTGAGTACATGTGAATAACAAGATCTTGGTCCATCAGGAGAGCAAGAATAATAACAATAACAACAGAGAAGAAAAAAAACGCATATGCACACAGTAAAGTTTTTGTGCAGCAAATCAGGAATAAACAAAGCAAGACATACACGCGTTACCTTCAAATCCGAAGATAAAGTACCAGAAGCATACCAGTGAAAAATAAAACTGACCACACAAAACTTACTGATCAGAACTGATTACAGAAAAAAATGCATCCGGTGATGTTAAGGTGGCCACGTCGTAAGGCAACTTGTTCCAGTCTGCTATTGTCGTGGTGTGTTGTACTGCATATAAGTATTGAATTCTATTTTGGTACGATTATTAATGATGGCAAATAACATGCTCAAACGGTGCATTTTTCGACGAGATTCCAAGGTGGGAAGACCGGGGCGACTAAGAAGATCAGATATCAATACCTGTCTTCCGTAGGCATGGTACATAAATCGCAGTGCCTTTTTTCTGCCCCCCCCCCCCCCCCCCAATACTTTTTATATCCGTTTTTGTGTGTGGATTCCAGACCACGTCAGCATATTCAAGTAAGGGACGCACGAGTGAAGTGTAGACTACCAGCTTTGTTTTAGTGGTTGCATGTTTTAACCGGTGTCTTATCAGCCATAGTCTTTTGGATGCTACTGAGATCATATTGCCACGTAGTAGAGACGCTGAAGAAAACAGTCCTAAAACTGTGTGTGACGAAACTGGTTCTTTATTGGGCGAACCTGTGCCCACAAAAGCAAGCTACACTCAAAGCACAACGATAGCGGCGAACACAGTCGGCGATCGTCGAAAATCTGATCTGCGGTGAAATGCGCCGGCTTTTATACATGAGTCATCGAATGTTCCACACTAATCCCTGGTACCCGCAGTGTCTTCCAGAAAGCTGTAGACAATTCGCATCGGTCATACAATCTGATAACATAAGCGTCGGTGAAAACTGGCAAAGGAAAGAAGCATCGATAACGTTCTTGAAACTTCCGATACAGGCGCGGCCTGAGCCGAGCAATAACGTTTACCATTTGTTAGCCGGTGGAAAGCGGCCACCGGTGAAAGATAAACATGTGTACGCGTCAATACCCTCCCCTTAAAAAGCATCGTCCCGATGCTACAAACAAACGTGAAAGCGAAAACAAAACCACGCGTAGTAAAGAAAAAAAAAAGAAAGTAACAAAGTACCTAAGTTCGTCAGCGGGTGTAGAAAGGCTTAAGACGCACCACGTGGATGACTTCAGGCCGTGCGCGGCGCCGCTGTGATTGCGAAATGCCGTCGGGCAAGACCTCACAGTCCAGTGCGCCAATACGTCGGATGATCTTATATGGTCCGAAATAGCGACGTAACAGTTTCTCGCTAAGTACTCGTCGGCGTATCGGAGTCCAGACCCAAACACGGTCGCCGGGCTGGTACTCGACGTAGCGGCGTCAAAGATTGTAGTGTCGGCTGTCGGTCCTCTGCTGGGTCTTGATGTGCAGGCGGGCGAGCTGTCGACCTTCTTCGGCACGCTGCAAATAGGTGGCAGCGTCGATATTTTCTTCGTCGGTGACGTCCGGTAGCGTGGCGTCAAGCCTCGTTGCCGGGTTCCTACCGTAGACCAGGTGGAACGGCGCCATGTGCGTCGTTTCTTGCACGGCCGTGTTGTATGCGAAGGTCACGTACGCAAGGATGGCATCCCACGTCTTGTGTTCGACGTCGACGTACATTGCCAGCATGTCAGCGATGGTCCTTTTTAGGCGCTCGGTGAGGCCATTCGTCTGCGGGTGGTAGGCGGTGGTCCGGCGATGGCTTGTCTGGCTGTATCGCAGGATGGCTTGAGTTAGTTCTGCCGTAAAGGCTGTACCTCTGTCGGTAATGAGGACTTCTGGGGCACCGTGATGCAGGAGGATGGTCTCAACGAATAATCGGGCTACCTCGGCGGCACTGCCTTTGGGCAAGGCATTTGTTTCGGAGTAGCGGGTGTGGCAGTCCGGAGCTACGACGATCCATTTATTCCCGGACGTCGACGTCTGAAAAAGCCCCAATAAGTCGATCCCGATCTGCTGGAACGGTCGGCAAGGTGGTTCGATCGGCTGTAGAAGTCCGGCTGGCCTTGTCAGCGGTGTTTTCCGTCGCTGACAGTCTCAGTATGTCCTTACGTAATGGGCGACGTCGGCAGAGAGGCGAGGCCAGTAGTATTTTTCTTGTATCTTCGCGAGCGTGCGGGAAAAACCGAGGTGTCCAGCCGTTGGGTCGTCATGGAGAGCTTGCAGAACCTCTGGACGCAATGCTGAGGGTACCACGAGGAGGTAGTTGGCTCGAAGAGGCCAGAAATTCGTCTTTAAAAGAATGTCGTTTTGCAAGAAAAACGGCGCCAATCCTCGCCTGAACACCTTGGGCAGAATGACAGTCTTGCCTTCCAGGTAGTCTACAAGGCTTCTTAGTTCCGGGTCGGCTCGCTGTTTTTCGGCGAATTCGTCGGCACTGATGGGTCCCAAGAAAGTATCGTCATCCTGGTCGTCCTGTGGAGGCGGTTTGATGAGGGCGCGAGACAAGCAGTCGGCGTCTGAGTGCTTTCGCCCGGACTTGCAAACGACGGTGATGTCGAATGCTTGAAGTCTCAGACTCCATCGTGAGAGAATGACCTGAAGGATCCTTCAAGTTAGCTAGCCAACACAAGGCGTGGTGGTCGCTCACAACTTTGAAGGGCCTGCCATAGAGGTAGGGGCGAAACTTGGATGTAGCGCAGATGATGTACAGGCACTCCTTTTCTGTTGTGGAATAATTTGCTTCCGTCTTCGATAGCGACCGGCTAGCGTAACTTACAACCCTTTCTTGTCCGTCAGTCCTGTGCACAAGCACGGCACTGAGTCGTACGCTGCTTGCGTTGGTGTGGACTTCCGTATCGGCGTTTTTGTCGAAATGCGCAAGTATTGGCGGTGATTGCAGACATCGCTTCAGTTCTTCAAATGCTTCGACTCGCGGCGTCTCCCACTTGAACTGGGCGTCGGCCTTCGTGAGGTACATCAGCGGCTCGGCGATCTGTGAAAAGTCTTTGACGAAGCGCCTGTAATAGGCGCACAGTCCAAGAAATCTACGCACTGCCTTCTTGTGGGTGGGCGGAGGAATGTCAGTGATGGCCACCGTTTTCTTTGGGTCAGGGCACACTCAAGACTTGTGTATGACGTGGCCCAAGAACAAGAGCTCCTCGTATGCGAAGCGGAACTTTTCTGGCTTCAACGTGAGTGCGGAGGTCTTGATTTCTTGAACTGTTTCAAGGCGCCGGAGGTGTTCCTCGAAGCTTGAGGCAAACACAACGACGTCGTCCAAATAGACGAGGCAAGTCTGCCACTTCCAGCCTCCCAGTACTGTATCCATGACGCGTTGGAAAGTGGCAGGCGCCGAGCAAAGACCAAACGGCATGACCTTGAACTCGAACAGTCCGTCTGGTGTTATAGAGGCAGTCTTCTCCGGGTCCCGCTCGTCGACTTCGATTTGCCAGTAGCCGGTTTTGAGGTCCATCGACGAAAAATACTTTGCGTTGTAGAGTCGATCCAAGGTGTCGTCAGTCCTTGGGGGAGGGTATACATTCTTCTTCGTGATTTTGTTGAGGCGACGGTAATCAACGCAGAAACGTAGGGTACCATCCTTCTTCTTCACTAACACCACGGGGGACGCCCACGGACTCTTGGACGGCTGGATGATGTCGTCGCGTAGCATTTCGTCGACTTGTTGCCTTATGGCCTCGCGTTCACGCACCGAGACTCGGTACGGGCTCTGACGGAGTGGGCGGGCATATTCGTCGGTTATGATGCGGTGCTTGGCGACAGGGGTTTGTCTAATTTTTGATGACGACGAGAAGCAGTCCTTGTATCGCAGGAGCAGGGCTTTTAGCTGTTCTTTCTTATGCATAGGAAGGTTCTGATTGACGTCAAAAGCTCGTTCAGGTACTACAGTCGTCATTGCAGGTGCGCTGGAATCCGTGAAGGCGAAAGCACTGATGGCTTGTACTATTTTGTCGATGTCGGCGACCGTGGTGCCTTTGTTAATGTGCTTGTATTCGTGGCTGAAGTTCGTGAGCATCACTCTTGCTTTCCCTTCACGTAGATGAGCTATGCCTCTAGCAACGCAAATTTCACGGTCGAGCAGTAAGTGATGATCGCCCTCGACGATGCCCTCTATGTCTGCAGGCACTTCGGTACCAACGGAAATCATTACGCTGGAGCGAGGCGGAACAGTGACTTGTTCTTCAAGCACATTTAAGGCATGGTAACTGATGTTTGTATCCGGTGGTATCGCTTTGTGCGTTGAAAGCGTTATCGCCTTAGACCTTAAGGCGATGACTGCACCGTGTTGGTTTAGAAAGTCCATGCCTAGGATGACATTTCTGGCAGGATTACGAACCTCCCTGGGTAAGTGCGGTTGTTAACCGTGACTCATATTGTGCAGATTCCAGCCGCCGTTATTAGGTGGCCTCCCACTGTCCGGATATCGGGTCCTTGCCAGGCCGTTTTCACCTTCTTCAACTTGGCGGCGAACGGGCCACTGAAGACGGAATAGTCGGCTCCAGTGTCGACGCGAGCGGTGACGTTGTGATCAGCGATTAGCATGTCTAGGTCGGTAGACCGTCGTCTGGCGTTGCCGTGAAATCGTGGCGTCGGATCACGGCTGCGTCGGCTTGCTCCACTGCTGCTACGTCGCGTCGGCAGGTCTCCTTTCGACGGTGAAGTGTTGTCGTGAAGGCTCTTTCCAGGCGGCGTGCTGATATCTCGTCGTGATGATTCGCGAATATTCTTCGATGGCGGCGGAGGATCTTCGGCATTGCGTCGTACAGCAGCCGCACCTCCATCGGTTGCTGCTTTTAGTTTCCCGGATAGGGGCTCACGGACCGGCCCCTGGCTGGGCCAGTGTATGGTCGGCGCTGCGGGGACAGGTAGCCTGCTGGTGATGGCGAGCGTGAGGGTCGTCGTCGTTGCCACTGGGCTCCGGCGAGGTAGTCGGCGATGTCACGTGGCCGCTCGCCAAGCTGTGGACGTGGCGCGTTGACAGCGAACCCTCGTAGGCCCATCTCGTGGTATGGGCATCGGCGGTAGACATGACCAGCTTCCCCGCAGTGATAGCAGAGCGGGCGGTGGTCGGGGGCGCGCCAAATGACCGTCTTTCTCGGGTAGCTGCGCTGGACGACGGACGGGCGTGCTGGCGGGTGCGGTGGTGGACGTCGAAACTGCGGCGTTACGGGGCCCTGGCGCGAGCGCGGAGCGGGGCCTTGACGACGGGCGACGGCGGCGTAGGTCAGCGCTTTCGGCTGGGGTTGCAGCGATTGCGGCTGCACATCGGGAACTCCAAATGAGCGCTAAAGTTCTTCTTTGACGATGTCGGCGATGTATGCGACTTGAGGCTGCGACTTTCGGAAGAACTTCTGCAGTTCCTCGCGAACGACCGCTCTGATGGTCTCGCGCAGGTCGTTGCTGCCAAGTGCTTGAACGTCGATGTTGTTGGTCGCCAGCGTTCGGTTTATATATTTCCTTGTCCGCATGTCAAGCGTCTTCTCAATGGTTGTGAACTCGGAATAAAATTCAGCAACAGTCTTGGGCGGGTTGCGTATCAATCCCGCGAAGAGCTCTGCTTGACACCCCTCATCAAGGAGCGAACTTTTTTCTCTTCTGGCATGTCGGGGTCGGCGTGTTTGAACAGGCGAGTCATCTCCTCCGTGAAAATTGTGATGTTCTCGTTGGGCAGCTGTACCCGGGCTTCTAGGAGACATTCGGCCCTTTCCTTGCGCATAACGCTTGTAAAGGTCTGCAAGAAGCCGTGGTGGAACAGGTCCCATGTTGTCAAGGTCGATTCCCGATTCTCGAACCACGTCCTGGCAGCATCTTCCAATGAGAAGAAGACGTGGCGCAGCTTGTCGTCGCTGTTCCAGATGTTAAATACAGCCACCCTTTCATACGTCTCCAGCCAGCTTTCCGGATCCTCAAATGCTTATCCGCGGAACGTCGGTGGCTCCTGGGGGTGCTGTAACACGATCGGTGTAGGCGGCACTGAGGCTGTCATGGTTGATGCGGTCGTCGTGGCCGTGCACTTCCTGGTCTTCTCGGGAAGAAGTCCGTACTCCGGGGGTTGGTTTTGTAGCCTGAGGCTAGCTCGATGCTCCGGGACAACGACGGTACTCTCTTTGGGGTTCGGGCTTGGATCACGGCTTTTCGGGGGCGTCCGCTGCATGGACACAAAAGCACCTCCACCAGATGTCACGTAGTAGTGACGCTAAACAGTCGTAAAACTGCGTATGACGAAACTGATTCTTTATTGGGCGAACCTGTGCCCACAAAAGCAAGCTACACTCAAAGCACAACGATAGCGGCGAACACAGTCGGCGATCGTCGAAAATCTGATCTGCGGTGAAACGCGCCGGCTTTTATACATGTCACCGAATGTTCCAGACTAATCCTTGGAACCCGCAGTGTCTTCCAGAAAGTTCTAGACAATTCGCGTCGGTCATACAATCAGATAACATAAGCGTCGGTGAAAACATGCAACGGAAAGAAGCATCGATAACGTTCTAGAAAATTCCGATACAGGCGCGTCCTACGCCGAGCGATAAAGTTTAACATTTGTTAGCCGGTGGAAAGCGGCCACCGGTGAAAGATAAACATGTATATGTGTCAATATTTTAAATGTGGGGGCTCCCACTGAGATTCGAGCTGAACGTTAGGCCAAGATACTTAAATTGTTCCACTGGTTCGAGAGAAGCGCTATTGATTTTGTAAGAATATTTCAATGGAACTTTTTTCGGGTTAAGGTCATTTATTTGCATTTCGTGACATTATATGACATCGTCCAGTTTGGCACCAATTACTAACGGCACATAAATAGTTATTTAGAATAATCTGGTCACCTTAGCAAGAATTGTATGGTAAACTACGCAGTCATCTGCAAAAAAAACGGGCACGCACGGGAGAGTCAAGCTTGAGGTCACTTAAATATATGAGAAAAAGAAGTGGCCCAAGGACTGAGCCCTGTGGCACTCCTGAAAATACTGGAGCAATGGATGAACTTGAAGTGGATATCTGGACGTACTGTTGCCGGTGTGATAGGTATGAATCAAGCCACTACAAAATTTGTTGATTTTGCAAGATGTGCCTTCGTTTAATAAAAGTTTACAATGCAGTACTCGGTCGAAGGCTTTTGCAAAGTCCAGAAAAATGGCGTCTATTTGTCCCGCTTTGTCCAAGCATGAGGCGATGTGCTTAAAAACGAAGTGTTCCATTACTTTACTTGCAGTACACAACAAACTAATTGGCCTGTAGTTAGCAACTTGGAACTTACTACACATTTGTGCACAGGAATAACCTTTGCCAGTTTCCAATCACTGGGGACGTCGCCTTCACGCAGACTGGTACTGTAAATGAGAAAGAGGAATTTCGCACACCATTCCGCGTACCTGGAAAGAAACGTATTCGGAATATCGTCTGGTCCAGATGATATTTTTTGTATTCAGGTGAAGAAGGGCAGAAAAAATGCCTTGTTCGCTTATAGTAAGATCAGGTACCGTAAAGCTGAATGATCTGAAATCAGTAGACCGGCCATCACCACGCAGGAACACAGAAGAAAAATAGTCCTTAAATGTTGCCGCTATTTGTTGACTGTCAGTAACGTCCACATCATTTATTGTCAATTTATTTATAGGGTCCTTTTTTGAGTTAGTGTGTGAGTGAGTCAACTTTAATAAATATCCGGCAAATTGATGGCCTGGGTCTAGGCCGCGCCGGGGGCAGCAGAGAGACCCTGTCTCTCGGTAGCTTCCCGGGCTTGCTGGATGGCCCAAAGTTGGTCCTGAAGATCAGAGCTAGTCAGTGCGGTTCTCCACCGCGCCCTTAGTTCATCGGGGGAGGGGGGGGGGGGACTGCAATTCTCCTCTGAACTATTTCACAATCCCAGAGTATGTGCTCTAGGGTGGCTACTCTCATTACATAACTTACATTTGGCCTCAGGGTATAAATCTGGAAACATGCGGTTAAGATGTACCGGGTTCGTGTAAGTTCTAGTTTGAAGTCGCCTCCAGTCAACCGCCTGAGACCTGTTTAATTTTGGGTTAGGAGGTGGATATATACACGTCGACTTTCTGTAGAATTGGGTAATGTCACTGAATGAGAAAAGTCCAGCCTTATCCATCCGTTCTATCTCCTCCTCGGCCAGAGCCCCCCCTAGTCGGGCGCGGTTAGTGAGTCCTCACGCAACACGATGGGCAGACTCGTTAAGGTTTGGGTTGGCGGTGGATTCGCAGTCTGTATGGGCTGGAAACCAGATGATTTCCTTGTCGTAATATTCCTCAGATGATATAAGTTTTGTTTCACTGTTTAGAATTTTTGCAGTTTCAACTGATATCCGTCCTCTGGCATAATTTCGTATAGCCGATTGAGAGTCGCTAATAATGTATGTATATTTGGGAGAAGCGATAGCCAGAGCGATGGCAACCTCCTCCGCAACCTCAGAGGCACTGGTTTTGATTGAACACGTGCGTACGCTTTCTTGCTTTGTATTAATTGCTACTGCTGTAAATGCTGGGTGATTTGAATATTCCGCGGCGTCCACGAACAGCGCTTCCTCATCATTGCCATAGGCTTTGAGTAGAGTTTTAGCTCTGCTCGTTCTCCTGCCCTGATTGAATTCCGGGTGCATATTTTTGGGTAAATTGGGGATTTTAATCCTGCTCCGGATCTCTCTGGTCAACGTAACCTTCGGTCCTTGCTGGTTATGGTAATTTATTCGTAATTTGTCGAGTATACTTCTGCCAGTCCGGCTGCTGGCGAGTCTTTCCAGCTGAGCTATCTGCGGAGCTTCGATCAATTCTTCTAAGGTGTTATGCATGCCCAGCTGCATTAATCTCTCTGTATTGGTGCTGTCGGGCAAGCCTAGGGCCTGCTTAAAAACTTTCCTTATGAGCGTATTGATTTTGTCCTTTTATGCCTTGTACCAGTTAAGGCGGTGGTCCCACTCCGGCGGCACGAGCCCCCCGTTTTCAGTACTTTTGGAGTAACCGTGGCGGCTCTTTTACTTGGGATATAAAGTTGTGGTATATACCATAAAAATCTTAATTCTTGCAGATTCCAACTATATATAATGTAAGGAAATTGATTAATGTGATTTAGAAATAAATGCTCAAGAACAAGCATCAGATACATGGTTTTTGCGAACTGTGTCTAAGTTGTGACCATATTTAGAAGAAACTACCGCACTTACTGCATTGCGGCTTGCTCTGGAGCTTTAGGACATATTTATCTAGTACCTAGACGTAGCAAATTAATTTTTAATTTTTACTTTTTGGGTTATTTGTTTTTGAAAATTGCCAAATATTGCAATCTTCTGTTGTAAACAGCCCGGCAACTACATGCTCAAGGAAGCTAAATTTTGGATAAAGTAGAGCTCAAGGAATTTCCATTTAGGACACAAAATTTCATTCGTGTAACTTTATTATTTTTCCTAATAATTCGGCCGAAAATAAGCAATATTTAGAATTGTGGTTTTATTTTTGCCCAGTTTTGCGGGAAGGTAATAAAGCTGCGAAGCTGCGCTTTAAAACTAATAAAGTTACATGAATGAAATTTTGAGTCCTAAATGGAAATTCCTTGAACTCTACTTTATCCAAAATTTAGCTTCCTTGAGCATGTAGTTGCCCGGCTGTTTACAACAGAAGATTGCAATATTTGGCAATTTTCAAAAGCAAATTATCCAAAAAGTAAAAATAAAAAATTAATTTGCTACGTCTAGGAACTAGATAAATATGTCCTAAAGCTACAGAGCAAGCCGCAATGCAGTAAGTGCGGTAGTTTCTTCTAAATATGGTCACAACTGAGACACAGTTCGCAAAAACCATGTATCACATGCTTGTTCTTGAACATTTATTTCTAAATCACACCAATCAATTTCCTTATATTATATATAGTTGGAATCTACAAGAATTAAGCTTTTTATGGTTTATACGACAACTTGATATCTTAAGTAGAAGAGCCGCCACGGTTGCTCCAAAAGTACTTAAAAAAGGGGGCTCGTGCCGCCGGAGTAAATGATGCAGCTACGTAAATGATGTGGCTTATCGCAAAAGATTGAATGAGCCTAACAATGCAAGCCTCTTTCATTCCCTGATACTTGTTCGTGATTCTCCTAATCAGCCTAATAGCGTTAGTGACCTTGGTCCCGAGCTTTCTAAGGGTTTCGCCGTTAGTTCCTTTAGACTCATTATTGAGTCCAAGGACCCTAATTGGTTCAACGATGGGGATGGCCCCGCCATTCTTTGTACGAATGTGTATCCCTTCGTACTCTCTCTCTTTGATGTGCCCCTTGGGCGGCCTGCCCTTGAGGGTGGGTCTGTAAAGGAGAAGCTCTGATTTCTCTGGGGAGCATTCAAGCCCCGTGCCTGTAAGGTACGCCTCTACTTTACATACCGCTTCCTGTAATTTATGTTCTATCTCTCCATCACTGACTTGCGAGATCCATATGGTAATGTCATCCGCGTACAAGGAATGATTGATTCCTTCGATGTCTTCGAGCTTTTCCGGCAATCCTATCATAATAAGGTTAAAGAGCTTGGGCGATATCACGGAGCCCTGAGGCGTGCCCGAACGGCCCATGTCCCTCACCTCTGACTTGAGTTCCCCCATCGTGAGGGTAGCCTTCCAATTCGTTAGGAAGTCTCGGATGTAATTGTACGCCCTTTCTCCGAGGTTTAGGTGGCTGACCTGACTGAATATGGCCGAATGTGCTGCTTTGTCTAATGCTTTCTTGAGATCCAACCCTAATATAGCTCTGGTGGACCTCGTTTTACTGTATAGTATTTGATGCTTGATTTGCAGCATAACGTCCTGAGTAGAAAGACCAGCTCGAAAGCCCAACATAGTATTTCGATATATTTCGTTTTCTTCCAGGTAATTGTTTACTCTGATAAGGAATGCGTGCTCCATAAGCTTTCCTGCGCAAGAGGTGAGAGATATGGGCCGCAGATTTGAAATATGAATTGGTTTGCCAGGTTTGGGAATAAGTATGACCTTGGCTTCCTTCCACTGTTGTGGTATAGAGCCCTTCGTCCAGCATTCGTTTATGTATTTCGTGATATTCTCTATTGCCTGATCATCCAGGTTTTTTAGCATCTTGTTATTAATCCTGTCTGGTCCCGGGGCAGATTTCGTATTGAGTTTTTGCAGCACTGCTCTAATCTCTTGTGTAGTGAAGTCCTCATCCAAGGACACATTAGGCTTTCCTTTATATCGCCCATGCTCGACTATTGGGTTGGAGGGAAAGTATGTAGTGCTTGCCTCGGCGATGAGTTCACCTTCCTTCCCTTTGTGTCCGTGCAAAAGTTCTCGCAAGTTATGTTTTTGAGATAGTTTTTGATTGTCTGGATCTAGCAGGTATTTGAGTATACGCCACGTCTGGCCAGCAAAAATGACCATCCATAGCATTGCAGAACTCATCCCATTGCTGTTTGCATAACTGTTTGCTATGCTCTTCAATCTTTTTGTTTAACTCAGCTATTCGCTTACGTAGACTCCTATTGTACTTTTGATGACGCCATCTATGTTGTAAAGACTGTTTCGTCTCCCACATATGTGCGAGCCGACTATCAATCTTCTCTACCGGTTGGTCCGGCGTGATAGTGTGAGTGGCTACGCTTACGTCTTTGATGACGTCTCTAGCCCATTGTTCTATGTTTTTGATCGGCTCTTGCTTCCTGTCGTCTCTTATTTTGCGAAACTTATCCCAGTCGATCCATTTAACGGCTTCATTATTTTCGGCATCTACGGTTTCTTCGATCTTGATTTCTATAATTCTATGATCGCTCCCAAGGTCTTCGAACGTGTTTCTCCATTTGACGGTTACCACCTTGTTGACGATTGTTAGATCCGGTGTGGTATCTCTGTTGAGTCCGGTCCCTATACGTGTAGGGGAGGCGGGCTCATTTACGAGCGTTAACTATGTATCTTGAATGTCTTGCCATAGCATTTTGCTTTTTACTCTCGTATAACCATACCCCCCGGCACAGTGCGGGGCATTCAAGTCTCCCCCTATGATCAGAGGACTAGTCCCTGCCATCACCACAGCCTTTCTAAAGGGAGTTATGAAGCGCTGTCTTTTTTGGGTTGGATTACTATATAAATTTAGAATAAATATACTTGAGGATTTCCTCCATCTGGGGAGGAGCTCTATTAGCACGTGTTCAATGTCTGAGATTTGGGTTTCATGCCGAATCACAACTAGCCCTTTCCTCACTAGTGTAGTTAATGTTCTATTATTCCCATTCGGGGGCCCGATAGCTTGATATCCCGGCTGTTTCGCCAGTCCATGTGTTTCCTGAAGAATCATAACGTCCGGTTTAGTCTTGTTTTTAAGGTATTGTTGCAGGACGGCCTTTTTGGATTCGTAGCTCCTGCAATTCCACTGCCATATAATAAGGTCTCTTTTCTCACGCTTTTACATCTTACGGTGGGGTTACCGCGGAGGGGAGCGGAAGGAAGGAGGGCGCTCTCAAAACAATGTTAGGAGAGCTAGAATTCCCAGCTGCTTGTAAATTTTGTAGATTCCCTGCCGAGCTGATCACAGGAGTGTTGTTGATTGGAGGCGATGGGGTTCTTCTCGGGATAAGTTCTGTTATCCTAGTATTAATTTCGGCCATATTGGCCTCCATTTTATCTAGCCTGCTCAAGATCACCGAGATTGCCAGCGAAAGATTGCTGGTAGCTTCTGCCTGTTCCTTAGCCGCCTTCTGCTGATCGGAAATTGCCTGGTTGAAGTTCTGGGTTTGAACCATAGCTGTGTCCCTGGTCGCCTTTCTCTTGGGTGGAGGTGGAGTATTATCCTCTTCCATTTTAATTTCTTGAATTACCTCCCGTCTCCCGGGGCTCGGGGATCGCGTTTCTTTATTTGCCTGATTTTTGTCCCTCTTAAGCTCCTGAATTTCCTTGGTTGACTGTGCTATTAGTTCTCTCAATTGTGCATTCTCTTTCTTTATCTCAGCTATTTCGCTAGTACTGTTAGAATTATGCGCAGTCCCCTCAGGTGTCCCAGAGCGCGGCCCTTTAACCGCATCTGACCAGCTCACCTTAGGCGTCATGGCCGGGTTTGCCTGTCTTTCCCGGGACCTGGACCTGGATCTCGCTAGCGACCTGGATCGGGATCTTTCCTTAGTCGTTGCTCTGCCTCTGGACCTGAATCGGCCTCGCTCAGTAGGCCCGTCCGCGAAGCAAAGCTGCTGCCGCTGTTCTTCCTGTTGTTTGAAAGCTTGTTGTTGGCGAAGCCATTCTCGGTGCTTGACTATATATGGTTTCTTGAACTTGGCTTTCCAGGTTTTGACGGCCGTGTGGTGGTCCATCCCGCACAACTGGCACCTAGGCTGACATGTGTGATCTTGTTCCGGGTTGGTCTTGCCGCATCCCGCACATAGCTTATCCTCAGGCTTCGGACATACGTCACTTCTGTGTCCTAGTCTATTGCACTGTGTGCAAAAATGCACTTGTTTCCTGTATAAGGAGCATCTCGTGAGCACTCCTCCGTAATTCACGTACGAGGGAACCTTGTAACCCTCGAATAAAATTATCACAGTTGTGGTGTTTCCCAGTCGTTTGGCTGCGATCGCCGTCCGATTTCTTGGTGTATAATGGATGCCGTAATGTCTCTCGGGGAAGCTTCGACAGGCACACCTCGGATGACTCCTTTAGCTGTAACGTCCGGGGCCGTTTCGTAGGCTCCAACTTCATATTCCTTGCCGTTGAACTTGATTGTCTTGATACACTGATACTTGTCCGCATGGTCCTGATTCGGAGTACTGACGACTATAATGTTCTGGAAATTGTTGGGGAAAATTGTATCCGCCTCCCGTTCATCGTAACGAATCCCGGCCGCCTCATAGATGGCTTGTCCTAGATGTAGTAGGCTTAGCTGGGATAGCTGCAGCCCTCCTCTTGGTCTGATCACAATCTTGTAGTCTCCAATAGGTAGTTTAGGCATCTTGCTGGCCCTATTAACTTGTGAGATGATCTTGGCTCCACTCGCCTTGGGAAGTCGGCTAGGGCTAGCGCTAGGCATGGCACGTTTGGCTTCTTCCTTGGCCCGTCTTTTATATCTAACGACTTTCCAGCCGTTATCGTCCTCCATTTCCTGTGGAATATCGTCGTCGCTTCTGTCAACAATCTCCATTCTTGATAACATGTCGCCGCCTAGGCTCAGGAAAGCCGAGGCCTCAATCACGCTCGGCCGCCGAGGCGGCGCGAAACAACGGCGTGGGTTTCAGCCGTAAAATCTCCAAAAATGGTCTCCCACCTCCGAATCGGGTATCCGCAGATTCCGGGTGAGAAGCTGAGTTGATTGGTGTCCAAAATTTGGGTGATCCTTGATGATTTGCGCTGCAAAATCATGTGAAGAACACGAGCCGACGTGAGGTGCATCCGCTCCCTTCGACTTCTTCTTCTTTGAGTTAGATGGGTCCAGAATTTTTGTGGGTCATTAATGAGCAAGTTGGGCAGTTTTATATTATTGAATTGAAATTTGGGTTGTTTTATTTTATTTCTTCGGTATCTACGAAGTGACGCCAGAGTACTGCGTGTAACCCTCGAAATGCTATGGGAAAGTCTCTTTACGCGGCATTGAAGGTGAATTATTTCCCGTGTAATCCATGGACTGTGGCTATGAATTTTCTTTTTCCTCAGCGGAACGTACGGATGAATACACTTGTGTACCGTACTTTTAAAATCCAACCACAACTCATTCAGACTTTCATGGCCGTCACTGTCTCTAGCAGAAAAGTTGTATTCTTGCTCAAGAAAATCTAAAATACTTTCATCTTCGGCGTTATTGAAGTCATAAAATTGTTTAGTTGCTTGGCGTGTGATTGGTCGCGCCATATTGCTTTTGAGAAGCACTAGATCGTGGTCGGATATACCAAGGCATAATACCCACCGTAAAACCCAGCCTCTCAATAGCATCAGACACGGACATAACGTCTAGAAGTGAGCCCGTTGTTGCAGTGATCGCGACAGTTCGACCACAACCTGCTTCAAATTAAAAGAAAAAGCAATATCAAGTAGCAAATCAGAAGGCTGGTATATGGATGAGGTACTCAACGATTCCCAAATTATATTTGGTAGGTTAAGATAATCGCGCAAAATGACATGTGAATATCGTTTTTTGTGTTCATTTAGGAAGTCATACAGCGTCTCAAGCGTACCGAGATCTGAACTTGGTGGCCTGTAAACGGCGCCAATAACAATGCTGTGTTTGCAAGTTTGAAGTCGAATCCAAACCATTTCTGTGCTAGTGTGGTGTGGTACAAGCGTATAATCTGTTCCTTTCTTTAGCACAATGGCTACCCCACCCTCTCTAGAGCTGCGGTCTTGGCGGATAATTTCGTGCGATTGAGGTATCACGTCTTTATCGGGTATGTTATCATGCAGCCACGTTTCAGTGAGTACTGCAACGTCGGGCTCATACACTAAAAGAAGACCTTCTAGTTCTTCAGTTTTATTCAAAATACTGCGGCAATTAATATTCAAAACGCAAAACTCGCTTTGAACTGCGTCTCCACGGCCTATATTCCTGTTCCTACGACCACTCTGTTTTCCGAGGTCACAGTGAGGCCGTCATTGTGAAGCCAGTGGGACAATTTTATCTTCAGTGTCGTCCCATCGGAACAGTTTAGCATTAATTTTAATTTTGTCGAAGGACAGCACGACCTTGTCACCCTTTTTCCGTGTTCAGCAGCAGCAGCCCACAGCTTCTTCCGGATTAGTTGTATCCACTGGGAGAAGTCTTCTGATATACTATAGGCTGTGCCCTTCCACTTCTTACAATTCTTCAGAATATTAGCTTTATCCCTGCCGTCCAGAAGCTTGTAAATGACAGGTCGGCACCTGCCCTCAGTGGGACGGCCAATTCTATGGATACGCTCGATAGCCACATTTGGTACCTTTAGTGTGTCAGCCAGAATGCTTTTAGACACGACCTGCTCGAGGGATTGCTGATTTTCTGCTATCGATTCTTTTATGCCCTATAAAATCAAGTTCTCTCTTCTACTCCTATTTTTCAAGTGGTCTATTTTCAAAACCAGTTTCGCGACTTCCGACTGAAGCTCGTCTACTTTACACGTGTAATCAGTTACCGTAGCACAAATGTCATCAAGCTTCTTATCAATCGAAGACAGCTTTATACTCGTCTCGGTAATCTTGCTGTTAGTAGCCTGCACAGTTTGAGTTCACGAGCATCAGCAATTAGGGTCTGAAGCATCTCTGCAATAGTTGGACCTGGATTAGTTTCTACGTCACCACAGGAAGGCAGTAGGTTAACAAAGCAATGGTAAATCGTAGTAAGCACATGACACAATGACCGTGGGCTCAGCAGAAGCAAAAGGCAAACATTGTCACTGCGATAGGTATACGCTAGGTGATAGTCTCTCACCTGGACGAAAAACAGGAAAGGATTCCTGAGCGGCATTGTCGCTGTGCCTCTGCCGCGCCCGCTGGCCGGGATCCGCAAAGTGGACGGACATTTATGTTGCCAAAACTGTGACGTAACCGATGACGGCGAGGAAAGTCCGCTAAGTAGCGATGCCCATGTGCGCATGTCCGGGATCTTGTCACTGATGTCTCATCTCGGTGGACTGGTAGGCCTGAAGATACAATGTTCCATCTTCGCAGCCGCAGAAAGGCCGGAGCTTGTCTCGGCGGCTGAGGATGTCGGGCAGATGAACAGTACGTAAAAGCCCGTGATTCATTGGGACATTTCAGATGACATTGAAACAGACAGAATGATATTACACGAAATAATTCTCTGTGAAAATGCTGTCGTGCCCTAATTAGTGTATAGCAACCCAAGTTAAGTTTTCTATAGCGCTCACCCGCATGAGGCTGCCAATGCAACGAAGAATCTAGAGTTATGCCCATGTGCTTGTATATCTCGACGCACAACGATCTCCTTCAGCTCGGCAGCGGGAGCGGTGACTTGCGCTTTTATTTCAAGTGATACTGATGATGATGGCCGAGTTCAGACGCAGGAATTTTCTTAGCACTACCCAACGCCGTCTGAAGAGAGCGTGTAATCATCCGTGTTTTGTACGCCAGTTTGTCGGGCTGTTGCCTTTGTTGACACGCACGCGGAGTTCTCGAAGTAGAGGTATCGATTACATTGAGACGGAATGCAGTCTACACTACTCGCTTCAAGCTCGAAGCCCCTTAGTGTGCTTTGGAGATTGGCAGCCGTGAACTGCAGAGGCACATTGGCGTCGGTGGATTACTCGTCCGCTACTGGAGACAGCGGCTCGAAAAATCTGAAGGCTACCAACAAGACAAGCTGCATCAACTAAAATTACGCAGAACGATGCTCGCCGACTTTAAAAAAAATCACATCATCTCACCCTACCGAAAACCATGGTGGGATGCGAAAGCATCGCGGGAAGTGTGCATCGAGTTTCCGTTTCGTTTCACTTGGCAACACAACCCATTGAAAGTTAGAGTGAGAGAATGTATTGAGAAGAGAGGGGACGTTTGGTACGAGGTTGTTGCGTCTTTATTGGGAGATCGTACGTGATTCCTAGCGTCGGTGCACGCGGTATCTTGAAGACGATGGCTTCGTGGTCGGTGAAGTGTAGCATCAATGGGTCTTGCTGCAGAGGGTCGAGTTTGAAATTTGCGAAGACGAGGTCTATGCACGTTCCCCTGGTGGTGGTGGGTTGCTTGTGATCTTGGGAAATGCATCGCAAAGAGTATACGTCCTTCATGTGCTGCACCAGCCAATCGGTTGTCAGTATGTCTACGTTGAAGTAACCTGCGAGTAGAAAGGGCGCGTGTCTGTAGGTCTTGGTGTACTCTACCATGCTCCTTGCGAGGTAAAGTTCGACGCTTTCTCTTAAGATGTTGGGTTTGAGATACAGTGTCATGATGACGATGTTGTTGTCACCGTGGAAGGATAGTCGAACGGCCGAGTGTTCTCCGTTGTGCCTTTGAGTGATGACCGGTAGGTCAAGGTCCTTTGCGTTTGCGGTAAGAGTGCGTTTCACGTATACGGCGACACCACCGACTTGCCGTTGTGCCTCGCTACACACGATCACGTCGTAGCCGTTGATGGTCGGCCGTGCGGCGTTCCACGTTTCCGTGAGGCAGAGCACGATGTTGGTTATGACCGGGTCCCGTTCGATGTCCCTGGCGTGGGCGTTGAGGGACCGGCTGTTTAGAAGCGCCATGGTGAATTCCCTTACGGGGACGACGTCTTGTTGGAAAGCGCGGAGGTAGCGCTGCGTGACGGTGTCGAGATGGTGGTTGTCGAGGCGTTTGAATTCGTCCGCCATGTTCTTCTATATTGTTACGCGTGAGGAAAACGAGGACCGGTGAACGTGCTTGCGGGCCCGGGTTGGAAAAGAGAAAGAGGACGACGCTGAGTGCATCAACCAGCCAGCCGCTCTTGCGCTCACCTTCGCGACCTAAAATAAACGGTCCCCTTCATCTGTAAGGTTTACAAACGGTCTCCTTTGCGCGTAACAAAGTGGTGGAGGTGCTGGGTAAGCGCTCACAACAACGGAACCGTCACTGCTGCAGCTTCGTCGAAGCCGTCGACTTGCCGGCCTCCCGCCATCTTCCGTGACCATCTTCGCCATGCCTGAAGAGGGAGCCGCTCCGAGGGCACCGCCGAGCAGTCCGGTGCCGTACTACCGAGTTCCACCCACCTTCGGAGGAAAAGCGGGAGAAGATGCCGACGAGTGGCTCGTCCACTATAAACGAGTGAGCAAGTCCAACGGGTGGGATTCAACCGCTCAGCTCACCAATGTGGTGTTCTCCCTGACCGACACCGCACTCGTGTGGTACGAGAATCACGAGGAGGCGCTTACGACGTGGGAACGTTTTGTTGAAGAGCTCAAGGCCTGTTTTGGGGACTCAGTCGCCAAAAAGAAGCGTGCTGAGCAGACATTGTCGCAACGGGCGCAGCTACCAGGTGAGACATGCACCACGTATATAGAAGAAGTTTTAAAGCTGTGCAAGTTGGTCAGTGCTCGCATGTCAGAAGAAGATAAAGTCGGACATTTGCTGAAAGGAGTGGCTGAGGACGTATACAATTTTCTAATCGGTAAAGAAAGCCTAGGTTCTGTGTCCGACGTCATTCGGCATTGCAGAACTTTTGAAACGCTCAAGATGCGTCGGATTACGCCAAAGTTTGGTCGGTTGGCAAACGTTACGACGGTAACAATATGTTGTCGTTCTTGTCGTGGAAGCGACTGTCGGCCGAAGCGTTGGTCAGGTAGAGGTTTTGAATGTTAGTGCACCTACTTAAGGTGACGTAGACGAGTTTCTGCGGGTGGGTTTTGGCGTAGCCGTAAACGATCGTCGCGTAGGTTCCACCCTGGGACTTGTGCACGGTTATGGCACTCGCTTGAACCAAGGGGAACTGCGTCCGTTTGCACGCCACACCGGTATTAAGGTCGATCGTCAACGTGATATTACGTGGTTCTATGGGTACCCACGCCGAGTCAACTTCGTAACCCAGACGGCTGGCCTCGCTCACTGCGTGGGTCGATCGAAGGCGAGCGAGCTTCCCTGTCGCGGGACCGTCGAAGTGCAGCCACAGTCGCCTGGGAAAGTCTTCTTCTCCTCCCGCACCATCGACGCTTACGAGACCGCCTATGACGTCTATGTTTGCCGATAGCCTGGATGCCTTGTCCACGACTAGTAGGATCTGCCTGGGTAGGTTAGCAAACTGTGCGTTGAACATCTTGGCTACCTTCGCCTGTGCCTTGAGCATGGCTTCTTCGTTTGCGTATCCCAGGAAGATGTCACGAGCTCTTACTCGTATGACGCGATGTTCGGGGTCGCTATCGGTCGCGTAAGTGTTCTTTACTAAGGTGTTGAATGCGTCCACGTGTTCGTTACTGTAGAAGAGGCGCTGCAACTAGCGCCGACGCTGACGTTGTTCATGGCGTTTCGCACATCATTGCAAAGAGAGAGAATGACGGAAGCACAGCGAACGCGCGCTTTATACTTGATGATGATGATGATGATGATTTATTGGCATCCCGTTTGAAACGGGGCGGCGACAAATAGTCACCTAGCCTGCTTGATTTAATTAGGTATACTGTACATGTTCTTTATCTAGCATTTTTGTATACCTCTCATTATTATTTTTCGTTTTCAAAAATTTACCTTGTACCGCTGCCTATGATTTTAAGAGATCAAGTCGTATCCATCTTTTCCCTGCTTTTTTTCCACCAGTACTCTAATCGTCTCTTGCTGATCTCTACGGCTGATCTGTTTATGTTTCCTTCCACTTTAAACCCAAGCGCTTCTGGGAGTTGCACGTTACCTACGGTTCTCGCTGGCTGGATCCCGTCGCATTCCATCAGGATGTGCTGAGTGGTTTCTGGATTTTTACGGCAGCATACACATGTCTCATCTAGTTCCGAATATTTGTTCCGGTATGTTTTCGTCCTTAGGCAACCGGCTCGAGCCTCAAATAGCAAGGCACTGCCCTTTGTGTTATCGTACAGATTTTCCCTTCTAATTTCTTTCTTCTCATTCTTGTAAATCTCCATTGTCCTTTTTTTTCCATTATTTGCATCCAATTCACGGTCTCTATTTCTCTCACTTTTTTTCTGATGACTCCTGGTTGTCTATTTACAGTTTCGATTATCCTGTACTTGATTGTCAGCTTCCTTGACCTCTTCCTCCATTCTCTGTCCACGGTTTTCATGTAGAGATATTTGTGCACTTTAGCCGCCCATTTATTTTCATCCATGTTCCTGAACCTTTCTTCAAAACTAATTTTGATCTGTGCTTCTCTGACTTCAGAAGAGGCCCAACCTATGTCACCCTGCACTGCCTCATTTGTGGTATTACCGTGGGCTCCCAAAGCCAACCGGCCTACTGATCTTTGGTTAATTTCCAAACCCGCCAATATATCTGATTTTAAGCATATAATGGCATTTTCGAATGTTAGCGCTCGCACCATTACTGCTTTCCAGATTCCACGCACCACCTCATACTTATTGTGGCCCCACAGTGCTCTGTGTTTCATTATTGCTGCATTCCGCTTCCCCTTTATTTTCAGATTATCCTGGTGGTTGCTTGAGTAATTCTTTCCTTCGTTTATGTGCACGCCGAGGTACTTATATTGCTTCTTTATGGGTAATACTTGCTGTTGAATTGACACCACGAAGTTACTCGTGTGTTTATTAAAGATCATAATTCCGGATTTCTCGGTGCTAAACTTAAGGCCTTTATTTGTCGCTGCATTCCCACAGATATTCGCAAGTGTCTGTAAATCTGTTTTATTGTGCGCTAGTAGCACAATTTCGTCTGCGTACATCAGTCCAGGGACCTTCTGTTGCACCATTGGTCCATTACGCATGTAGAATAAATCAAAACCTAATTCGCTGTTTTCCAGTCGTCTTTCTATACCCTTGACGTAAAGCGTGAACACCAATGGTGACAGAGGGCATCCTTGCTTCAATCCTTGGTGAAATACCACCTTCTCATTTCTTTTTCTACCTTCCCATACCACTTGTACTTGGTTGTCTCTATATATCTCCCTCAGCAGCTCCACGAAATGTCATCTATGCCTTCGTACTGAAGAATATCCCACAACTATTTCCTGTCTACATTGTCATAAGCTCCTTTAATATCTAGAAATGATATCCATAAACGTCTTTTCTGAGCTACTGGAATCTGTATGCACTGAGTTAGTACAAACATATTGTCTTCTAAGCGTCTGCCTGGCCTGAACCCATTCTGTAGTTCCCCCAATACATCGTTTTTTTTCCACCCACTTCGACAGTTCGAATTTTATGGCTTCCATTGCCATTCTATATATCACCGACGTTACTGTTACTGGCCTGTACGAGCTCGTCTTATCCTTATCTCCTTTGCCTTTGTAGATGAGATTCATCTTGCTTTCACGCCATCCAACGGGAATTTTCTTTGTTCTAATCACTGGCTCTATGGCATTAGTCAGCAGTGCCTTGCGTTTTGGACCGAGGTTTTTGATTAGCTATATTGGAATTTCATCGGGTCCTGCTGCCGTGTTGTTAGGGACATTTCCTGCTGCCTTTTGCCAATAAAAGCTTTCTATGCTAAATTTTGATCTCTCTGGCCTCTCTGCTGTTGCTGGATCTGTTGTCTAACCTACGCTTTTTCTCGTGCCGAAGTTATCTCTAATGACGTCTGTGATGTACCGCATCGCATCATCTCCTTCGTAGATGTTACCGTCTTCATCCCTTATAGCCGTTTGCAAGTTTTTAGTTGAAGCTCCAAGTGCTTTTATATGGTTCCAGAATCTTTTTGGGGCACCTTTGTCTCTTTTGTGAATGTTATGCACCCAACGTTCACTTGCGCATTTAATTTTCTCTTGCACGAGCTCACTCACAACCTTTTTCTTTTCTCGGTATGTATTCCATCTAAGGAGCACCTCTTCTTCTTGTAATCCCAACTTTTTCGCTTCTCGATGAGCCCTAGATGACTCTACGCTCTTCTATAGCTTGTTTTATTTTCTTGTTCCATCACTTACGTGGTTTCCTCTTGCCAATCCAACAATTGTTTTGCCGCGTCCGCCTTATATCATGCTGCATGACGTCCACCAGTTCCTTATATTCCCAGACTGCTGTAGGAAAATCCTCAATTTTATTGCGATAGCAATTATATGGACACTCAAAAGCAGATTTCTGCCGTCGGCGTCGCCGTCGCCGTGAGGTTCCGTATGACGTCATTTGGAGATGAAATCGTCGCCGCGCGCCGAACGCTGTATGTGCGAGTGAAAGGGCGCGAGGGGCGCGTCTTTCACGGGGAGTGAACGCGCGGCGGAGAACAAACGCGCGTTCTGCGCCGTGCTCGCTTAAGGGCTGCAGAAGTAGGCGTCTCTTTTCTCCTTTACAATCACCATATATGTAGAGCAAACGCGCCTTCTTCAGACGCGCGAGAGGCCGTGGGGGAGGGGGAGGGAAGGGAGGCGACGTTTAGCTGCGGCACCAAGTGCCTATTTATATCAGAGGCTCCAGCAACAGTCACCAACGCCGCACGCATTTTGAGCTAACGCGGGCAAAACGCCGATGGCGTCGACAACAGTTCTGCGTGTTGTTGCTACCAAAGCCGCTCACCTTACTTCGTATGACATTGCTGTGTTGCTATCGTATTCATTGCTTCGCCCTTAGGGCGAAACTGTGACATTTTTCTTCTCTATGTTGTTTGCGATCTCTGTTATTTGCTCGTCATTGATTTTTAAAAACTTTGAAGCTATCGGTTCATGTTCTGCGTTAGTATCTCGCCCAAACTTTGATGCTAAACATCTATGATCGCTTCCCAGGATATTTTTCCATTTTCGTGTATTATCATTTGGTCTAGTTGTTCGTAGACCATTTCTGAGACTAAGGCGTAGTCGATACATGACTTCCTGTTTCCGCATTGCCACGTTACCTGTCCATGACACTTATTCTCCCTGTTAACTACTATACGGTTCTGTTCATCACACAGATCCAGCACTAGAGAGCCGTTGTAAGCAGTATATCCGTCTAAATCGTCCATGTGTGCATTCATATCTCCCACTAATATCACCTGGCCCAATTTACTGAACTCAATAATATCGCTTCTAATGCAATCAACCAATTCCTTCATTTTTTCTCTGATATCACTACCTGTCCATAGGTAAGCTACTTCCAGCCACGTCTTTTTACCTTGCCATGTGCCGCTAATACATAAATGCTCTTTACATGTCTCGTCTACCCTTCGCCACTTCAGACCTCGCCTAATTAGTAGGCCTACGCCTCCGCCTTTCCTTGACCCGGTCATTCTGTTGCACCCTTCCCATAAAAATTGTCAATTACATGCGGCTGCTCCAAATCTCTTAGATGCGTTTCGGTCAAGGCGTCCACGCTAATCGCTTCATCATTCAGCTGCGTTTGAATTTCCAGCCATTTTTCCTGCTTGCGACCACCCTGCATGTTAATGTAGCAAATTTTACCTTCTCTATTCTTATCCTTTCTGTGTCTTTTCCTGACTCATATCGTCTAATTCTGCCCTTTACTGGTGTTTCGCTACGTTCAATGCTTAATCCTGCTTCCTGATTGCCTGGGGACCGCCTAAAAAAGCTACAGCTCGCGCTGAGAATCGACGTCCGACCGGTGTTGCTAGCCTTTCGCTAAAATGTATCGCTTCACGCACAAAAGTGCCTTCGCGGCCTGCTCGGTGCACGTCTCGGTTGATGATACTGCGCCGCGACACTTGCGCCGCCTACCGGCGTACCCTTAGAGATAGAGGGAGAGAGAGAGTTATATGCAATGATTTGCTGCGCCGCACTTGTGGCGGAGAGGGGGAGAGGGGAGGAGGAGAGCGCACAATTGCGTACGAGAGGAAAATGAGGGAGAGTTGCGCATGCTAAGTATGGGTGCGGACGCCGAAGAACGGACACTGCCCCGAGCATAAAATGCTCTCGCATCTAATAGTTCGGCAGCATTTCACACTCCTGTAACACGTGAAAGCGGAAGCCTGTTGTACACTTGGTAATGCGCCGTCTCGCATCGTCGCGTTGCTGCTTTCGCAGTTCGGCTGCTTCGGCTTGTTTTCAACGCTTAGCTGCGGATTCGCGCGATCATATAGCGGGGTCAGACACGCGCCAATGACGTTTCTCTTCTTTTTTAAGTTGTAGCCTCTCAGCAGGGGATTGAGGCGTATGATGTTCTGTGTGTTGCACGGCTGATTTCAATGAAAGTATCCACTGCTCGCTTCACTTTACTGAGGGCTTGTAGCATCAGCCTTACGGGGGTATGAGCCGCTGCATATTTTGCTTGCTTACTGGGGTATGAGCCATAGAGAAAGTCATGCCATTGAGAACGTCAATAACAAGCTTCGCTTGTTATTGACGTTCGTGTTATATCCGCTCGCGGAGCTTGTTATTGCCTTCGCTTGCTATTGCCTCACTAGTGGCGGTGTCAGTGTTGATGGCGTACGAAAAAAACCAAGCCGGCCGAAAATAAAAATTGCACGTCGGGTTGCGGAATTGAACCACCGACCTCCCGAATGCGAGACCACAAAGCTAACCAATTCAGCCACTGTCGCTTTTGCTTTCATGGTATTTAATACATTAACATGCCATCCAATAAAACATTCACTAATTGTGCATAGTCATAGAATGGTGGGTACAATGAGTCACACACAGAAAAACAGAAGAGGCACTGTTCCGCTTTAAATGGGTGGTAAGGCTAAGCACCTCACCAAACTGGGGTACCAGTCCGGTTGAACATCAAGTCTATCATAAACATGCTTTAGGTGCACAGTCATCTGGATGAAATTTACTCTTGTAGGTACAACCGGTTCGGCGTTGCGGTCCATCATTCGCGTCTTCCACAGACTGCATTCCCATGAGAAAGAACACGTCGAAAGGTACACTGTCATCTGAGGTCGGCAGCAGATATCGCACTGTATGGGGGTTGATTTCAAAGTCTTTCTTTAGAGTCCGTTGGAGGATGTCCCGAAATAGAATGGCATCTTTGCAGCCAATAAAACAGTGTTCAATTGTCTCTGGCACATCACAAAGACGACAATTAAAAGAAGTCACAAATATACCTTTTTTCTGTAACCATGTTTTCACCGGTAAAGTTTCACTATGAAGTTTGTAAAAGAATGTTTTGCAGCATAGGGATATATACATTTTACGAACTCGCTTTAGTACATCGTGGCCTGGCCATTCAATGTATAGTGATTGGTAAAATGGAGGCGGAAATAGCATGGACAGTAAATCTTTGTATTAACTTTTACGCGACACGGAGTACAAGTATTCAGTGGAAAACCGAACTGTCAGGAAACGAACCGCCAAATAAACCTCCTGCATGAACCCCAACAAGCACAAAGGCGAAGAAAAATTTGAAGAAACAACTAAATCAGGTAAAGCATCAACAAGTGTGACTTCCATGAATGACCGAATTATAGGACGCGAAGTATCGCGTAAAAAGAAGAAACGGGACACTATTTGCCGCACGTAAATATGCACTAAGCCGAGCCCACCCTCTCTAACTGGTCTAAAAACAATGTCTCGCCTCATGGGCTCGAAAGTGGAAGACCATATGAAAGTTGCAAAATTCGATGAAAGCGTTGGATGTAGAGCCTGGCACAGTGAATAACTTGCAATACGTAGTAAATTTTAGTTGCCAAAAACTTATTGTAGGCTTCAGCCCTTCCGAAAATAGAAAGTCGGTATGGAATGAATGTGTGAGCGTAACTTTGCAAGGCCGTTCTTTCCCCGTTCTTTTACCCGTTCTTTCCAATAAGTGCGCGCTTAATTTATATGCGTCTAGCGGCACACCAAGATACGTTGGTGGAACATGAGTCCACTTAATGCCTGCAAACTGTTCTGGCTTATAACACCAGGAGCCGAACCATAAGCCTAAGCTTTTCGAGGAGTTCATTTGTGCTCCTGATACGCTGCCAAATTTCTCTATTGTAGCTACAACCTTTTCAACACTGGGCTTATCTGTGCAGAAAAACGCTAGATCATCTGCGTAAGCTAACACCTTAACCTCATTACCCAGTATGTTGAAGCCATGGATGGAACTTCACTGAATTACGCTTAGGCATAGTGGTTCCAGGTAAAAGGCGAAGAGTAGTGGGGAAATCGGGCATCCTTGTTTTACCGAAGAGCAGATAGCAACGGGTTTGGAGAGATGGCCATTAATAACTAAACGAGTAGACCAATGGGTGTAGCAACGCCTAATGCCTTTAAGCACAATGGAGCCAACATGGGCGTGTTCCAGAAGAGAAAATAAATAGGAATGACTGACTCGATGGAAAGCTTTAGCAAGGTCTACTTGGAGCATTGCAAGCTGCTCATTGGAACCGTAACAGTACTCAAGAAGTGTACGGGCGATATGTAGGTTAGTCTGAATTGATCGACCTCTAATTCCGCACGTCTGTTGGGAACCAATGAGTATCGACATCGCAAATTGTAATCTATTAGATAAAAGTTTTGCAAAGATTTTATAATCAGCATTTGACAACGTGATTGGTCTGTAGCTTTCAACAGAACGCAGTTTTTCCTTATCTGAGCTTTTTGGTATTAAAACTGTGTGGTTTTTGCAAAAAGATTGTGGAAGGGCGTCCAACTCTAAACTTGTAATTAATATATCCAATAATATGGAACTGATAATCCCTTTGAACGCTTTGTAAAATTCGCTTGAAAGTCCATCAGGGCCGGGGGTTTTCGATAAAGGCAGCTGATCAATAGCTAGCTCAATTTCTTGAATGATAACAGTACCACTGATGAATGCACACTCCTCATTCTGTAAAGGTTTTAGTAGAGACACAAAATTTTCTAAGACTTTTGCATCATGATCTTCGGGAGGTGCACTAAAGAAAGCATTGTAGTAACTTTCAAATTGTGAAATTATGTCATTCGTATTTGTTACAGGAATACCCTTGGAGTAGATTTCCGAAATTACTTTTGAAATACCGTGACGTCGCTCATCAAGTAAAGCTTGACGTGTTGGCTGTTCAGAGTGCAAAGCACGGCTGTTTCGAGATCGAACTCGCGCACCTCGGTAACGCAGTGCGTCATACTTTTGTAACTCACAGTTAATATTTTCCATATCTTCTATGTAAGTGCCTGGCATTTCGCATTCCATCTCGTAAATGCTACTTAGGCTCTTGAGAAGCATTTTTTCTTCATTCTTTCTATAAAATGATTTCACCGACCCAATTTCTATAGCCACTGTGCGAACCTCTTGATTAAAGAGTTCCCAAGCAGCAAATAATGGCAAGTCTGTAGAAAAACAAGTTGTTAGGGCCATACGCACGCGATTGATAAATTCCTGATCATTTAGGAGCTCAGAGTTAAGTTTCCAGAGTGCCCACTGTGGTCGGAAATTGGTTACAGATTTCTCACAAATCTTTGCGATAACCATACAATGATCAGAGAATGAAACTGGGATAGTACTACAAGACAGTCCTCGGGAGAGGAGTGATGAAGAGACAAAAATTCGATCAAGGCGGGCGTAAGAGTGACCCTGAATTCGTGTATAAGAGCAAAAACCCTGTCCCGACGCTCCTATATCTATGAACCCTGCATTTTCTATCACGTTAGACAAAACTTCATCACTCCTGTCTCGCTGAATGTTAATCCCGCTTGGATCACTTGAATCACATGCAAAATTGAAATCTCCCATTAACACAATGCAGCGTTCACGGTCCAGTAGATTAGACACAGTACCAAATAAAAGAATTCGTTTGGCAGCGTCATTAAATGCGGAGAGGTTAACTATTCGCCATGGCACACCCTGCAACACAAAATCGCTGTATATGTATCGGCCTTCAGCGTCCACATGGTAAGTAAATGCTGAACAATGTAGGCTCTGTTTCAGAAACAGGAAGCAGCCCGCGGATAAACCAAGGGCGTGTGAAACGCAGACATTGTACTCAGACACGGTCGGTTCAGCATGCCCGGCCTTTAAAGCGGGGTTTTGTATGTATGAAGAAGCAGAAGCGGCGCCCGCACCTGGCGCGTGCGATCAGGCCATACCCCCACCCAATTACAGGCGTGCCCTCCATCCGGAGGAGGGAAAGGGTGTGCCCATCTATTCAATGTATAAGAATGTCTCAACTTGCGGACGCCGGAATCATTTGCTGTGCTATATACCGGACTTTGTGCCGTGACCACAGGTACGAAACGGCAATACTAAAGGCACCGCCACCACGATTTTGATTATCTCGCCGCCTCGAACCGGTGTTCTCGCTCGCAGATTCCCTGGCAGCCATAACCAGCACCGCGGCAACGCGAGGCGCTGCTGCTTCGATGTTCGCTATTAGGGCTCTTGCCGTTCGGTGCCGTGTTTTTATTGAAATACTTCATCGCTATGAGCAATGGCACTGACTCCACCTTTGTAAACCTCGCGATTGGTTTCGAAGCTCGGAAAGCACGGCTCGTTGCATAATGCCGGTCCCCGCAAGTCACCTTCGCCTCAATACAGGTTTGTTACGCGGTGAACTACACGCGTATTGCGGCGAGGCTTTAAAAGAGAAGGAAGGGTCAATTGTCACGGGTCACAGTATGTATTCCTTAATTACACACGCTTGCACCCGCCATCTCCTGTCACAGTACGAGCACTGATATGCCTCATAAATGTACTGGCAGCCCTTCAAAGCTTTTTTTCGGAAGTGGCGGTAGCGATTTGAGCCTTTAGCGGCAGTAAAAGGCATGCATTCACTGTTTCGGACTGCACGATTTCGCGGGCTCTAGGGAGTCCGACAAATTGGCCGTGGACTGTATTGCTTTCCGCCTTTTTTGTTGTGATGTTATGTTGTGAGGTGTGATGTTATAAATGTGGGTGCTGTTTTGTGCCACAATAATCGTGGGACAGAGTAGCCGGCTGTGCTTGCCCATACCGTATGTTTTCATTTTAATTTGTTGGCTTCTTATAGTGCTTTGTTCCTAAAAGTACAATTTTCAACTTGAAATATTTCTGTAGTAAATCAGATGCGTTATATTTCACTCATATATATAATTGTCTTGTTTAGAGAATACATTTTAAGTAAGACTTGTTCTTTACACTTACACATTGCTGATATTTAATGCTACAAAGTACTGTGGACACAGTGCTGGTGTTGCGTGGCAGTGCGTTTTCAGTTATTTGTTGATTAGGTACAAACTAGCTTTACAGCCCATGTGATTGACTTGTGGTACTTTTAGAGCTGCTTTGTACGTGTTTGTTTATGCTCCAGTGGAAGTACTCGTTTTTACTTTGTATTTCATGCCTCTTATGCTCATACATATATTTTTATTGCCATTGTGTTGTTACTAGGGCTTGTACTACCGTTACAGTGCCCTACAATTTCGTATTGATCAATTTTTTTAAGTTGCTTGACACGGAGAGCATAGAATGTTCCATAGGAATTTCGCCTTGGCACATAATGTTTTCTCTCTCAGCACCTGTATTTGTTGCAAGGAAAAGTTTGATAATATAAATGTTCTTAGGATGCCTACCTGCTCCAAAACTCACCTTCTCTGCTACGCAACTACAAGTTGGTAGCTTCGATGCTGCTCCAAAATAGTTATTTTCTTCTCCGAAACATCATATTAGCTGCTCCAAAGCTGCACCAAAACGGCCAACTTGCTGCTCCCAGTCTTGCTCCAAAACATTGGAGCCTGCTTCCACCCCTGCTCGGCGTCCACTTCCTCCGGAGGAGGGAAAGCATGTGATTGCATGTTCGCTCACCTCGCACCCGCGGTTTCTCGCCAGTTGGGGTGGTGGTGGTGGAAACATTTATTGTCACATATACAAACAGAGAAGTGGGGTTGGCCTTAAGGTCCGCTCCTTTATAAAATGTAGGAGGGGTCCCTAGTTCGGGATGCCTGTGGCCTCCTAAGCAGCACGGGCCCTTGCCGCGAGGGTTCTTTGGCCCTCTAAGGTAGCGCAGCAGAGCTGGGCAGCCTCCCAGCTTTCCCAGTAGGGGGTATGAGGGTGGGGGATAAGCCGGGTTAGATCGGCATGCCCACACCATGTGAAACACATCCGAGAACGTGCACTAGAAGTGCGGGCAATCGGTAAAGGTCGGGTTAAAGTATTGAAGTACTGCCGGCCACAGCACCGTATTAGTGTAGAGCCGGAGGAGCCAGCGCTCCTGTGTTTTGGTTAGGCCTGGGGTGGGTGGGGGGAATCGGCCGTGGTTAGTTTTCTAAAGTTGCGTGATTTCACGGAAGTTGATAGCCGGGTTGGGTTCTGGAAACTCAGGCGACGGACGTTGCAACGGTGCGTGGTGTTTAAGCGCGCTGGCTGAGGCATCGGCAGCCTCATTAATACGCAGACCCGTATGAGCCGGAGTCCAGATTACGATACGCGTCACCGGGCGGTCTCGGTAGTCGTATCGTCCAAGAATTTAGGTGGCGCAACTAGCGATGCACCGTTGCTCTAAATTTTGATGGGGAAGCCACGTTTGGTTCTTACTGTGGAAGAGCAGGCTGCCTTGAAGGAATGGCTGCGGCAGCGGACTGATGAACGCCTCAAACGCTCAAAAACCTAACCAACCCTTCTCTATTTTTGGACAAGCTTCGCATGCACTGCTGTTCTCGGTAGGGGCGGGAGTTAAATTTTTTTGTATCACTGGACTAGACACCGTGTTTCTGTACGTTGTATGCGTGATTCCAATGAATGTATGCACTGTTCTCTTCAATTTGCTGAGGTTTGTAGCCTCGGTATTACGAGAGGGATGAGCCATTTCATTTTTGCTTGCTTAGGGGCGTATGAGCCATTGCTGATGATGACAATTTTTGTACCACTGGACCGGACTACACGATTTTTTAAGGCAATCGGGGGCATGAGCCACTTAAGACTTTCACCTTAATAGCAGGGCATCCCGGTTACAAGCTTCAAGGCGAGCAGCAGGTGGAGGACGCTGCTTATGCGGCCGAGGGTGATCATACCCTGACGCCAGGAGGCAAGATTAAATAAGCCGTCGGCTGAAATGTTGTGCGCGTGAATTCCAGTTGTGTTGAGAGTGATTTCTGTAGAGACTGGAATTATAAGGTTAAGAGAACTGGCGTCTAAAACTCGCTAGAAGCCATCAAGGACCACCTGTAATAGGCCGAAGCTACTGAATTTGAGGAAGCCGGAAGTGCGTATTCCTCAAGCACAGATTAGGATTCAGAATAACTGGATCCTAATCAGAAAATAGAACTCGGCCCGTTGCGGTAACTTCTTTTTTATGTTTGGCTCATTGGTAGCTGGTTTTAGCACGCAATCATAGTGCCCAGCTTGATGCGCTGTGTAAGTAGCTTCCCAAAAAAGGGTTAATATTTCCCCTTCACCATTGAATTAGGTCCTCATAAAAAAGATGCGTTGATTGTGCGAGTATTTACACTGTATATACGGTGTAGTAAATACGTTTGCGTGCAACACATTTTTTATTTTGGCAGGAAATCAAGCACCAACCAAACAGCGGGTACAAAGCAGAAAAGATGACACAAGCACGCTCAAGAAAGTGAACGTTTTATGTTTAGACGTAACAAATATCTAAAAACCGAAACCGCAGCAAAATGAAAATGGATGAAAAACATCGCAGACACATTACAATGGCTAAGAATTTAGAGAGGTAGATATTTCTGCAACATGAAGCAAAGTGAACCGCTGTGGTGAAGACTTTCTATTTATTGGTAATAGTTGTTAATTGCGTAAAATTCAGGACTCAATGAGCAAGCCAGAAATATAACACGTGTTTTAACCTCAAGTTTAGCTTGCGTTTTGCCTCATGATATGTTCCGTAATATTTGCATAATATTTACACGCACAGATGTGTGTGTTTTTCCGGGTGACCATATTTCACCAGCCTTCAAATGTTAACGTTATCTCACAGCGTAAAACTGGTCATTGTGTTTCGGAAGTTTCTCGAATGTCAACGCGCGTTCTCTCTGCTGGTTAGGTTTTTCGCCGAGCCTTCTGTTCTCAGATTGTACACGGGACCCGAATAGCGCTGTACTTTCTGCAAGGCACGCGGGCACCAGTGATTTCGCTGGTACCTTAGACAAGTCATGTATAAAAGACGAAGCGCTCGACTTGCAGAATAGAGCCCAAATTCACAAAAAGCTCGTTACGCTAGCATTCTTTCGTAACAAATAATTTTAGTCAATCCGGATGCCAGACATATCATTAGCCAAGGCGACCACCAATGGCAAAGCGAACTTGCGAAAGAAAAACTTTGTGAATCTGGCGACAGATTTCTACGATCGACCAGTGTGATCGCAGTTGCTATTGTGACTGCGATCACACTGGTCGATGCAGGTTCGCCCAACCTGTGTGATCGCAGGGCGAACCTGCGATCACACAGGTTCGCCCAACAAGCTGCCAGTTTCGCGACTTCCGTAGTGCCACTGGTTGTTCACCGTCACTACAGTGTGACAATAGCGTTTACGTCGGCACCTAATAAGCTGTGCTATTTTATTTCTGAAGGCAGCTTTATTTTTTTACAGCTCCTTTATGACGCAGGGGACTACTGGCTCTTTCAGAGAAGCGCCATGGCGGACACTACATTTACAACCACTCTTCGCTGCGTGCAACTGAAGTACTGTGTATGGTTTGATTACAAATCCGACTTGGCGATTTTAGATGCCCGTGGAAGCGCACTTCGCGCTAGGTATGGACTGCCATTTTATTTTCATCCAGAACACTGTCTTCAGAAAACTTCCTAAAGCTGCCAGAAAACCGCCGTCACTTTTGCTGCTGCTGCTGCTGCTTGTTTCACCTATGTTTTGTGGTGTCCTCGATAATGCAGTGCCCTGGATTAGCAGTAAACTGCTGTTCCCTGCTGTAAGGGAAGCAAAGGGTCACAAAGGGTTTGTGACACAGCCGGGAAAAAGCTAGGCTTCGATCTTTTGGCAATAGGGATTACAAAACAGGTGAAAAAAAGAAAATCCGCATGCTAGACATTGGCCGAGGCAGACCACGTGAACCATGTCGTTCCCTGCTCTGTCTTAAACATTTATGTCCGAAGCCCATAAACATCTTTCGCCCCCTACAAAAAAGCAGTTTTTTTTGTTCTTTTTACCATATCCGCTTACTTTACCCAGGCTCCTTCAAAACCTTTCATAGCAAGTAAGGAACGACCCTGCTTCAACTTAGCGCCCATGAGCAGCGCTTACTTTAGTATGAAGCATTGTTTGGGAAGTCGAACGTGTATTTAGCCTGTGGAACAAGGCCGATAGCACACGAACGCTTGTCAGGGTAAAAGCAAGACTGCTTTATTCTTGTTGCTTGCTTCTTTACTTGCCCTCTGCTTATGGCTCATACCCACTATGGCGGATTTCCCAAGGTTCGAACAAAATTAAAAGGAGGCAATAGGTAATATCAAGAAAACAAGCGAAATGTTTGCGGAAGAATCATTCATTAAGAAGAACATTAAAAAAGAAAATTTAACTAAAGAAGTCACTATCAGAGATGGCAAGCGGTGATCTCCTTCTAGATCTCCGTGATAAGTGGCAATACGAAAATCTGCCTATGCTAGTGTCATTCGGGAACATCCCGGTGACAGTTACACCACACCATGCTATCAACACAATTCGAGGTGTCGTGTCCGATGATGATTTGATAGAACTGACTGCAGCCGAACTTCTAGAGGGTTGGAATAATCAGAATGTGATCAATGTCAAAAGAATTAAAATCAGGCGCGACGGAAAAGAGGTCAATACCAAACACCTAGTACTTACATTTGGCTCAAGCAACCTGCCCGATACTATCGAGACAGGGTATGTGAAGATCAGGGTTAGGCCATATATCCCAAATCCTCTGCGATGCTTTAAGTGCCAACAATTCGGCCACAGTTCTCAGAACTGCCGTGGCCGCCTAACGTATGCCAAATGTGCCCACGAACATACATCTGAATCCTGTGAAAACACACCGCACTGTGTCAACTGTGATGGTATGCATGCCGCATACTCGTGGTCCTGCCCGTCTTGGAAGCGAGAAAATAAAATCGTAACGATGAAAGTAAAAGGAAATATATCTTTCAAGAAGGCACGCAGGCGGGTGTCATACCTGCCGAAGAGCAGCTTTGCCGAAGTGGCGCGTCGGGGGGCAGCGTCACAACGGCCTCCGGTAGCTGTCGGGCCCACACGCAGTCAGTCGGCAGTGCCGCCGCCCGCCCCCTTGGTGGCTGCAGCTCGCGCTGCCCCACATCCCCAGCAGAAAGGGGCATCGACGTCTGGGCTGATGGCCTCATGGATTTCGTCCATCGAGACGAGGCCCACACGTCAAACAAACCGCTCGCAAGAGCGCGTGTCCAGCGCGCTGCAAGAGGCCATGGACACAACAACCGGCCAGATGGCGCCGCCAGCGCTTAAGGAGCGCCGTGAATCTCGCGATCGCTCCAAACAAGAAAAAGCCCGCATCACAGGGCCCGACAAGGGCTCTGCAAGCTGATTTACATTTCCTACACACAAAGGCACAAACAATTTTTTTATCAATATGGACACGCAAATATTTCAATGGAACGTCAGAAGTCTTCTCCATAACCTTGATGACGGTAAAAAGTTCCTTCGTAAATATAGTCCGAGAGTGTTGTGTGCCCAGGAAACGCACCTAAAATCAGCAAACACAAACTGTCTGAGACAATATGCCTTTTATCGCAAAGACCGCGACGACGCTACCGCCTCGTCGGACGGTGTCGCTATAATAGTCGATAAAGGTGTTCCCTGTCAGCACTTAAACCTCCGTACTTCTCTTGAGGCAGTTGCTGTTCGAGGAGTACTGTTCGGTAAGCTAGTCACGATCAGTTCGATTTACATCCCCCCTTGTTATCAACTGTCTCAGTTTCAAAGGTTCATCGCTGGACTTCCTCCGCCATAGATATTCGTTGGTGATGTAAACGCTCATAGCCTCCTATGGGGCGACTCACGTTGCGATGCGCGAGGACGCCTAATAGAAAATTTTTCTGTTTTCTTCAGGCGCATCTCTACTTAACAAGAAAGAGACAACATATTACAGCGTTACACAGAACACATACTCCTCCATAGATTTAAGTATCGTATCAAGTACATTAATTCCATGTCCAGAGTAGTCTGTTATCAAGAACCCCTTTGGGAGCGACCACTTCCCAATTATGTTAAACTTAACGAAAGCAGATACATGCTTACCACATTTTCTCGATGGAAGTTTGACTGAGCTAATTGGGAACATTTCCCAGAACTACCTTATTTAAGCAAAGATGATATTGCCTCTTTTAATATAGAGGATGCTGTGGCATATTTAACAGGTTTTATTGTTGAGGTTGCAACGAAATGTATTACACAAACTAACGGATTGGCTAATAAGCGTCATATCCCATGGTGGAACAACGAATGTCGGAAAGCACGCAAAAATCAAAACAAAGCTTGGGGATTGCTCCGAAATTATCCAACAGCCGAAAACCTTATTATTTCAAACAAGTCAAATCACAAGGTCGGAGAACATGTCGACTTACGAAGAGGGAGAGTTGGGAGAGGTACCTTTCTGGTGTAAATTCTTACACGAACGAGGCGAAAGTATGGAATAGGGTGAATAAATTAAAAGGCCGTGAGACTCACTGCCGTGAGACTCACTTGGGCACTCACTGCCCTTAGTGAGTACCCAAGGAGATGGCCTGGAAGATGAGGCAGATTGCCTGGGCGAACACTTTGCATATATCTTCAGTGCATCTCATTACACACAGACATTCTTGAGATTCAAAGAACGCGAAGAGCGACAGCCCCTTAACCGCAAAGGTTCATCGAGTGAGGCTTACAATTGCCCATTTAGCTTAGCTGAACTTAACGCATCTCTAACTTGTTGCAAAACTCGGCGCCAGGTGGCGATCATATCATTTACGAAATGATTAGGCAACTACACTCTGAAGCACTGAAAACAATCCTCTCTCTCTACAATGCCACGTGGGCGGCTGCGTATATTCCATCCTCTTGGAAAGAAGCTATAGTCATCGCGATACTTAAACAAGCCAAGAACCCGTCTTTACCCAGCAGCCACAGGCCAATAGCGCTAACAAGCTGACTTTTCAAGGTATTTGACAAAATTATAAACCGGCGCTTAATTTTTTTTCTAGAAAGTAACAGCATACTAGACCCCCTTCAGTGTGGTTTCAGAGAGGGAAGGTCGACAACAGACCACCTGGTTCGCATCGAGGCAAACATCACAAATGCGTTTTCACATCAGCAGTTATTACTTTCGGTCTTTCTTGATCTAGAGAAAACGCACGATACGACGTGGCGCTAGAGGATTCTGCGAGATCTTTCCGCGATGGGGGTTCGTGGAAATATGTTAAACAGAGTCGAAAGCTACCTGTCTAACGGCACGTTTCGCGTAAGAGTGCGCAATGTTTTGTCTAGAACATTCACCCAGGAGGCTGGCGTGCCACAAAGGGGTGTGCTTAGTTGCACACTCTTTATTGTAAAAATGAGCTCCCTGTGTATACAGTCATTCCACGCAGCATGTTTTATTCTGTGTATGTCGATGATGCACAGATAGGTTTCAAATCGTGTAACATCGCTATCTGTGAACGACAGGTGCAGTTTCGATTAAACAAATTGTCTAAATGGGCGATTGTAAATGGGTTTAACATAAACGTACAGAAAAGTACATGCTTTCCCTTCTCAAACAAAAGAGGCGTGACACCAGCGCCAAATCTCACGATCAATCGAGAGAAACTATCCGTGAGCACTGAACGCAAATTCCTGGGAATAATTCTAGACTATAAGCTTACCTTCATCCCACAACTTAAATCTCTGAAGGCAAAGGTCTGAAGACGATGAACCTTTTAAAAATTATCTCGTGCACAACATGGGGTAGTGATCGAAAATGCTTCCTGAACTTGTACAACAGTCTTGTCCGCCTGCGCCTTGATTACGGAGTTATAATTTATCATTCCGCAACACCAAGTGCATTAAAAATCCTCGACCACGTTCACCATCTGGGTATCCGTCTCGCGACCGGTGCTTTCAGAATGAGTCCGATCCAAAGCCTTTATGTAGAGTCATTGGTCATTCAGTGGAATCAATGGTCACTTCATCTGCAGAGGTCATACAGCAGTTTTACATATTTTCTGAAAGTACAAGCGAGCATTAAACATCCTTCTTATTCAACAATAAACGAGGTGACCGCTGCCACAATATCCCATAATCGACCTGCAGCGAGAAAGCCGCTCTCATTGCGTCTGAGGAACCTCAGTGAGGAAATGGGTGTTCCAGTTCTTGAACAATGTCCTATGACTCCAGCGTAACTGTTACCGCCGTGGCAGTGGCAGCTCATAGATTGCGATACATCGCTTGTAGAGGTCACTGAACACGCGCCAGAAGCACATATCAAAATGCATTTCCTAGAACTCCAGTCCAAGTACGCGTGCACGGAGTTTTACACAGACGCTTCTAAGTCACATGCCGGGGTGTCTTATGCAGCCGTCGTTCCATCCTTCTCGAAATCCGGTTTACTGCTCCCGGAAACAAGTATTTTTACGGCTGAGGCCCATGCATTATTGTTGGCTGTGAAGCATCTAAGAAAATCAAAACCTCAACAAACAATTCTATTTACAGACTCATTAAGCGTTGAATTGATGTCACTCGGTAAACACAAAAATTCTGTACTTACTGAGCTCTATTCCGTTCTGTGTAAAGTGTATATATATAACCTATATGTGATTATATACTGGGTGCCGGGCAATAGGTGCATCGTGGGCAATGTGCTAGCAGGCCAGTTGGCCCCATCAACTACATCGCAAGCAATTAATCTTGCTGCTGCAATGCCTTCCACAGATCTGAAACCTTTTTTGCGAAAGAAACTGCGAAGCCACTGGCAACGCTTGTGGGACGCTGAATCAAATAATAAGCTTCCCTTGATTAAACCACAGTTAGGTTTCTGGCCCCCCATAACGAAAACACGATGAACTGATGTCCCATTATGTCGCCTCAGAATAGGAAATACATAAGGCACCCATAGTTTTTTTTTTCACTGGTGATGAACCACCAACCTGTGGTAGATGTGATGAGGGGCTGACCATCCTCCACGTCCTACTGTAGTGTCGGGAAGCCAAACGGAGAGAAGGAAACATTTTCCTCTAGCATACCGCTATCATTTCACTCTTCATCCTATGATGTTTCCTGGTGAAGAAGCGTTTTTTAATGCCAAAGTAGTGCTCGATTTTTTGAGCGATGTTGTGCTACATGTTATTAGCCCAATCAGTTCCTAGCGCATCCTCTCTCCAGAGGATGCCACTGTGATAGTTTTTCAAAGCATATGCC
Source organism: Dermacentor silvarum (assembly GCF_013339745.2). Lineage (NCBI taxonomy): Eukaryota > Metazoa > Arthropoda > Arachnida > Ixodida > Ixodidae > Dermacentor > Dermacentor silvarum. Next base: position 34,815,210 of record NC_051155.1, on the reverse strand, counting down.
TCCAGGCTCTTGTGTTTCAAGGGCTCTGTTTAGGCACTTGTGCTTCTGGCCAATTCTTGCATCTGTAATATTTTGTAAATCGTATCATTCCTTCGCCATTTCTTCGCAATGTATTCTTCATGTTCATAGTACACCTCATTCGCCATTGCCACAATCTTATTACCTATACATTTTACGCACTTTACAGCGATTATTTTTAGGCCCCTTTACAGCCACGTTTCATCTACTTCATCAAACTCATTGGTTCACGGCAAACTCACAAACACTGGCATGGCGCTCTTTGGCCATATCTTGCCCTTGTGCCCCTAAACAACACACATTCAATTCGCAGTTGTACCGATAAGAACAATGGCAACTGCAGCGGCACGCTACCCAGATGAACTGTATATATGTGTTAACATAATTTGTTCTTGTACTAGTTGGTACATGCTTCAAACAACGGAAAGACGCAACACACCAAGAAAAAGAGAGGCGAAAGGAAAGAGCGTCTACAACTAACTTTATTCAGAGAAAACATCGCACTAAATAACCCAAGCCACACATGCGCGGCAAGGTTCCACGCATCATACCACCTCAGATGAGTCAACACCAAGCATGCACTAGTTTAAAAAACCTCTTAAAAATTCAAACTCAGCGCTGCGCAACACCACTGACGTATCGCTAATGCAGACATCTTTTTTTTCTTCTTATGTAGTATGCCTCCAGCATTTCTCGTGCCAAGAATGCTGATCTTCTTAAATCTTACCTTACATTTACATGACGCTGTTTCCTTTCGCCTCTCTTTTTGTTGGTGTGCTGAGTCTTTCCGTTATATGACGCATATATGTGCATTGCATTACGTGCGTAACGCAATGAATTCCTGGCCGCGGGTGCAACGCACGGCAGAAGAGGCTGCCGTACGCGAACGTTAGCGCGAGCGCGATCGTGCCCGTAAGGTCGATCCCGTGTATCGGCAACGGCATGCAGACCGTGAAAGTGTGAGTGTGTGCGCGTAATCAACGGCTACATGATCTAAAATAACGGCTATGCAACTTAACGAAATATGTCTTCATTCAGCTTCAACGTTAAAAAAATAGAATCCTAAACAATTAATCAAATCACATATGCATCGCATTGGGTCGCTCAGCATTTCTTGGGTTCGTGGCGTGGTCGTTGGCTTTGGACTTTCATTTTGATTCAGTTTGCATGAGCGAAAGCTTTACGTTCGACCATCTCTTTAAGAAAGGGCCTTTCATTTTTTTCCAAAACTAACTGGCAACTTGAGCAGCTTTATTAAAAATTCCTCGAAGATTACCAAGTGCTTGACAGTGTTCACGAAGAAATAGGTACCTTTTCATTGAAGAAAAGAATGTGAAATTAACTATCATAGACATGTACATCGCCTATTGTCTGAGCCTATTCTTACCATGCCAGACTACAGTATACCTTTTGAGTTTAACATCCAGTTTTTAATCACCGTACGGGGGCGGCTCTGTACCAAAGAGGCCGTAGTTGTCCTTGAACTCAGCAGCTGTGCGTTATAGTGTACTACTCCTACGCAATCGACCATACACAGTTGAAATATACCACAACTGAGAAAGACGCTTTGGCTGTTCTAGCGGCTGTGCATTTCCTCCCATCATACGTCGACGGAAGGACGTCCAAGTGAGATACAGGCCATCAATCACAAAGATGTCTTTTGAATATGTGAGAGCTCCAAGGAAAGCTGACCCCATGGATCAATTAACTCCAGCATTGCTTTGATGTCTTCTGCCATGCGGGTAGTTCTCTCATTGGCGCCTATGACCTGTTATTGTTGGCAGTTGATACAAACGTGCTGATACAAATGTGCTTCAATTACGCCACAACACCCCCGAATCTGGTGGCCATGATATCTTATAGCGAACGAACAAAAAACTTTTAAGGCTGTTGACAAGGAAAACGTAAAAAAAGACGCCATTGGTTATGTCAAGTCATGCCCATTGTCTCAGGTTAACAAAGCCACCTACCAGCCTCGACCCGACGAGCTCGTCTTACTGTACCAATCAGAGAAACCATTTGAACTCGAGCACGGGGACGGGCACATGCCCTAGCTTCCCAGGGTCCCTATATCTCTGCGGGTTACATTCAGTCAGTGTAGCAACGCATCCTGTTAGCAACGCATCCTGGAGCAACGCATCCAATTTACGGCTTTGCTTGAATGTTCACAATACTGAAAGTTGTCATATCGGAAACTTGACCTGCTTTCTCGAGCAAGAAGCTTCAGCAGAGGGAATGTAGCCGCGGTGTTACGTTACGGCGTTGGCTCCGTTCACCCGAACGCAAATGAATGTCTGAAACGGTAATGTGCAATCTTAAGCAATTTATCTAGATATACTGAACGTGTAAATGCGGATGGAAATGCTGCCCTAAAGGGGTTGCGGCTCACCAGAACAAGACGTACGCCACTAGTATTGGTTGTACCGCGCATTTTGCTGCATATGGCGAATTTCCAACGCAACCAGCGGACAAAGAACCTTGAATTCCCCACAAAATACACATACACAACTTTCTTATTACCGTGAACCCAATGAGCAGCAAAACAAATATCTCAAGGCGATAAAGTTCAAATTTGAAAAATGACACCAAGGACAGAGACCAAATATTGCATTGAACGAACTTGTGCTTTTGCGGAAGGGGCGACCGAGCAGCGACACAATTATCCATGAACCCTTCAAGATGCTGCAAACATCGGTACAAGGTGTGCTTAATGTTACAGGGTACCTCAACCAATGGACAGCTAGAAGCCACAGCCGTAAACAACGTTCTTCGCTATCACCCTAACAGGAGGGAAGGAACAAAACGGGGGATGTGTAAGGCACACGCGAACGAAGACATAAAACGGTAGTTCTGAGAAGTGGATTAGGACGAGGCAGAATAAACAGTAATGGCGACCATTTTTTCTCGCCAATTCTCGGTGTCATTACAACGTAAAAGCATCTTCGCTTTATATGATAATTATAAGCGGCACTAAGCACTCGCAAGCCAACCGAAGGCTCAGACATGCATTAAAAGTGAAAAGTTGGGCTGAGTCACGCGCAAAAATAGCCGTCCGAATTTCAGAAAATCAAACCTTGCCCAGTTATCATTGTCAAGCAATACGAGCAAATACCCCATAGCCCGCCAGCATTCCTGTTCGTTCTCGTATGTCATTCATGATGCCCCATATTTAATTAGAGAGCCCTTCTTGATAGTTTTCCTCCCAGTTTAGTTGTAAACGGAAGTTAAGCGCAGGTTTCCCAGATGTCTTGCAGGTTCCCACCAATCTCAGACACGCCCAACTATATCTACGGGAAATTGTCACTACGGCCCTGTCCGAATAATCACCAGAGCGCAAAGTAGAAAGCATAGACGGCAAACTCTGCACCCCATCATGCCCGTTGATGCCAGCGGCACTCCTGCAACGGCTTTCCAAAATCAACGAAGTTAAAGGAGCTTCGAAGTTTCGTAGGTTTATGCTCGTATTTCCAATGTTTCATTCGAAATTTCGCCGCCACCATAAGTGCACCTCTGACAGACTTTCTAAGCGGCGACAAAGAACTTTCAGCTTGGTCACCAGCCTGCGATGATGCCTTCACGAAATTACACCGCCTGCTAACCTCGCCACCTATCCTCCGCCACATCAATCCTGCAGCCTCCACCGAGGTCCAGGCCGATGCCAGCGGCGTCGGACTCAGCGCCGTACTCGCGCAACGGACACAGCGGTTCGATGAATATGACGTCGCCTACGCTACCCGAGGTCTGACAAAAGCAGTGGCTAATTGCTCGGTTACAGAGAAAGAGTGTTTAACCGTTATTTGGGCCCTTGGAAAATTTCGTCCTTATTTGTATGGTCATCCTTTCGACGTCGTCACTGACCACCACGTCCTTTGTTGGCTGTCCACCCTTATGGACCCATTTGGCCGACTTGCTCGCTGGTCTCTTAAGCTACAGGATTACGACTGCCGTTCCGGCCGCAAACACACGGACGCTGGCGCCCTTTTTTGCTCACAGGACTCACCCAACAGCAATTGCCTATCCACCCTAGAGCCCACACTTACATCACATGCTCTGCGCAACGTGCCGTCGGAGCAGCACAAGTGCTCATCAGTGCTCTCCGTCAGCATCTTTCCTGATCCTTCCACCTCTTCACCATGTCGCGCTTTTCGCCTCCAGTCTAGCCGCTTCTGCATTCGCGATGACCTTCTGTATTGTCGTAACTACCTTTCTGATGGTCGCAAATGGCGTCTTGTGATACCCCGCCATCACCGTGACTTTATCTGTGACGCTTTCCACGCACACCCGCAGTGCGAGCATACCGGCCTCTTCAAGACCTACGCTGGACTACGCCTCCGATTGTATTGGCGTGGCATGTATAACTACGTGCTCAAGTTCATTCGCTGCAGTGCTCAGTGGCAACGCCGAAAATTACCTCCCGAACAAGTCTACCCGCCTTAACACTTCCCTACCCTAGTCGACCCTTGGGTCGTGTTAGTATTGACACATACGGACCGCCACCATCCACTCCAGCAGGGAACCGTTGGAATATTGTTGCAGTGGATCACTTGACCCGCTATGGTTAAACAGCCGCTCTGCCGGTGGCCACCGCCCGCGACGTTGCATCGTTTCTCTTACGACATTTCGTTCTACGCCACGGTGCCCCTCGCGAACTTCTCAGCGATAGAGGCCGCGCCTTTGTTTCGGATGCTTTGAAGGCACTACTCAACAAATCGGCCTCATAACAAGTACAGTGTGTCATCCGCAAACTAACGGCATGACAGTGCGCGTAAACTGTACTCTTGGTTATATGCTATCAATGCACGTCGCGTCTGACCACACCGACTGGGACCAACTTCTCCTTTTCTTGACGTATGCGTACAATACTGCGACCCAAGCAACTACTGGATTTTCCCCGTACTTTCTCCTATACGGACGATAACCATCTAATACGCTCGATACAAAGATTTCATATAAACCTGATTCGTCAGAAAGTACTCCGCTGTCTGAAGCTGCTCGACATGCTGAGGAATACCGCCAGCTTGCCCGCTCTTTTTCTGCCGAGGACCAGTGGCAGCAGCAATCCCGTCAACCGGCTGATCATTTTGCGCCAACTGTTTCTCCTGGCTCTCTGTTCTGGCTTCGGGTACCCGCTACCACCCCCGGCCGCTCCGCAAAACTGGTCGCAAAATATCTTGAACCCTACCGTATTCTGGAGTAAAAGCCCTCCGTGAATTACCTCGTGGAGTCCCCCACGCCATCGACAGACCCAGCCAACGCTTCCGCGAACTTGCCCACGTCTGTCGCATTAAGCGGTACTACAACCCAATAGTAGTGTCTCGTCTTAAGCCGCCAGGATGGCGCCTTTTTCTGCGTAGGGCGACTGTAATTAAGAGTAACCTGCGCCTCTGCAGCATTGCCACCGGCATGAGCTCGTGGTTGCTGTCCTTGACCGAACGCTTGAGACTGCTGCCCGTTCGCCTGAGTCCGCTGCTAATGAACCTATTAGCATAAGCCACACACTTTCAGACACAGTTACGGTAGAAAGCTACCTCGGAGGCACCGAGATGAACAGGGAACTGTTGGAATATTCTTGCAGTGGATCACTTGACCCACTGCAACTTGTGCTTGTACTTGTGCTGAGGCCGATTTGTGGAGTAGTGCCTTCAAAGCATCCGAAAGGAAAGCGCGGCCTCTATCGCTGAGAAGTTCGCGAGGGGCACCGTGGCACAGAACGAAATGTCGTAAGAGAAACGATGCAACGTCGCGGGCGGTGGCCACCGGCGAGCGGCTGTTTAACCATAGCGGGTCAAGTGATCCACTGCAACAATATTCCAACGGTTCCCGGCTCATCTCGGTACCTCCGAGGTAGCTTTCTACCGTAACTGTGTCTGAAAAGTGTGTGGCTTATGCTAATAGGTTCATTATCAGTGGACGCAGGCGAACGGGCAGCAGTCTCTAGGTTCTCTGCCCAGGCGGCACTGCAATAGCGCCAGTAAACAGTGATCCCTACAACGAGTTCGTTGGCTTCGAATAGGAGAAAAGGTGGCCGTTTGCTGCTGAAATCTCGGAAGCGCAATGGAGCCGCTTTCGATTTTGCTGCCCTTTGTTATCCTTGCCTGGCCAACCTCACGAATTCGTTCGGGGCGCTCGGCAGGTGAACGAGCCGCGTTGCTTGCCCGACATGAATAGGTTCTAAATACCCTACATGTATACGTAGCAGACAGCATTTCTCTTGCGTAATTGACGAGTCGAAAAGCACGTATCCAGCGATCCCGTCGCTCCGTATGCCGCTTCATACGGCTTTCCGAGGTACCGATAGAATCACGCATCAGGATTACGACCCTCATGTTCATGACAATTTACCAAGCAACAATAGCGGCGGCTACCGCGCTTCGAGACCGCTCGCTGCTGCGCACAAGGTCCTGCGTGCGTTTCAAGCACTTTTCGAGTCTGAAAACTACTCACAGAATTCAATACAACTCGCAAAGCGAGCGAGACCTCTAACTCAAGGTACGCCGTCCATCTTAACCTACCCAGCCAACTTCGTTGCACGCCACCAGGCTGCGCCACACTACTTTCAAAACTCCAGCGCGTCAGCCCCGTAGTGATAACATTTAAGAGCAAAACTGTAATTATTTGCATAAGGTGCGATTGTGTCAATATTAAGTGCAGTAAAGCATGCATGATTTCGTACTGTATATGCAGAATCATATAATAATATGTAGGTGTCAAATATAAAATTATTAAATACTCGAGCTCAGAAGCTTGAGTGTATTCAAAAGAGGCTATTGTATCGCGTGTGAAATTGCGCGGAGAATTCGCTCGTTGCTCTAGCAAGTAGGCATTGCATAAATTTTCGCTCACTGAAAAATATTTCTGAAACAACTGATGCGACATTCAATATAGAAGAACGGCCGCTGGGATCAGCCACTCTGCAATTCTGTGTTGCTATACATAATAGAAAATGCACAATAGATGCATGCTGTGGCTTGTTTTCAATTTGCTAACTATTTCACTCAATACCTATTGTCTAGGTAGCGATCATAATTTTGTGTGTGTTGTCTGGTATGGTATGGCAAAAAAAATATCCCCGAAAGCTAGTGGGGCTATACTAGTCCAAGTGCAGCCAAATTAGGAAGGCCCACTAAGCTTCAACAATGTCACTCCCTCACCAAAACAGGAATTGGCCTCCCTGGTGCAGTATTCGGCCACTACCTCCCTCATGACTCCTACAATTAACCCATGGCCATGAGTCCCCAGCGGCTGCGGAGCACCTGACTAAGGCGGCGGCTAGACCTGCGAAGTGGCAGCGGGCGCAAAGGATATCTGGGTCCACACAGGCCGCCACTGGAAACTGAACCTGGAAACATTCAACACGAGCACTCTGTCGAGTGATGCTAGCTTAGCAGGGCTATTTGAAGAATTATTAGGTATTTCCTGGGAAATTGTTGGCCTTAGTGAGGTTAGAAGAACTGGTGAAGCTTATACAGTGCTGAGTAAAGGCCACGTCCTCTGCTACAGAGGTCTTCCATATAAGAGAGAATTCGGAGTAAGATTTCTAAACCAAAAGGACATAGCGGGCAACATTGATGAATTCTACAGCATTAACCCTTTATTCCCTGGCGTCCTGCGACAAACAAATGAGGATAAATTGTTATAAATCGTGACGCAAATGGTTACCAAACTCTACAAAGAATTTGAGCTATTCTCCATACACATCGGCCAGAATAAGTGACAGTTTAATCATCCTTGTCTTCCTCAGAAAGCCCTAGAAATGAAATCAAGATGGCGGATGGCAAGAGACACGACTGCAGCAGTATCCGCGTCTTTTGATAATATTTCACTCAATACCTATTGTCTCGGTAGCAATCATAATTTTGTTTGTGTTGTCTGGTATGGTTAGGAGTGTATTCATATCGGGAAGTTTTTCCTCTAATTCGCGCATAGTCACAGCACGCCATTGTCCGCGTGTCCTAAATATAGGGCACCAGGGCTCAGTGGTTGTCAAGGGCACTGCATGAGTTGAAGGTACAGCGATGACGCAGTTGCTTGCAACACCTTCCGATTTCTTCTGTTATTATTCCAGAGGCGGCAGGACAGCCTGAACTGTCGTATTCTGTAGTAAGGGAACTCCTATAGCCAAACATATGTGTATCAAGGACCCAAATATGTTTTCTGCCCTATAGGTAGAATGCGATGAAAAGCCGGATATACAGTTTGCTTTTGCAGGCAGTAATTGCTGCACCGTAGACGAAGGATTTGCCGTCAATGGCGAAAGTACATCCAAAAAAGTGACTATCAATTAGGTGGAGGCCAGTCCAGTGCAATGATGAAGGAAGTGACGATGAAGATGAATGCCATGATATACATGTCTGAAACTGAGGGGTCGCAGTGGAGCGCCAGAACAAGAGGACTAGTGCAGCAGGCTCTTAGATGGGACTAGCGCGTGTCATGCTTATGCATCGAGCACGCGCCGGTCAAATTGATTTTCGTCGTCTTTCGCAGCCGGCTACAAGGCGCCGGCCGAGAGCGCCGACCTTAGCGTCCCCGCGTTGCGGCTCGGTGGGCGCTACAGACAGTTTGCTTTTCCAGGCTTCGGATCGAAGCAGTAATTACATCCGATAAAGCGACTATCAAGTAGATGGAGGCCATTCAAGGGCAATGATAAACCGCCTAAAACGAGCACGAAGAATATTTTTAGACATTTGACGCACAGGAACCACTGCGAAATTGCCATCATGAAAGTTTTTGTACAGTTATATTTGTGGTACAGCTGAGAATAATATGGAACTGCAAAATGCATCGTATTGCTTTCTACAACCACTAAGGCCTGGTGTCCTATATATAGAACATGACACCGTATCTCATACTGATGTGGTAGTTCGAATAAATATTTTGTGTTTCTTAGGCAGTAGTAAATCAATACAAATCAATGAAAAAAATCTGCACGTTCAAAAAATTCAGGGCTGAAAGGGTTAATGAGTAACAGTCGTCGTAATAAAGATTAAAAGGAGGTATAGAATGAAGGTAGTACAAACCTACGCCCGCAGCTCCAGTCACGATCATGAAGAAATAGAAGAGTTTTGTGGAGATGTTTAATTAGCAATGAGGAAGGTGCAAACTCAGTATATTGTAGTCATGGGCGACTTCAATGGAAAAGTGTGTGGGGGGGGGGGGGGGGGGGGGGCTGGCGAGTCAGCAATTGGCAACTACGGCATCGATTCTACGAACACTAAATGAGAGATGTTGGCAGAATTCGCGGAAAGGAATACGCTCCGAATAACGAATACCTTCTTCAGGCAGCGCAGCAACAGGAAGTCGACCGGTAAAGTGCTAATGGAGAGACAAGGAATTGAATAGATTTCATACTCTCTGCCCACCCCAGCATAGTGCAGGATGTAGAAGTGTTAGGTAGAGTAAAGTGCAGTCCCCATAGGCTAGTGAGGTCTAGGATTTCTCTCAATTCGAAGCGAGAAAGAACAAAATTAGTCAAGAAGAAACAGGCGCAGTGAGGGTAAAAGCCAACGAATTCAGGCTGGTGCTCACAAACAAGTATGCAACTTTAGAACAGGAAGATAAAGACAACATAGAGGTAATGAATGAAACCGTAACGAGGCTTATCTCAGAAGCAGCAATTGAAGTGGGAGGTAAGGCACCAAGGCAACCAGTACTAAGCTCTCCCGAGTAACAAAGGACCTAAGAAAGAAATGGCAAAACGTGAAAGTGTCAAACCCGAGAGACCGGATAGAATTCGCTGAACTGTAGAAACTGATTATTAATCAGAAAGTAAGGCATACCCGAAATTAAAACGTGGAAAAGATTTTGGAAGCAGTAAAATATGGACGCAGCATGAAATCATTGAAAAGAAAACTTGGCATAGGACAAGGCCAAATGTATGCACTGAAAGATAAGCATGGTAATATCATCAGAAGTTTCTAGGACATAGTAAAGACAGCGGAATAATTCTATACGGACCTGCAAAGTTACCCAGAGCAGCCAAGCTACTCTCATTCGAAGTTGTGATGAACCGGATACCGAGGCTCCTTCAATAACTAGCGATGATGTCAGAAGGGCCTTGAAAGACATGACCAGGGGAAAAGCTGCTGGAGAAGATGAAATAACACTCGATTTAAATAAAGATGGAGGAGATATCATGCTTAAAAAGCTTGCGGCCATTTATACGCAATGCCTCACGACTGAGTCATTGTCATCTTTGCTGAGTCATGCTCATGTCTATGACTTCTGCCATCATCCTTTAGTATTTCTTTTACTTACTACCCACGTCCGAACCAATTTAAATGGTTTTTGAGTGTTAATCTTTTTCGCTGGGTCATTGTCATGACCTACATGACACGCATGTCATGCATTTATGTTATGACCTATCATTCATGTTCGTCATACACTCTTGTGATACTATGCCAAATTTGGTACATACCAATTTAAGGAAACCACCATGAGAGAACAAAGATGTTAGATAGATAGATATCTAATGTGAATACATGTAGGCCAAGACAGCAGCAGGCAGCGTGTCTCAACCAGAGCAGGTCAGGCAATCTCGAGTTAGCGCCTCTCGGTCGACTGGCGATGTGTCTGCAGCGCCGGGCATTCGTCTTCACTACAATCAACCCCCATCGGAAAAGGAGCCAACCTAGCGACTCATGGTGAACATAGAATCATTGGGTCGTAATACGGCTTCAGGCGTTTACGTGGACGGTTTCACGACCACGACAGCGTTGGTCCATAGGAGGCTCGACAATATAGTTCACAGACGATGTCTGCGCTACATCACGGTAGGGTGCTTGATATTTGGAGACAAGCTTGGATGAAAGGCCAGCAGGAACGGCAGGAACCCAAAGCCACACAAGGGAGACTGGAAGAAAGTGACAATGCGGGTGATCGTCACTTCGAGATTTTTGTTTTCATTGGTCGACGGCTGTAAAGGAACGGGCGAGCTGACGGCATTCCTCTGCTTGGCGGTGGGCGTACATTCAGATGAGTCGGGTCTGTACGCAAGGATGGTGTCGAGGGTAGTTGAAGATTCGCGGCCATACAAGAGGAACAATGGGGAGAAGTTTGTGGTCACCTGTGGGGCAGTGTTGTAGGCGAACGTGATGAATGGCAAAATGAGGTCCTAATCAGTGTGATCTGAGGCGACGTATTTGGAGAGCATGTTGCCAAAAATACGGTGTCGGTGTGGGCGTCAACGTCGTCCAATAACGCTATCCCGTTACGCTCTTAAAGGCGAAGCTTAAGCGTCCTCCAATTCTGATGATGTTTCACTATACTTTGGTTCTAGTTCACATTGATGGGAATGTTGAAAACTGAGCCTTTATAAATTTTGATTGGGCCCTATGTCGCAGAAAATACGGTGTCGGTGGCGTCGTCAACGGCGTCCAATAACGATATCGCGTTCCACTCTTAAAGGCGAAGCTTAAGCTTCCTACAATTCTGATGGTGTTTCGCTGTACTTTGGTTCTAGGCAACATTCAGGGGAATGTTGAAAACCGAGCCTTTCTCATTTTATTGCGATAGCAATTATATGGACACTCAAAAGCAGATTTCTGCCGTCGGCGTCGCCGTCGCCGTCGGCGTCGCCGTCGCCGTCGCCGTCGCCGTCGCCGTCGCCGTGAGGTTCCGTATGACGTCAATGGAGATGAAATCGTGGCCGCGCGCCGCCGAACGCTGTATGTGCGAGTGAAAGGGCGCGAGGGACGCGCTCTTTCACGGGGAGTGAACGCACGGCGGAGAACAAACGCGCGTTCTGCGCCGTGCTTCCTTAAGGGCTGCAGAAGTAGGCGTCTCTTTCCTCCTTTACAATCACCATATATGTAGAGCAAACGCGCCTTCTTCCGATGTGCGAGAGGCCGTGGGGGAGGGGGGGAAGGGGGAGGGAAGGGAGGCGACGTTTAGCTGCGGCACCAAGTGCCTATTTATATCAGAGGCTCCGGCAACAGTCACCAACGCCGCACGCATTTTGAGCGAACGCGGGCAAAATGCCGACGGCGTCGACAACAGTTCGGCGCGTTGCCGGTGCTGCTGCATGTCCAAGTTTATACAGCTGATAAAGCTAATATCATTACTCCGTATATCTCTCTACAAATTTGCTATCGCAATCGATGCTTCACCTTTCAGGTGAAACTGCGACAACTTTTTAATCGGGCCCCATGTCACAGAAAATACGGTGTCGGTGTCGTCGTCAACGGCGTCCAATAACGCTATGGCGTTCCACTCTTAATGGCGAAGCTTAGGCGTACTCCAAGTTTTTAGCACTATGACCATAATGAAAAGGTCCACATAGAGTGTTTTGCTAACCAGTACACTAATTTTCTAAATTTTCGGAGAATAAGGGTGCTAAAAGGGTGTTTCCATGTCCAAAGCACCCTCGAGGGTTAAATTTTCCTGAGTGTGTATGTTGCGCCTGTGGTAGTTTCATTCAACTAATACCGCAGATGAAACTTGGGATTGCACCGTGTCTTGATGGCTCGCTAGCCCCATCAACCTATTGTTCCTGTATCGCCAAGGTTTCTGGTATGAAGAAGCGTTACTGTGCTCCTTTAGCAGCTGCAATCTGACAGACGGCAGCTTTGAGTTACATGTCCGTTATGAATCCCGTAAATAAAAAACAATTTTGGTGACAGGCTTATTTATTTAAGGAATCATTTTTCTTATATGCGGTATTGCTGCCTGTCGTAAATGCGTTTGAAATGTACAGTATAAACAAAGACTTTTTGAGAAATCATTCAAGGCAATCTTTTTTATGTCTTCATTTAATGTAATGGTAAAAAATAATACAGTCACAAATGTCAGGTGCTATATTTTAAAATATTTGTTACAGTAGAAATACGCATTACTGAAAAGCAGTTCATGCATAGCAGAGTCCCCAAGTAACGTTCCTATATAACCTTTACAGCAATCCCAAACTCTACAACGCTACGCTATATTCAAGGACAAATAACATTATTCAATACAGTCCATATAATGGCGGAGACGCCGCAGGTAAGGTCGTGTGATATTTTTGTCATTGTATGGGAGGGGGGGGGGGCTAACACTTGCTTTCAAAATAGTATAATATATACAATACAACCGATTGGCAAAGTGCAATTTACTAGAAATGTCGATGGGTGTGTAAAACATATAGGCGAGTCAAACTATTTGAAACTCATGGTGGAAATGCACTTTCGCATGTGCCGACTTTAGTTTTTAGCTGGTTTGACATGTTACTTTTACGCGCCTTGATGCAGGCTTGTGAACAACTGTATTACAGGTGCCCTGAAGCGATTCGCTCACTGCCATTGTTCGGCAATGTCCCGAGAGAACTTTTGTAGCGAGCTTACGTTTTGCCAGAATGGTGGCGTGTTATGTGTAAGGTATGGCGAAACAATAAAAATTATTATTAATTACAAGCTTTGCGAATAATTTATCAACCCTGGCTTGAGGCTATTTTTTATTCATTATACGATGTCCTTAGAACGTTTTTACTGTGTCGTCGAAATACTAAGCAAATCACTTTGTTTATACTAGGTTGGAGACAAGTGACTGAATAAGAGCAGAATTGGCACCGCGCGTCACGCATATGCTGCGCAAAGCGCTAACGTCTTTGGGACTCGGGGTGTACTTCAACACAGTGCGCGATATTTTGGCGGAGGCCGCTCTACTTATGCAAGGGACCGAACCAGGCAGCAGGAACGCCTCCCCATATTGAAGCTGACCTCTATTACCCATGCAAGCCGTCGAATCCGAGGTCTCGCCCACAACTTGGAAACTTAAAAAGAAACGAAAAAAAAACATGGCGGCGACCACTGGGGACGCCACGGAAGGGGCGATTTATATGGTGTTGCAGAACCAGTGAGTACCAAAGGCCTCCCATGGCGACATCTTTGAAGACGTGGAAGAGTGACTAGCTGAGTTGCAACGCCTAACTGCGCTAACAAGTGGGCCTACACCAAACTCAGGAACGTAAAATCCAGCCTCGACGATGCTGCTCGCAGGTGGCTTGTAAATTGAGGAAATGCCCCGTCACATGGTCTGAGTTACAGCGAAGGCTCCATTCAGCGGGTAAAAGTAGAGCATCACTTCCAGTCGCGAGTTCACAAGTCAAATAAGATCATGATGATGTTCGTAGAGGACATACCGCTTCTCTTTAGCTGTGCCAGTGCAAGCATTTCGTAAGAAATGAGGGTGCCTCATCTGATGAGGAGTAACCGAAAAATTATTTGCTGTCGTGTCCGCTATCCTCCGCAGACTTTGGCGGAGTTTCTTGTTATGTAGACTACACATGCAAACGGCACCTCGACTCTGGATACGCCAGTAGGCTTCGGCTGAGAAGTCGCCTCGCGTTGCGAGATGATTCGCTCCCTGGTTCATAAATATCTCTAAACCTATACCCTACGCGGAATCTAACATTCAGCTTTCTCGCCAGCCCCGTATGCAACAATATACAGCAAGCATTTGGGCATCGATATTTAGCAATGAAGCACCGCCTCTGCCAAGTGGGTTCCGGTGCAATCCTAACGCAGAAACATCGCTATACCCCGGCCCTGCTCTCGCACATAGTCTTGTTGTTCCGACAGTCGTGTTGCAGTCGGCGCAAGCGGCTTGGCTACCCTAGTTCGAGGACAGCCAAACACAAACTCGGAAATTAGTGGTGTTGCGAGCACCCAATCGACGGCGGCTGGGTTAGCAATGCAGCAAAGCTGCTCACGTTTATTGAGAGAGGCCGTGCAGCCAACTCAGACTGCGGGTTTCTTCTATCGATTCGCCACAACCCAGGGGCATAGTTCATCATCATCATCATCATCAGCCTATATTTATGTTCACTGCAGGACGAAGGCCTCTCCCTGCGATCTCCAATTACCCCTGTCTTCCGCTAGCCTATTCCAACTAGCGCCTGCAAATTTACTAACTTCATCATCCCACCTGGTTTTCTACCGTCCTCAACTGCGCTTCCCTTCTCTTGGTATCCATTCTGTAACCCTAATGGTCCACCGCTTATCCATCCTACGCATTACATGGCCTGCCCAGCTCCATATCTTTCGCTTAATGTCAACTAGAATATCGGCTATCCCCGTTTGTATCCCTGTTTATTCTCTGATCCACACCGCTCTGAGAGCATCTTTTAGCGTTACTCCTAAGATTTTTCGTTCCATCGCTCTTTGTGCGGTCCTTAACTGGTCCTCGAGCTTCTTTGTTAACCTCCAAGTTTCTGCCCCATATGTTAGCACCGGTAGAATGCAGTGATTGTACACTTTTATTTTCAGCGACAGTGGTAAGCTCCCAGTCAGGATTTGGCAATGCCTGCCGTATGCACTCCAACCCAATTTTATTCTTCAATAAATTTCTTTCTCATGATCAGTGTGCCCTGTGAGTAATTGACCGATGTGATGTTACTGGGTGAAGGATCACTCCAGAAAGAGATAGAAGCAGCACGCAGAAGCACAAACACACATCAGACTTGTATTGGACACACGTAATACATTGAAACGGCACACACGCAACAGTTTCCCCAAATACCTTCTAGAAGACAAGCAGCTATATATAGGTTAGTCAAATGTAGACTGCCTACAGTTCATGTGGAAGCCGGTGTCGCCATGTCGGAGACGTCGGGGAGCCGGTGTCGAACAGCAGTGTCGGACAACAGGGTTGGATCGCCTCGTGGAACTCAGGTGGCCCTGCGCCACAGTCGATGTACCGGAGCCTCCGCGTGCCCGGTTACCCGATGGCGAGGTTTGTGCCCCAGAGCACACTGCAGCCGCCCACCGGATCACCTCCACAGCTGGCGAGGTAGACCTGTGGCCGCTCACCCGAACGCTCGATCAGCCAAGCTCAGGACCGCCAGCCCTCCTGGACCAGTTGCCCAGCGGAAGAAGTGGACGAGGTAGCCCTGTGACCGCTCACCCGAACGCTAAATCAGCCAGGCTCAGGAGCGCCAGCCCTCCTGGATCAGTTGCCCAGCGGAAGAACTGGACGAGGTGGCCTCTCAGCTGGTGCTAGCTTTGATTGGGGTGCAGACGTAGTGACGCGGGCGGCGTTAGCTCCTATGCGCCGGACGCCCAGCGAGGAAGCTCCGCCATCGAACGCCGAACCTCGCGCACTGCTCACGCCACGTGCCACGCTCTCTCGAGCCACGCTTTTCGAGGCGCCACTATCGACGCTCACCAATCGGTGTCGATGATGATGATCACGACCTTAAAGTACATACCCAATTTTGGGTATTTGCCAAGAGTCGGTGTCCTCTTCGCCACCGCACAGTACACTGTCTTCATATGTTTGTTTGCCACTCCCGCGTGCAATATATTATCACAACCGAGATAAACGTACTCCTTTACAGACTCTAGAGGCTGACTGGCGATCCTGAATTCTTGTTCCCTCGCCAGGCTATTGATTATTATTTTTCTCTTCTGCATATTCATCTTCAACGAAAATCTTAAACTTTCTCGATTAAGGTCCTCAATCATTTGTTGTAATTCATCTCCATTGTTGCTGAATAGGGTGTCATCTGCAAACCAAAGATTGCTGAGATATTCACCGTTGATCCTCACTTCTAAGCCTTCCCAGTCTAAGAGCTTGAATGCTTCTTCTAAGCATTGGAGAGATTGTGTCTCCTTGCCTGACACAATCGCAGCCAGTGGCACATATTAAGTCACCCAAGTTGGCGTCAAAGACGTTCATTGAAGATCGCCTCGCACCTACTGAAACATACCCACTGACCAAAGTTGGTATCGGCCAGTTTAGTTGAAGACCAGGACGGATCGATGGGCACAAACCCAGTGCTCCAAACCGGCGTCAAAGAGTTTCATTGAACAGCGTTACGTATCCCGTCAGGCATCCACAGTGACCCAATGTCGGCGTGAAAAAGGTTCGCTGAAGAGAGGCACGTGTGTACGCATGGCAACATGCTCAACCATCCAAGTTGGGCCGTCGTTCGGCTTCGAAAGCTTTGACGTCATCACGGCAGCCCGAGAGAGAGGGAGAATAATTCATACAAAAAATGCCGCAGTATCGCCCGAAAGGCAAAGCATCGATTGCGACAGCACATTAGTAGACAGGTAATTTAGTTGTTTTATTAACCATATACACTTTGAACAATTCGCTGACTAACTAAATTAACAAGCATGGTGTCAGCACGCCCAGCCAAACATGAACACATCACAATCGATGACCGCGGCCACTCGCAGTTAAAACGCTGGCGTCGCGGCAGCAGCAGCCAGCGAAGTGACCTTGGCGTTGTGTATTGCTTCAACGCAAACTGATCGATAAGAACACCGCACGCACAAAGGTATGAGTTGCCTGCAGATCGCTAGGCGCGCGAGACCGCACGCGGCCGTCCAAATAACGCAGTTGCCGCACGAGTAACGCCGCCCCGCCTCCCTCCCGCGCAGCCTTGCTTCCCTCCCTTCGTACGCGAGATTGAGCCGGGATGATCGGTTCCGTATGCGCGCCGTCGCAAAATACGCAGTTGCTGTCCGAGAACAACGCCGCCCCCCCCCCCCTCCCTCTGTTTCATGCCGCGTCGGCTTTTTGCGCAACGGAAGACGGCGCGTTTTATTTCAGCTGCCCTCTCATGCGGGCACCAGATGCCAGGTTGAGCCGCAATCGTCGGCTCCCCTCGCGCGCTTTCACTCGCACATACAGCATACGGCGCGCGGCGAAGGTGTTATCGCCCTTGGGCTTTATAGGGAACATCACAGCGACGGCATAAATGCGCTTGGAGTGTCCCTTATCATTGATATCACAATAAAAGAGCACGCAAGGAAAACGGTAATGTACATGCATACAAATGTACAAAGCTCCCGGAAATTGCAGGGAGTATTCTAAGAATGCGAACGCATTATTGGTAAAAATGATTCAATACACATGTACGCTAACAAAGAAAAACGAAAAACACAGGTGCGTTACAAGTTTTAAACTGAATTTGATGGTTCTACATGACATTCAGGCTACTCGTAAAGCTAGCAGCTCATTTTCGATCATGAAAAAAAATCGCAGAGATGAATTCTCAGCAACAGTGAGATTCAGTGAGTTTCCGTTTCTAATTGCAAGAGGACAGGGATTGTGGCAGAACCCACCATCTAACGATGGCTATAGACTGCAATGCGGCAGCATTCATTGAAGATAGTGTGTAAACTTTATTTAAAGAGGTTCGGAGGCTCGACGTAAGCCGAGGTGGGCCGCTTCCACGTTGGCACTGTCAGGCCAAGCCCTTCAGCGACATCATGGGCCCTCTGGACAGCCCTTAGTTGGTCTTGAAGAAATGGGCTTTTTATTCTTTTTTGCCATCGAGTCCATTCTTCGAGGAGGCTGGGAAGAGTTGCGGGGCACCCCGCGAGCATATGTTTGATTTCAATGATGCCATTACAATCATTCCATTCCATCCTAATCTCCCTCTCTGGATATATTTTGTTAATGTGGTACGGCGTGGGGTATGTACCCGTTTGCAATAAGCGCAGCGAGACTGCCTGACCCCTGTTTAGTTTTGAGTGTGGCAACGGGAATTGCCTGCGTCCTAGATAGTAGTGTTTGGTTATCTCATTATAAGTTATTAAATGATCTCTATATTTGCCAGCCTGATGGTGAACGGCTCGGTTATGAGACTTGCGAATGTAGTGAATTGAATATAGTGTCACAACGTATTTCCACTGTCGAAATGGGTTATGTATGAGGCGTGCACTGCAGCACGGCTCCTTTTTCGAGCTTCTTCACGCAGACTCGGCCCAATCTAGCGCCGCCACCTCGAAGCCGCCTCTGAAATGCATGACGCGCCTGTGCGTGCGGACCATGACGTCATGAGGCAACCGGGCTCCACTCGCGCTTCTTTCTGGAATCACTGCTCCATCCAATGGCACTGCCGAGAAGTCCGCACGTGGCCTCCTAGACGGGGAGCGACGCACGCCGGTCTCTGCTTCCACCGATAATTGCTCCCTCGCTTGCCGCGCAATCAGTGACACATACTGAGTGACCAACTCGGTGAGAGCTTGATGGAAGAAGAAGAAGAAGAAAACGTTTATTGATCAAAAGCATTTTGGTGGAATGATCGGAGCCCCTTTAGTCCAGGGCCCCACTGGCCTCGGCCGCCCACTTGACTTTTTTTATGGAGGACTGTTGTCCCATCAGGTCTGAGCTGGTTAGCTGTGCCTCCCATTGCTCCATTGTGTGGCGTGTTTTATCAAACTGGTGTGATTGACAATCCCAGGTAATGTGTTGTAGTGTTGGCATGCCGCCGCACCACGGGTAATCTACCCTGTAGCGAGTAGGAAACATGGCATTCTGTAATTTAAGGTGGGGGTATACCCCGGTCTGAATTTTGCGCCAGCTGGCGGCTTCCTCTCCACTGAGTTGTGCGTGAGGGGGAGGGTATTTCTTTCTGATGGAAGAGCGGCACATATCCAACGAATTGATGGCGTAGCTCGCTAGAGCGTTGGCGTGAATGGCGTTTCTTGAAAGCGGCGCATGCCCGATGCATTTGTGGGGCATTCTGTGAATGCGCCGGGTCGCTGTCCTTGAGTAACTCTTGTGACGTGGATTCCATTGCGCTCAGAAACGGAGAAGTTTAAGATGCATTTTTCATCATTGTAGAGACGCCCATTCCCAGTGGCACAATACCTATTTGCCTAAGCTGTGGTCAAATACGTTCATTAAAGAGCGGCACACTCCTATTGGCACAAAACCAGTGACCCACGATGACATCAAAAAGGTTCACCCATGACCAACACAGGCCCAGCGGCACATACCCAGTGCTCAAAGTCGGCGTCAAAGAGTTTGTTCGAACAGCGCTAACTACCAAGTCCCACGTGTACATCGACCCATGTGGGCGTGAAAGAGGTTCGTTTGTACACAGTACCACATACTCGGCGACCCAAGTTGGTCCGGTGGTTGGTTTCGAAACCTGTTCCCTCAGCACAGCAGGCCGATGCGCTATATCCAATCGCCCACGAACTACCCAGTGACCCAGGTATGCCAGAAAACGTTTAGATACAAACATACGTACGTACATAAATACAAATATAAATACATAGATTGATAAGTAGACCCAGAAAATGCAGGATGTACCCAAAGAATGCTGACGCATAAAAGAAGAGTATCTGAAACTTTTATCGTGAAAAGAGTATTCGTTAAGTGTACGAGAACGCGTAAAACGCGTTGGTATTGCTTGCACTGAAGATATAAACATGGAGGTGTCGGTTTTTATTATTTTTCTTAAAATTCTTAGGGTACTTCACGGCACTGTTTTATGTTTGCATTTAGGTGTGTATCTATGTACACATATTTGCATCTAATGTGTGCATCTATGTTTGTATCAAACCGTTCTGCCGCCTACCTGGGTCACTGGGTAGTCAGTGGCTGCTGCGACGATGATGATGATGATGTAATCTCTATCACGCCGAAATGGGCGAGTGTAGACGCGGGACTGCATGGGTAGGTACCTCTGTTCGAAGAGACGCCGACTGGAGCACTGGGTCCCTCGGTCTGCGCTGGTCTCGAGTGAACACCTTTCATGCCAACTTGGGTAACCCGTAAGTGCCAACCGGTGTGCCAAATGTAATGCTTTCGCATTAATAACTACTGTAGACGACAACGGTCCATCTGCACGGCACAGAGCAAACAGCTTTCCCGCTTTCATTGCGATTTGCGCAGCCCCGGTGCGTGCCACCCCATCATGCTCAGAGATGCTGCAGATAATTTATGCGCGGCGACGAGGGTGAGCGTGTATACTGCTTCAGTGCACGATATTGAGTGAGACCGCTGTCCGGCCTAAGCGGCAAGAAGTGCTTATTGACGCCGTGGTGGGAACGCGCCTTTGACGATGGCACAAGAGCTGAAGCAAGTGGTTTCTGCCAGGTTGGCTTCTGTGTGCCCAGTAGAAGCGCTGATATCACTTGTCACGGCGTGACGATGCTCGATCAATGGCGGTGCGGATGTCGGGAGTGAGAGAGGCCCTGCGTATATACAGCAACACTATCCCTCACCAGTACACGGAAGCCAAAGCTCAGAGTCCACTCAAGTTCGCCTAAGGTATTTGATATTGAAGATGTGGTTTACGGTAAATGAAAAAAAAAAGATATGAATCACGATAAGTAAACCAGAGAATGTCGATTCCATTGTGAATCTGCATCAAATCGACAGATTCAACACATTAAAACTTTTCTATAATCGCAAAGGAACATTCGCATCACTTATGCTAAAACGCTGCGTTGGACCTCATGTAAAGCTTTCATTGTTGTTGTACTTCCTCTATAATAATTAATAAATAATAATAATGTAATAGTAATAGTAGGGGTAGTAGTAACAGCAGTAGTAGTAGTAATTATTATCGTTGTGATCTTCGTTTTTACACGCTCGTGGAAATGGTCAGTGGTCGTTGCTCAGTGAAAACGACAGACGAGAGTTGACATGAATGAAGTAAAAGGAACGAAACGAAACGGACGCAAGTTTGAAATGGAGACACTGGAGCACCTAAATATCTCTGATTACTTCGCTCTTTGTTCATCGGCTCGTACGGCGCTGCGGCTTCTTTACAGATGACAGGCAGAAAAGCAATGCAGTTCTGGGAGTGCCACGCTTTACCGTTACAAACCCAGTATCGATTGCGTTCTCTAACTCGAAAAGTGAATTTGCCGTCATATTTAGCTCGCAGATCAGGCAATTTATTCATTTGCATCAGGTTTCGGAAAACGCGTGGTGCTCTTGTCTCGGTCGTAGGACTTGCGCATCTATTTTAGCAAAGGTCAAAAATGCCACAAATACTTATATCCACTCAAACTCGCCGGGAAATACTTGTGGATGCGTGGCGCTGTTTCGGGTCTACATAAATAATTTACTATTGCGGATAGGTAGCTGGCAGCAAACGAAACGAATGTGTCGGGTAACTTTACATAAACAAAACACAGCACAGTGGCGATGAGAGAGAAAATCATCGTGGTTATATATCTGAAATTTTAGCTCAGCTGCGCTTGACTGATTTGCATCCTACCTGTTTATGGCGTTAACATAGGTGTCTCTTCTACTCCTGGAAGCAGGGCTAAGTAGAGAGTGATGAATAGCGTGTCGTAGCTGATTGAATAACCAATTATTTGGATTTCATGTAGCCTAGACTCTTAGGCCATAAGCTAGGGTAAAATTAGCCATACCACTTCAACAGTTTATGGTGCAGTTTCCAGTGCATACTGCTTGTATTGTAATGGTTTAGGATGCATTTTGTTTAAAAAATTGAAACTGGAAAAGCGCCGTGCGACATGGTCAGCAACATTAGCCACACCCGCATTATGTACCTAATCGTGCTGTGGATTTCCCAGGCTGGGAGACGGCTAAAAAAACACAGACACCACGAGAAACAATTCCTTGATTTGTTTGTTCAGCGTAAAATATCGGTAGTTTTCCGTCGAAGCACCGGGGTATCATTCGAGTAACCGTGAATCCCCCGTACATTGCCTTGTGATCAGTGCAGCAGCACAGCGACGCAGGCAAGCTGACCCAGAGGCGGCGACAGCGCGGGAAGCGGCGGCAAAACGCCGGAAGCGTTCTCTACCAGAGGTTGGTGGCGCCGATGCTCGGTTCAAGGGCGAGCTTCGCCAGCCCTCAGCTCCGGGTCCGCTTGCCGGCGTTCCGGTACTGCTGCAGCATTGCGAGCCCCCGGCTCCGGGTCCGCATGCCGGCGTTGCCGTGCTGCTATAGCTTCGCGAGCCCTCAGTTCCGGGTCCGCTTCCTGCGTTGCCGTTTTGCTGCAGCTTCCCGCGCCCTAGACTCTTGGTCCGCTTGTTGTCTGCGTCGCCGTGCTGCAGCAGCTTTGCGAGCCTTCGACTCCGCTTGCAGTTGAGCCGCCACTCGCCGTTTCATTCATAGCGGGCGCCCCGTTATCAGAAGCCACCGTTTTCATCCATGGCTGAAGTAAGAAAGAGAGCATGCGTCGGAAACGACAGCAGTGCCGCTAGCGGACTCCATACCAACCAGAGCTACGGACGACGAGGGAGGGACAAGGCTCGGTCCTAAGGTGCTTCGCCCCTAAAAAGCGACCGTAATAGCCAGGTTTCAACCCACAACCTCATACAAAGCAGCGGACGATTATAGCAACTGAGCCAACGTGATGAGTTTCCCGAGTTTTAACTGGGTCGTGTACATCAGTCTATGTCCAATTGCATAACGATTTCACCAATCCTTAGCTAAGAGGCAAAGGCGCGGCAAAATGTGCCGCGTGAATAATGAAATATATGACTTCGGACTTCTTGTTTTAATGCGAGCTTGCAAAAACAACGGAACTATTCCACCCTATGGCTTTCGCCTTAGAAAGACAAATTTCTGTTGCAGTGAACATAACGCGACCAGGAACCTGCACGCAAATGCACAAATGGAGTCGTAAACTGAGGCCAACCGAGGTTACGGAGGACAGTCATGCGACTGCATATCCTGAAACATGCACCCATGACCACCATTTAGCAAACTTACATTATTCGAGAATCAGCTTTCGCGAACTGAAGCGACAAACGGACATTTTTTTCTTCTTTTATAAGACGCCAGGTGACGCCGCACAACAATTCGGTCGGACAAAAAGTTGGACGAGGATAAGATCGATGGAAGGGGTGAGGGGGGGGGGGGGGAGGGCGGAGGCTGCTCTTTCGCGATTATGTACCCATTTTCTCGAAGCGGGACCGAGCCTCTAAACGCCTATCAACAGCAGCCAAACTGCTGATTCACAGTCGACTATCTGGCCGCTTGCCTTACACGCTCGGCGCTTATCAGATCAGCCATTCCCGATTCGCGCTCGGACATTCTCGACGGTGAAAGCTGTTGGCGTGGTAAACTTTTTTCTTCTTTTTTTCTTTTATTGTGGGGCGCGATCTTGTACGCGTTCCAAAATGGAACGGAGGCGTTCCGTTCCATCGAGCGGCACACGATTGGTCAATTTCAACCGCGACGTTCAAATTGACCAATCGTGTACGGCTCGATGGAACGGAACGCCTCCGTTCTATTTTGGAACGCGTACAAGATCGCGCCCGTGATTACGTGTATTCTTGTTTCGTCCAGTACACTTCGTGCGTCATGGCGCGAATTTCGCATCTTAAAGGTCCGTACGCCGCGTGGTGTAAAAGCTGTGAACTAAATGCAATGTCCGCAATTGCTGGGGTAGGTTTCGTGCTTTGTTGACGTGAAGCACGGATGTTAAACGACCATAACAAGCGCAGGAATGAGACACAGAGAACGTGCTTCGCAGCATTTCCTTCGTTTTAAATGGAATGGATATAATGATATTCATTTGCTTCGCTTAGATGAATTCCCAAAATGTTGAAATCTGCATAACTTCTAAGAATATTTGTGGCAGAAAATTATCTAAAAAAAGTTGTGGGCTGGAAACTAGGACATTTCCGAAACCGAAACATGTTTTCGCATTAGAACTAACGCTACTACGCACTAAATGTTGCTATAGGTAATTCATTTTCGTTAGTTGACGGGATATTTTCCCTCCGACGACGCAATTCGGCTGCTTACGGAACACCGCTGATTGCATCCTTGTAGTTTGCTGCCTTTGTTTTAAGAGATTGGTGCATGTAACACACTCTATAACCTACCACTTTTCTCGCAATCAATATCAGGCGTCTGCACATCCATGCATGTAGCATAAGTGCCAAGTAGCAAAAATGAAGGGCCTCTGGATAACGTCCCATCTACCATTTCCTTCTTCCTCGTCTTCTGTCGCATCATTTATTATAACGAACAGAACGAGTACTGGGACATTTTGCAACATTGGTGGTCATATAGAAATTATTAGTATTTTAGTGTTAGGCTAATTGGTTAAAAGTATACAGACAAAATAAAGGGCCGGCGTGGAGCAGTTTTTTCAAAATAGTTGCTCCTCGTCAAGACATCTCGTCCTCTGCCATGAATTTCTCAGTGAATCTGCGCGAAACTTGATGTGAAATATTTCGACGCAGATACCCTGTCGTTTCGTGCTCCCTAAGACCATGTGACTTTGTAATAAATGGCACGCCACCACCTTACAGGCAAAACATATGCAGATGTCCTTGCGCTGTCTTATCTCTCGGCAGCCAGGAGTGATTGTCTCATTTTTTGTTTGGAAACGTTTGTGTCAAGTGACAATATAATGCATCTTCACCAAAAATTATTCAAATAAGACTCGGTCTTCGACGAGTTTCAACATGAAATGTTGAAGGTATTATCCATCATGTAACCATAACGAGCGCATACATAACATGCACAAATGTCGACAGGCTTATTCACACGATGCACTTAGGTTGGCTATATATATATGTTTATATTTGTTCAAGGTGAAACGTGCGTATATTATAGAATCCTTCACTACTACCAAGGATACTGTTACGTCGCTCAAATAATGCATCAGCAATCTGACATAACTTTTGCGACTGGAATAATGCGAAGTGAGTACAGTTTTCCTGTCTTTTTTTTGTCACTAAGAGATGGTGTTGAAACATTCGAACACGATGGTGTGTATGGATAACATTTTTATTTCTACAGGCCCCATATACACTTTACGCTAATGACAACGATGTTGAAAGAAACTGAATAGTGACTATGGTGTACTAGAACATGATCGAGTGGACAGCATGGCGCTCTTTCCCCGGCCGCGCTAATAAAAATTGGCCGGAGGGCACTTCGAGCGGCTTGGTTGCAGGTGCGCTGTTAGCACACTCCCTTGGCACACTCCGTCCTCGGTGGTCCACCCCACGGACGGGCCTGTTTCCTGCTCTGATTTCCCCGCTGCCCTTTGGGGGCGCTAAAAATCCCGCTACGCCTTCCGAACTGCAATTTGGTGCGCTTCTGAGGCCTCCGTTTGTCGATTACCTCTGTACTCCTGGAGCAGCACCTGTGAGAAATATCCTGTCATTGCTCGGTAATGGAACGGTTAATGTTTCCAAGTTCCGAATCAAAGAAATGTCCAGCAATAACGATTATCGAACGAGCCCGAATGTCAAATTGAGATGTTATGTCCAACGAAAATGAATGTTAATGAGGCTGAATTGATAAGAATGATTTAGGGCCAAATGCCTGTCGCTTAGCCAAGACTGTGTTGACACACCTAGTTGACGGGAAGCCTGCGCTGCACGCAATCAAGGACATCATCTGGATTCGGCCTGTGCACCCACGTACGCGGGATTTATCTGCCACATGCGCATCTGGACGACCATCTTGCGCACCATCACCAACAGCGCAAGTACACTGATCGCCTGAGCACTCTCCCATCGACAACTATAGGAAGACCCGCCAAATACTTCCCAGTGGGATTAGCGGCCAAATGCTTGTCGCTTAAGCAAGACTGTGTTGTCACATGCTGTTGACGGGAAGCCTGCGTGGCACGCTGATCAAGGACATCTTCTGGATCCGGCTTGTGCACCAACGTACGCGGTATTTATCTTCCACGTGCGCATCTGAACCGCCATCTTCCGCACCATCACCAACAGCGCAAGTTCACTGGTCGTCTGAGCGCCCTCCCACCGACTACTATAAGAAAACCCGCCGAAAAATTATGATTGGGATTTGCGGCCAAATGCATGTCGCTTAACTAAGACTGTGTTGTCACATTCTAGGTGAGTGCGCCTTACTATCGTCAATAGTCTACTTCTTTTTTTCGGCTGCAAATCCCCATTGTACGCATTTGTGATGGATATAGACCTGTTGGAACGGGCTGCTAGGTTGAGCGAAGCGAGTATAAACAACGCCGTGTCCCAAAGAAGAACTGAACATTTCCTCACTCCGAAGCTCACGAAGAAAAGCCACGTGGTTCCTCGTGCATGCGCTCTTGGCATTGCGCACGGAAGCTCCGTTTCGCGGCGCTACAATACTCCCCCCTATAGTGAATGGGTCAACAATGAGCTGCGGTTCATAAGTTCATTCGCAACGGAGGTCGTGTGTGCCGTCCACTGCGTGTCAACCTTTCGACGAGTGGTTGGGCCGGTTCAGTCTGGTCTGCTGGTACTCCTTGTGGCTGTGGAACTAGAGATGATGCACGCACTTCACTGTTACTGTCCACGTGCGCTGGTTTTACGCGGTCAAGAGCAACCACGTCGTGGTAGACACCTCGTTCGATCGTGGTGTGCTTTTCTCCTCGTTTCACCACCTTGAACGGCCCATCATACGGGGGCTGGAGTGGACGCTGTACGACGTTGTGCCTTACAAACACGTGAGAGCAGGAGGAAAGATCACTGCGGACGTGGGCAAGCTGTGGTGCTGGCAGACGCGGAGGGGCAGCGCGTAGCTTGCGCATAATGTCCCGCAGTCGCAGGGCGTAATCTTTGTTGGCCTGGGCGTTTGCGTTTTATTGCGATAGCAATTATATGGACACTCAAAAGCAGATTTCTGCCGTCGGCGTCGCCGTCGCCGTCGCCGTGAGGTTCCGTATGACGTCATTTGGAGATGAAATCGTCGCCGCGCGCCGAACGCTGTATCTGCGAGTGAAAGGGAGCGAGGGGCGCGTCTTTCACGGGGAGTGAACGCACGGCGGAGAACAAACGCGCGTTCGGCGCCGTGCTCGCTTAAGGGCTGCAGAAGTAGGCGTCTCTTTTCTCCTTTACAATCACCATATATGTATAGGGTTGTTCGTTTTCGGGTAAAACCCGATTTTACCCGATTCTTGCACCCCGAACAAGTTTCAGGAGAATCGGGTTAAACCCGATTTCTCCCCGAATAAACCTCCCTGTAGCGATCTGCACAATCGTGAGTTGCTGCTAACTCGTGTTGATGCTCTTCCCCTTCTCTTCTCACCACTACCTGTCTCCTTTGTCACCCCTTTCTCCTCTCTAATCTTTACATCCCCTCCTCCCCCCCACCCCCGCACTGGGTTGTATGCAGGTGAGCCCACATTTGGGCTCAATAATATCCCCAGTGCACTTCCTTTCCTTTTCACCCGAACCACTTTCTCTCTCTTGACGGTCTGCTGTTCTCTCCTGGCGCCCCGCTCACAAACAAACGGGTGCATTTCACCCTGCTGCTTGGAGAGTAGCGCTGCAGTTTTTATCCACGCTTTCTAGACAGGTCGCCGTGAGAGCGTACATGCACCCCCCCCCCCTAAAAAATGCTTGCAGAAGAAAGTGGGAAACACGTTTGAGGCCGGCCACGCTTCGAGTACATTGTGAACAAATTTAGGGTGAAAGAAAAGCAAAGAAATCTGCCCCTTTGCCCACTGCAGATTAGTCTCGGGTATGTGCACCTGCTTCCAAGAATTTCACGCGGAAGGGACGGGTGACCAGTCGGTGGGGGAGAGATTGAGCGACGAAGAAGCCAGCCATACCCTCCCCCAGCGTCCAACCCCGCGCGAACGCCCCTCACTCTCTCGCGCGACACCCTCCTCTCACCGCCAAGCCCCCGCCGCCGCCGAGCCGACGCAGCGGGCAGCCAAGCCCCATACTCCCCCACCCCCTCCCCGGGCCTGATAAGGTGTCGGCACCTCACGCCAGACAGTTTCGGGCCCTTTTCTCTCCTTCTTCCCCCCCCCCAAAAAACCTCGAAAGAAAGAATAAAGAAAGAAGCCACTGCACTCAAAATCCTGTTTTGACAGGAGCAGCAAAATTCTGGAAATTGTGGTATTGCTCTTTTTCGAAGAACTTCTAAAAAGGGTCACGTTTTTTAGTGGGTGGGGATAAAGACGAACGAGAAGAGAATGTGAACAAAACGCGATCCAAGGTTGGTCTCTTAGGTTTTCTTCCAGTTTTTCTGTGACGAAGTGAATCAGGCTTCTGATTGGTGCGAACTCTAACCAACGAGACGCATATCGCCATCCTCACTTAGCATTACCAGGCGCGTCTTGTGAGCGCAAAGCCACCGTCGCGGACATAAGGCGGCACCGGAAACTTCAGCGTGGAGATGGGAAGAAAACGAAAGACACTGGATGACTGGTGTAAAGAACATGAAGATCTCCAGATCGCAACGAAAGACAGTGAAGGCACCCGCACGTTAGTGTGCAAATATTGCAACACCGAGATGGTCACCGATCCAGCGAAGAAGCCCTACGACCGAATTCGTGAGCATCTAATGTCATCTCGTCATAAGAAGTTCAAGACGGCTTCCAAGGAAGCTGAGACTGCGGGAACGTCTCAGCAGACGCTTTTTGATATGTCCTGTAGACAGTGTGCGAAAGAAACTGAAGCGGACGGCGTTATCCATGACTTTGTTCGTGCCCTAGCGTACAGCGGAATAAGCATGCACCAGGCGGACGGACCGCTGGGAGACTTCGCACGCAAATACTGCAAGGCCGCGAAGACCATGCCAACAGGACAAAGACTTCGGCTGAAATACCTGAAAGAAGCTTTTGACAAGGACATGGAGAAAATCCGCGATGATATGCGAGATGTGAAAGTGAGCGTCATCGTCGATGAATCCCCAGACATCACTGGTGTGCCTACCATCAACACTCTCCTGTGCTACTATAGCCAGAAAAACGTGAAGAAGCACGTTGTTCTGGTCGACGTCGACAGGGTAAATGCATCGAACAGTTACACGGTGGCCAGCGCAGTTAGCAAGGCACTCCTGACGGTTGGCAAGACGTGGAAAGACATTGTGGCAGTAGCCACAGACTCAGCGGAGTACATGCGAAAGATGGTTCGAGAAATCTGTCAGGCTGAAGGGATCCAAATCTTGCATGTGAAAGATATAGCACACCTTATTCATGTGAGTGTTTACCATGCCATTTCTTTACCATGCATGTCTGATGTTCGATCCGTAGTGATCAAGTTTGGAGCGTTATTTAAGCACGCTAACAAGCTTTACCAAAAGTACACTGAAATTTGTTCTTCTAATGGCCTCTTTGGACCTGACATTAAGAAGCCACCTTCTGTTGTCCCGAATCGATGGCAAAGCTTCTACAAGGCACTTGTGGTAGTCGTAGAAATGTGGAGCTCGTTAACAGAACTTGCTGAAAGCTCGCATGATAGCAGCAAAGCGGAAGCTATTCGAGGGATACTTTCTGAAAAAGAAGTTGTTTATGCGAAGGCAATCTTGATGAGAGATGCACTCGACCCACTTTTGGAAGCCCAGAAAACGCTTGAAAGTGGGAAGCTTTTGATGCCCAGCTTTGATCACCTGGTAAACGTGAAGCTGCAGCAGATTGTCGGGGAGCTTTCGGCGATGATCGGTAAAAGCGATCAGGCCAAAGCTGTTTTGTCTATGTTACCCAAGCGCAGCGCTAATTTAGTAAAAACATGTTCTGAAGAGTTCTGCACGAAACTCGCCACAAAATGGCGCTGCACTCTTGGACGGAACGTCTCAGAAAAAGAGGAAAACCAGCTAACTTTGTGGAAGTTGGGAGCCGTCCTTGATCCGTTTCAGAAGCGTCTGCTGGGGCAGTCATTTCAGGACTACCGACCTCTGTTCATGTCCGTAACCGACAATGTAGATTCCCTTAATGACGAGTTCAACCAGTATTTGCTGGAAGCGAGCCCCACAAACCCAGCTGTCGAACTAATCGAGTATTGGCATGACTCTACTTCTCGCTACCCAAGGCTTGCAAAAGCTGCACTGACATTGTTGTGCCTAGCTAATGGTAGCTGTGATGTGGAGAGAACTTTCTCCCAGCTGAGATATGTTCAACGACCGGACAGATCTCGAATGGAGACTGACATGTTGCGCATGCAGATGATAATGTATGTCAAGAAGGACGTGTAAAAAATCGATGACCAGATTTTCGAGAATAAAATGTATAATTTCTAAGAGTCAATGTTTACTGTTTCATTCATTTTCAAACACCACTGATTCATTTTCAAACAAACACAAAATTTCGGGTAGTATACTGTATTTGCTATAATACTCTGGTGTCTGTCCCAATTACCAGCTTGAAACACCAAATTTAACGTGTTATACTTAAAAAGCCCGTGATACGTTTTGATAAGCTCAGTGTAAGTTCTGATAAGTACAACCGTATATTTAACCCGAAAAAACCCGAAGTAAGGAATGGTTTCGCAAAAAAACCGATTTTTCCCCGAATATCAGTTTGAAAAATACCACCCGATTTTTACCCCCCGAATTTGAAAAAATATAAAACCCGAAAACGAACAACCCTATATATGTAGAGCAAACGCGCCTTCTTCGGACGCGCGAGAGGCCGTGGGGGAGGGGGAGGGAAGGGAGGCGACGTTTAGCTGCGGCACCAAGTGCCTATTTATATCAGAGGCTCCAGCAACAGTCACCAACGCCGCACGCATTTTGAGCTAACGCGGGCAAAACGCCGATGGCGTCGACAACAGTTCTGCGTGTTGTTGCTACCAAAGCCGCTCACCTTACTTCGTATGACATTGCTGTGTTGCTATCGCATTCATTGCTTCGCCCTTAGGGCGAAACTGTGACATTTTTTACTGTCAGCGACAAACTTCCCCGGAAGGCGAAGTGTTCTGCCGTATACGAGTTCAACCGAGCAGCAGCCAATGTCGGCTTTCAGAGCCGTCCTAATTCCCAATAAAACCAGGGGTAGCGCTTCTAGTCAACTGTGACTTGAAGTTGCCGTCAGGCCAGTCTTCAGCTGGCGAAGGAACCTTTCCACCATACCGTTGCTGATGGGATGGTAGGCCGTTGTTCTGATGATCATGACTGTTGACGGAACTCCGTATCGCGCTACCCAGTGGTAGATGAAAGCGCAGGCCGCAGTATCGGCAGTCATATCTGGGATAGGGACGGCCTCCGGCCACCACCTGAAATGGTCGACGCAAGTTAGTAAGTAGTTTTGCCCTTGGCAATAAGGCAATGGTTCCACAAGGTCCAAATGCACATGGGAAAATCGAGTGTCCGGCTCGGAGAAGAATCTTAAGGGGATCACCGTATGGCGCTGCACATTAGAGCACTGACGTGATAGGCACTCCGGTGTCCAATGTCGGACATCCCGGTTTATTCCGGGCCACACGAACCTAGCTGTGCACAGCAGTTGAGTGGCTCAAATCACCGGATGCGAGAGGGGGCACGAATGGTCTGGCCCTACTTGTGGACAGGTCACAGCATACAGATACTGTCGGTCCATCCACCCATTGTAGCTTGAAGGCGCTGGTGGTGGACCTCAGTAGGCGTTTCAACTCCCTTTCGCTGTGCTGAGCCGTCGTTAGTGCGGTGAAGTCAATGCCGCTTGGGAGGCTGATGGCGTTCAGTGGGCGGCGCAAAAGAGAATCTGCCGCTGCATTGTCCTTCCCGCTGACATGGTGTATATCCATCGTGAATTCTGCGATGTACGAAATTTGGCGCAGCTCTAGTACCACGTGTGCACTCGTATCGGACTTGATCGCGCGCAATGCGTAAGTCAGCGGCTTATGATCCGTGAGTACAAAAAATTCTCGCCCTTCTACATAGCGGCGGAAATGTCGTATAGCAGCGTATATGGCGAGGAGCTCCCTACCAAAGGTGCCACACCGTCGTTCGGACGGCCTCAATTTTCTGGAGAAGAAGGAAATCAGTCACCACCTTCCGCTCGACTTGTGCTGCAATACGGCTCCAATAGCTGCGTCGGAGGCGTCCACCATTACGCATTGCGGAACACCGGGTTGCGGGTATGCGAGCAGAGCGGCATTTGCGAGAGCCTCCTTAATATGCAGGAACGCTTCTAAGGCTTGGTCGTTCCACTGAATGGCGCTTGCATTAGTTACTGATGCTGCTAGTAGGCTGTGCAGCGGGTGAAGTTTGTGGGCGTACTTCGGAAGGAACCTACGGTGGAAGTTTACTAGTCCCAGGAACTCTCGGAGCTGGCGGATGGTTTTTGGCTGTGGAAACCATCGTACTGCTTTGACCTCTACTTGATGTGGTTGCACTCCCACGCTTGAAATGCTGTGGCCCAAAAATGGTAGCGACGGTAGCCCGAACCCCCACTTGGCCGCATTGATAACGATGCCATGCTCTGCCAGTCGCTGTAGCACGCCGCTTGGATCACTCTCGTGCTCTTAGGGCGTGCGACTAGCGATCGGCAGGTCATCCAGGTAAATATTGCAGAAGTCTAGACCCCGGACAAGGCCATCGATGAACCGTTGAAAAGTTTGGCCTGCATTCCGTAAGCCGAAAGGCATCCGTAGAAATTCGAACATTACAAATGGCGTTGTTATTGCAGTCTTGGGAACATCCTCTGGTGCTAAAGGTATCTGATAATATGCTCTCACCAGATCTATTTTTGAGAAGATGTTAGCGCCATGCAGGCAGGAGGTGGGGTCGTGGGCGTGCGGCACTGGGTAACCGTCCGGTACAGTCACACGGTTTAGTGTCCTATAATCCCCACAATGACGCCAATCGCCGCCTGTTGATTTGGGGACCATGTGAAGAGGCAACGCATATGGGCTAGACGAAGGGCGTACTATGCCGAGTTCCATCATATGCGAAAACACCGGTCGGGCTAGCCGTAGCTTCTTGGGTGAAAGACGCCGTTGCCGCGCGTACACCGGTGGTCCTGTGATTTGTATGTGATGCTGAACATCGTGTTTCACTTCGGCGAATGCCTGTTGCTGTCGCGTAAGCTCTGGGAGCTCTTGTACTATGGTGGTGAAGAGCGATTCTCCGGACGGACGGAGTAACGTCGGGCTGAGAGGAGGACGCCAACACGGCTTGCCTTGTACCACTGCATGACATACAGTATCCTGAAGCCGTTTGTTCTGAACATCAACTAACGGACCGAAGTATTGCAGCGAGTCAGCGCGCATAATGGCGAACTTGACATCAGCGGCTATGAACACCCATTTGAACGTTCTGTTGAAACTGAAGTTCAGCGGGAGCGAACGATGTCCGCATGTTCGTATCACTGTTTTATTGACTGCTCGGAGTGGCGATGTACTAGGGTTCTGCTTTCGGTTTGTGACGCGGGTATCACGCTCACCTCGGCGCGTGTGTCGACTAAGAAACGAGCTCCGTTGTTACGGTCGGTAACAAAAAATACTGAGGGACGACGTGAAGGCAACGTAGTAGCACTGGTCACCGTGAGTGCTTGCCGCGGTCGTTTCCCGACGCGCCCAGGGTGGAAAGCAGTTACGCGCAGTATTTCCGAAGCACCGATGCTACCAGCACATATTTTCCCGCTGAGGTTGTGATAGCGACGTGTTTGGCTCGCTTAAATTATATGCACACCTGCTTGTGCGCAAAGCTGAAAGCGGGTGAGTCGATAAAAATCTTCACGCATTTGCTGAACTTCGTCCTGAGCATGTTGCGCTCACACGGCAGCCAGTGATGTGGGCGCGGTGATCGCCATGAGCCGATCAGCAAGCTCGGCCACCGCAGGTAGATCTTTCTGCTCTGGCGCAGCGACAACCAAGCCAACACTTGACGGCAGCTTTTTTCAAAAAGAGTTCTCGGAATAATGCTCCGTCTACAGTATTGGTTGTTTCGCCGCGCCGCGCAATTGGAACCTTCAAGTGAGTGGATAAACTTTCCGGACACAACAATATAAATTAAGGCGAAAGCCATATATATGTCATCGTTCAGTCGACCTTCAACGACCTTGAGCGAAAACCGTGTCCTCGACGCGAAATCGTACACGATGACGACTTTGGTGTATGCAGTAATTCACTTACTATACCGACCCGATATCGCGTCTTACCTACTTGCAAACGCTCACGCAAAAAATTGTGATGCTGTGCGGCTCACCGGCATCATCGTCTTCTACAAGTAAACAAGCGAAGCTCACGCAACAGTTTTACCGTTATAGCGTAAAGTGCCCCGTGTCGCAAAAAATTCGGTGTCGGCGCCGATCCTCGTTTCGCAAAAAATCATTCCGAACCACAACCACGCAGGCCCGCCGTAGACCTAAACACCTATTTTACTACTAAAATGGCTCGCACTTCGTCTGACATTTTTTACCAAGTTATTCCTAGCTATTTGGAGAATGACAGCCCAGAAATAAACAACATGAAATAAAACACCGACAACGCATACCTTTTTGGTTAAATCTTCTCAGACTGAAATATTAAAACCGCAGAACAATAGAAGAAGATCGGCCCATGCAAGATGCCGCGTTTCTACCAGAAATCGCGCCTTCGCGGATAGCGTTCACCTCCAGGGCTTTCCGGTAAACATTAAGGTTGCATCAGCTGCAGTTGCTGGGAAGCGTGAGAAGCAGTCAAGGATCTAAAGCCCAGACCACACGTACGCTTGCGGACGCGCGAAAGCTCGCGTCTACGCGCCTTGCGCCTGCCGCGCCTAGCGAGGAATGGCGGTTTGTGTCCACAAATAGGCGCGACAGCGCGCGCTCACTGACCTCACTCGTTGACGCCTTGGCATACACTACTTCGTATTTCGTTGTTGACAGTGCTTCAAAATGCTTCGATATCTGTAAACGTAATTGTTATATTTTTGGAGCTGTTAGATCAGCACAAAAAGTGAAGAAGAAGCACTTTCTTGCATGGTATAAATCTGCTTAACTGAGAGTTGAATGTACCGCGCCGTCGCTGCGCAGCCAGGCGCGCCGACCCGAAGCAGCCAGGCGCGCGATAACTGAGAGGAGCTGATCACCGAGATCGCGCCGCGTTTTGACGCGTACGTGCCGTGCCGCACCGTCTGCGCATGACTGGACGCGCGGACGCGAGCTTGCGCGCGTTTGCAAGCGTACGTGTGGTCTGGGCTTTACAATACTATCGCGTTCAACTCTTAAATGCGAAGCTTAAGTGCCCTGCAAATTTTGATGGTGCGCCGGTCACCGTAGTCACCGTGTTAAGATGGAGGTGATTCAGGTACTCGAACACAGACCTTAGGTAGGAGTCAAACTCGTAAGCTTATAAGGCAGTCGAATCAACCACCTTTGACGTTAAGGCGAATTAAGGCACAGTTAAATAATATAAGATTAATTAGGGCACTCGAACCCACGATCTTTGGCGGAAGTCGAACCCATGACCTTTGTTGTTAATAAAGGCACACTTAATTAAGGTAGCGTCAATTTAGGCACTTGAACCTGGAAAGTTTGGTCTGAAAAAAGCCGGCAGATCCCACGCCTTGTGGGAATCGATGTTTTGCGAAGCAACAGCCTACCAAGTTAACAAAACAATCATGAGAGCACCAAGACGTATGCGGCAGTTTGATGGCCTACATGACACGCACGTCATGACATTCATGTCATGATTTCCTCAGGAGTCCCTTTAGCTAGGCCTAAGAGACTAAGGCGCAAGCCTTAGTCGTGCACATGACTATGACTTCGACCATCAACCTTAAGCCTTTTCCATCACTTATACTCCATTTCACAAGCTGTTGTCAGCACAGTGGAAGCTACACGAATTCTTAGATAATAGAAAGGCCGAATTCCCCTCGAGAGGTGCTCATCCGCGCCGCGTCGTCTGCTCAGCGTCTGCTTGCCAACCTGTAGCATGCTCCATGGTTGGTGAATTGAAGAAAAAATATTTTCACGCCGTAACCATAAGCTGCGTTTACATGCATGCGAAAGCAGGGCTTCGCTTTACTTGTACGCTTCCCCTGCAGTTACCTTGCAGCCTCCTTAGCCAGCAATAAGAACGAACGCCATCATAAATGTTCACCTGCGGCACAGCGTCTGGTCGGCGTCTATACTTAGCGTTTTCTCGCTACCGTCATCCAGTACCATGCTCGAGCGGGGTAGTAAATTATTGATGAAGTGAACGATTAGGCTTTTATAGCTCTCCGCATCGTCAATGCATCACAGTGCTAGTGTTATGGCGCCATCTGCTAACTAGTAAACAAACCAGTTTTACGGCTCGGTGCTGTGTCTGTAGTCCTAGCAGCGTGAAAACAAACAGCCGATCTCAATAATTGCGACAAAACATACGTAATGAAACGACCTCAGCTTGAGATGCAACTTAGCGATAACGAATCTTGCCCCTTGTTTCTTGCTGACAGGGCGGAGAGCCAGTAAAAAGCGCGAATTCGGATCGAAGCGGGTGGTCGGCGCTGTATGGGTGCTGCCATGTTTGTATAAGTGATCACTGTTAGGGTGGCTATTAGGGTCACCGGCGGTAACTACCACAGTAATTCTCACTATACGACGTGCATGCGCAAAGGTCGTAACACGTCACTTATAGCTGTAGCGTTTTTTGTAGCGAGCAAAAAGAAAATTCTCTAGTGTAGCCAAAAATCAGCCAGTTACTCCCGGAACTATATATCGCTGCGCAAGGATATTACCTATGTACGCCTCGTACCTTCGGCAGTGCTGACAACAGCTTGTGATATGGAGTATAGTACACAGGATCGACTCCATTTCAGTGGTTTTTGAGAGTTAATGTTTTTTTTTAGCTGAGTCATTGTCGTTTGTGCTGAGTCATGCTCATAATTATGAGTTCTGCTGCTATCATCCTTTAGTGTTTCCTTAACTTAGTACCCATGTCAGAACCGATTTCAGTGATTTTTGAGTGTTTTTATTTGCTGAATCATTGTCCTTTTTGCTGAGTCATGCTCATGACTGACTTCTGCCACCATACTTTAGTGTTTCCTTCACTTAGTACCCACGTCAGAACCGATTGCAGTGGTTTTCGAGTGGTAATCTTTTCTAGTTGAGTGATTGTCATTTTTGTTGAGTCATGCTCATGACTATGCCTCCCACCACCATCCTTCAGTGTTTCCTTCACTTAGTACCTACGTCCGAACCCATTTCAGTGGTTTTTGAGTGTAAGTTTTTTCGATGGGTAATTTTAGGCGACTGTTTCATGACCTACGTGACACGCAGTTAATGAAAGTCAAGTCCTGACCTATGATTTATGTTTTTCCTACACTCTTGTCATACTATGCCAATTTTGGTAAATACCAAGTGAACGAAACGACCATGAGAGCTCCAAGACGTAGGCGGCTAGATAGATAGATAGATAATGTCAAAGTGGCAAATATTCGCCAAGAAATACTTCGCATTTAAAACCAGTAATAAGAAATAACAACGCATTCGAATGAGAAGGTCAAGTAATTTAATGAATGTCTCTTGAGCGCATAGGCTTTCGCCCTCACCCTCGTTGGCGTACGCTTAAGTGACTGTCAATTTTGCCAATGAGACACTAAAGACAACGGTGTATAGGAAAAATTTTGACAAACAACAATATCTAGGATATACAAGCCACCATCTCAGACATCTCAAACAAGGTCTCTTTAAAGGTCAAGCCACACGACTACATCCCATTTGCGTTGAAACCAAGATTACATAGATATACTCGATCATCTTGAGGAAACCTTATCAAACAGGAAACACTCGAACACTGCCATTTACAAAGTCTGCACCGATGTAAATGATACAAACAAGCATGAGAGAGCCGAGGTCCTCAAACTCAAGTCCAAGATCACTAAAACAACAATACTTCTTACTGCTAAATTCTTAAACGCACTCTCAAATGTGCACAACATCCTAAATAAATAATACCCAATTCCCACCAGCAACCATACACATAATAGGATCTTTCCGGGCTCGCCCAGAGTAGCCTACAGACGCATCACGATTTCAGGAACATTCTTGTACATTGCAAAACAAAGACAAAGACGAAGCCAACTCCCCGTCTCGCGGGCCGCCCCAGGTGATCTAGATGCAAACATATACAATTTACTAATACAGCAAAAAGTACAGCGTCAGACTATATCACAAGGTAACTTCAAGTTTCACCAGCACGCCCAGCAACGTAATCTACTATCTAGAGTGTGTCCTTTGCAGCAAACAATACATAAGTGAGGCTGAACAGCAAATTCATACAAGGCTCAACGGCCAACGCACAGATGAAAAACAAAATTTACCTAAAGTAGTAACCAGCCAATGCGGCCATATATTCGATGAAGCAAGGCTCTATATACTGCAAACTCCCACTCCCCGCGCGAAAGAAAATATACGAAACCATAGCTCACACAAAAGTTTAAACACCTATGTAATAATATTTGTACGTGGCAACATAGAATCGCTAAAAGCTGTAACTTAAACATAAAATTTGCATATGATTAACTAATGCGCAAAAACAATGTATGCTACCATGCAGCTAACCTAGATTCTTAAGCTCGCCTATTCCTCCGCTTCCATCCCTTGACAGCCCCTCCCCAACCACTAAGCTTAACATTTTCCTCCACGCTACTACACAAATATTAACTATATGAGCCCTTTTCCATTGTAGACCTGCTCCTTCTGCCGATTCCCTCCTATTTTATTCTTTTTTTCTTTAAACAATACCAACACGTTCCCAAGTTCCAAACGCCAGCATGGTTTTTTTTTGTGCATCCACCACACAGGGTCGTGCCACCTGTGTAAACCACCACAATGACGCCAACACCGAGCTACTGAAGTTACCGGCCCGCTCCTTTCCACCTTCCCCCTCCCTCCATTCTTCCCCACAGATTCTCATGTCGCCGTTCTCATACCGTCAAAAAATATTCAATACAAGCAGCAGTACCTCTCTCGCTTGTACTCATTTCTGGGTATTCCACCATACTCATGTACTTTATGGCATACAAAAAGGTAGAATGAAATTGGCTCAAGTTTTGAATTGCCAATCAATGTTCCTCTTTTTTTCTATTTCAGATTGTGAGCTTTGGGTAAAGAAAGGAGACAATATTTCGTCCCATATAGATGATATAACACCGAAGGCAAAAAAGTGCCAATTTTCATTTCAACGTCTTTGTTACACTGGCATGCAAATTTATAACCACACCAACTGCAACAAGCGCCAGAGGGAAAACATATGAAGACATGGTTTAATCATACCGGTAACCGGACAACTTGAATAATAAAGAAATAAAGGCATGAAGTGGCCATATTTCTACACATGTGCTGGCTTTGTTTCCAGAAATATATCGCAAGGAACTTTTTTAAAGTGTTGCCATTTTCTGTTGTATGTTTAGTGAACGTGTCGAGAACTGACTTTTGGTGGAGCTTTAAAAGAGGTGCTGGATGTGTGCTGGCACAATATTTTCGACTGTTCATTTTCTTGTTATAAATGAACGTCCTAGACTTCTGAATCCTTGAACAAATACTGCCATTCGTCAGACC
This sequence comes from Dermacentor silvarum, assembly GCF_013339745.2. Lineage (NCBI taxonomy): Eukaryota > Metazoa > Arthropoda > Arachnida > Ixodida > Ixodidae > Dermacentor > Dermacentor silvarum. Next base: position 34,775,339 of record NC_051155.1, on the reverse strand, counting down.
GTGGTAACTAATTTATCATATCAGCTTTTCTGTAACGGGTTTCGATTTTGTTTACCAGGATGTAGCTGCGTCGTGACGTCATATCGTAAAGGGGTGACAAGCGGGAGCAGAGTATTGCCACGTTCTGACGCTGACTATGGTTCACTCGGTTACTCGTTGTGAGGGCCGATGTAGCAGCACAGCAGACGACTGAGCAAGCTGCAGCTAGCGTCAAATTGCCGCGAAGTCGCGTACTGACCTGACCACTTTCTGCGTCATGACGTCAAGACCCAGTAGAAACAAAACAGAAATTGACCGCAAAAATTCTACTTTGATAAATTATGTAGGGTGGTATCAATAATACTAGTATATTTCCTGGAATTTTTAGGTCGCTGACCTTCATTTTAAAGGAAGAAAATTAACAGTCATAAATATAGCAACGTTTAAGGGGCCATCCTCATCTGACAGACGAAACATTGCACAGAAAGAAGAGTTGGTGCGTTCTGAGAAGTCGGCCAATGAGAAATCGCCATGACAAGTGAAAGAGACAAGAAAGCGGAAATGTCACACTCGCGAATTTGAAAGGGGACGTTCCAAGAGAGTACATCTGCAAGGATTCTGTGACTAGTGCCGTGATTTGATGCTTTCCGCTGCGGGATCGAGCTGAATGACCTGGCCGGACCAATGTGGGCCTACTCTTGCGGTTGTTGCTGATCCCAAAGTTCCAATTCCGACGTTCCAGTCCTAGAGTTTATCCAATCACTCGGAGGCCTCACAGATGCCTGAATAGGCCTAACAAAGGCCTTGCCAAGAGGCCAAATCCAGGCGCCTAACTGAAAGGCCTGAACTGTTCGGGGCCTTACGAACGCGTGCAATCGTGCGACTCATCGACGGCCGTGATTACAATTCTTCTCACTCTCATAAAATCACCGCACTTGCCGTCCGTCCGCAGGGCACCATGCAGCACCGGTGAAGGACTCAACTGACGTTTCTTGAAATTATTAGTTTATGCGTAGTGCTAGTTTGTTTTAATGCAATTACCCTTCTTTAGAAACCTCATGCACATTTAGGAGGCTATCGTTTGTCTTTCCGCATATACGCGTATACTGGGTGTCCCATTTAATTTGTATCAAGATTAAAAAACAGCACTAAAGAAATTGTACCGACTACATAGTAGCCATCGTCGTGTGTACTGAGAGCCAATATTTTTTTCATCCCGAAGTAATAATAATTTTTTATTTAGTAAATTATTTAATTATTGCTTGAATCATAAACATGTCAACTGCAAATTTGTAGGGCAACTCAAGCTACCTCCGAATCAAGTATTTCTTTCGTGCTCCGCTTTGCCTCGTTGGTTTTTCCGAGAAAAAAACAGAAGCGCGCGAAAAACACAAAATACGAAATAGATACGCGCTCGCGTGCAGCTACTCAAGCGCGCCCAAGCGAATAGCCACGGATACACGGTATTACTAGCGGTGGCAGCGCGATACACGTCTGTACGCTATGTGATTGTCGCTGAATCATGAGAACACGCAACTGACACATTGACAAACGTAGCGGAGCTGTAGGGGGTGAGGGGCGGGGGGGGGGATTTCGAAGCCGGAAAACGGTGACGGCACATTTGGGACTGCAATTAGGGACTACTATGTAGTCGGTTCAATTTCTCTAGCGCTGTTTTTTTTTAATCTTGCTCCAAGTTAAATGAGCACCCGGTATATCTTGTTCTCTAGATTGGCACGCCCGGGACTTATGTTCTCCTTTTGTTCTCTTTAGCAATAGAAACAAACTTTGCGCAGGCGATGTGTTTTGACGGGTCTGTGCGGCAAGCGTATGCTAGTGTCGATTACGTTAATAATTTTTGCTTGACGTGTCACTGCGTAGGTAATAGCGAGAAATCTCAACGGTACCACGCCAGTGACCTGGTCTTCAAGAAGACAGGTATGCCCTTTAAGAATGAACACAAGGCTAAAATGATCCTGGCTCTAGGGGCGGCACACAGCGACAAGAGGAAGGCAGCCAAGCTATTCCGGATGTGGCATTGTGGAGGACGCCCTAGTCAGTCAAAAATACTTAGAAGGTACGAAGTCCGTTGCAAGATGGGTAGCTTCACAAGATAGCGATACAGGACAGCGACGGTAGTTCAAGAAGCGGAAACGGATGTTTTCGCATTCTTTGCGGCTAGCCCTCATGCTAGTGTACGTGACGCCAGTGCGGAGACCGGAACCTCAAGGTCATCGGTGTGGAGGACTTAAAAAAAAAGGTCAAATGCACCCGTACCATGTACATCTTCATCAAAAACTTGAATACCGTGACTTTGAAAACAGATAACCTTGCCAATCGGATTTTCATGAAATGTGAAGAAGAAGCGGACTTTCTCACTCGCGGGCTTTGGACGGATGAGGCTAATGTCTCCAGAAATGCACAAGTGAATCTTCACAATGCACACTACTGCAGTGACCAGTGTCCCCACTGGCTTGCACAAACACGAAACCATACGAGTGGTAGTTTAATGTGTGGTGTGGTATTTTACAGCGTAAGCTGTTATGGGCTCGTTCCAATAGCCGTTTCGCTACTGTGGCTAGATGGGTAGGTGTGCCGACCGGCGCGTCTAGAGCGTAGTTCACCGCTTCTCCGCGTCATGACGCAAAATTGGCGCTGCGGTCAGTAGAACGGTTCTGCAGCGCACGTGGTCTGCTACAGGGGGCTTGCGGCGAGCAAAAAAATAAAGCCCGTATTGGAATAGTTGTATCTCGTCTGTTCGTTTCAGTTTCAAAGGTGAACTCCGCGTCTCTCGTACTGTTTGCAAGTTCCTAAGCGATGTGGAATATTCCAGGTCGCAGAAATGACCGGCGAGATTAGCGGCGGCATTGCTCCACCAAAGAAGACCACCAAAAAGACTTACTGCTTCGCTCCGAACTGCAAGTCGGGCTTCAGACTCTAAATTTGTGAGAAAGACAGCGGAAATGTTCGCCCCGGGCTGCTCAGTAGCTTGCTCAGTGTCGGCGACGTTAAAGAGCAAGCCGTATATATAACGAAAAGCGTTCGTCGATGAGCTGCTCGACATTGGAAACTTGCAAGCCGCACATGAGGTGTTCAGTGCCTGCGACATCGAGCACCACTACGCTGCTACAGGAAAAAGAAAAATGACTCTAGGCTTATATTCTATATAGCAGGTATATATGTATCAAGAAAGTTCCTGCAAAGAACCAAGTGCTGCGATTGCTCAGGGACGTTACTGAATTCAACAGAATGAGTAGGTCAGGGCTGTTGCTCCCTTCTGAAGCACTAAAAAAAGTGGTAGTATCGCTCGAAGACGCCTTCAAGCTGTGCTTCAGTTCAAATGAGTTACGAAGGAACAGTATCACCGACTTTGCATCCTTTCTGCAGCTGAATCCTCCGAATTTGATCGGCTGTGAGCGGCACAAGAAAGAGCTCACAAACGATGTTGGGAAGTTATATTCAATTACACGCCTTTACTTTCTTGTCAAGGGCAAGAACATGGCGTGCGAAAGCAACAGGGTGAAGAGGAATCACCTGAAGCGGAGGCGTGTGCTGTGAATAATGTTATGATGTGGTGGACCAACGTTGCGACCTTGCTGGTGCTAGGCTTTTTATGTTGGTGCGTCTGCTGACTCAGGTTATGAGAGCGCTTTTTGTATTTTAATTATATTCATGAATCTAGCACAAGACGTATTGATTTATTTTATTACAGCCAAACAGTGAACCATATGCACTTACCAACACAATTCGTCTCGTAACAATTTAAATACCGTAACTGAGGCAGCAATAAACACAATAGCTGGATTTCTCGAAATTGAAATATTAGAACTTACTAAATATCACGTAAAAACGTTTCCTTACACCGTATAAAACCACTGCAATATTGTTTTACGCATGGAAAAAATGCTTCTACGTTTTTAATGCAATGTGCTGGAGCGCCGCGTTTATACCAATAAATGTGACCAATCGCTAAGCTAGAAAATTGACTTCATTATATCGTGTCCTTTTAGACGATAGTAACAAATTCCTACACTGCTCAAAACCACATTGTATAACGCGTACTTCAAAGCAAGAGCAGAGGCAGCGATACTATCAAACACGCTGCTCGTTTACACAGCGCAGCCGGCGTTGCGCGCAGCTCAGCCGTTATACTGTCCGCAGCGCCACTTCTGCGTCATAATGCGGAGAAGTGGTGAACTACGCTCGGTCGGCTCACCTACCCATCTAGCCACCGTAGTTTTGGGTCGCGATGATGCCGCCGCCGGCGGCGTCCGCCGTGTAACCGCTATCGCCGGAAACGCGAAAAAATGTGGTTGATCCCTCTTATATAGGAATCGGTATAGAACACGAAAGTGAAACGTGTCTTCACAGAAGTAGTGTAATGTTTATTGCACATTGATATATAATGTCTATTGGTGTTTTGTGGCTAAAGCGCCCTTAGGCGTTGATGCACCCACGCTGACGCCTGGTGGCACGTCTCCTCCATCACGACTACCAACGTCGATGACCATGAGCAACCGTCGTGCATATGGAAGCTGCACTACGCTGCACACGCTAGCACAACGTGAAAGACGAAGCACGTAACTGACACACTAATACAACGCGCAAGACAAAGCACGTAATTGAATCGTCACCGAGTCAAATCAGCGCGTACAGCGCGTCGTAATTGCAGCCTCCGCGATCAACTTCAGAAACATTTTCAGAGCTAATTGCGGAGGCCACGCTCCGCTGTGCTGAGTACGGTGAACGCCACCTAAGTGGCGTTGGTAGTGCTTCTTGATGCCAGCGTCCCTTCGAATGCTGGCATCGAGGCGTCGTAGTGCTGAGACCACCGAAGCGTTCACTGTCGGTGCGCGTTAGTGTCATAATGCAGTACTTCTCTTTTCTGCTCGTAGGCGGCGGCACCACCCCGAGCAAGAGCGCGGGTACACGGAGGAGTGTTAGATATATAAGGCGCGTCTGTGTAGCTCTCTGCAAATGCGTTTGTGGCGCAATGGGTTAAACGCTCGGCGATCTATCGTCGCGGACCGAGAGGTCGTGGGTTCGATTTCCAAATTTTGCATGTTTGTGGAACTTTTTCTTCTGGTTTCTTTCTTTGTATTATGTTCTGTGACGTATTTCCGTGACGGAAATACGTCAGTGAAGTCTTGGTGGACCCCGGCATAAAACACTTTCGTGTTAAAAAGTACCCGATGCCCGCCGGGATCGAACCCGCGCCCACTGCGTGGCAGCCCGATACTCTACCACTGAGCTACGCAAGCGCTTGCTATCGGGCCGCGGAAAATACCTTATAAGGACTGTGTGCAGGGGGAGACGACTCGATCCTCCGCCAGTGTGGTGGCGCCATCTAGGTGAGATACCTGCAAACGCAGCGTCCGCAGGCGCAGACGACGATATGCGATTCAGACGAGACGCGAAATCAACGCGCTCCCGTGCTGCCTAGCTTCCACCAGTACAGTTTAACATGTAAGTTGCAGTTCTAAGGCTTGATCGGGCTCAGGAGACTGCTGTGTAGAGAGCATTACAAGCCGCAACTCGCCGTCGATGCCGGTCGGACAGTTGAGCTCGTTCTCGGACAGTGGATTGGCCAGCACGGACCTGTACCCTGGCCTGCAAGGTCACCGGACACGGCACCGCTGGAGTACTTGTGGAGCTATGTGAAAGATCGCAGGTATAGCTGCGAAACAACCACACCGGACGCCCTAAAGGCAAACATAAGCACTCTGTCGCGAGATTCCAACGGCGTTGGCCAAAGCGGCAATAACACAAGCGTTGTAAATAAGCAAGTTTTGTATTGCATCAGACGATGACGTGTTTGAGCACGTGCTATGAGTTGCAGTGGAAAATAACCGCTGAGAGCTGGTGTAAAACGCGACTGTTTAACGCACCTTAATGATGTAATCCTATCCTTACATAAAAAAAGCTCGCGACAAAGATAGAAATAGGTAAAAAACTGCTTTGTTTTGCCACTTTTCCGGAGTTCAAGAAACATAAAGTGTAAATGGCTAAACCAGTTCCACCTTCGGACGCCTTACGTGTTTTGGATTATTTGTTAATGAAATAAACTCCTGAGTAGCTCTTTTCTGTACTTCCCAGAGCTGGTTTTCTTTTTTCATGTTCTTTTGCACACTGTTTTTTAACATTTATTGAGTTGTTATTTGTAGCTTTGTTTCATGATACCAGAACATTAAAGATACCCCGAGTGCCTTATGATCGAGGACAACATTCTTGCGTCACTTATCGCACCACGCTAGTTAGGTTGGTTAGGTCGCGAAACCTCTCGAGATAGGCTCGAGAGGTTTCGCGACCTAACCAACCTAACTAAGGCCTTTCTAAGGTTTAACATGGCATTTTGCACGGATTTAGTGCCATATCACATGTTATAGAATTCACTCACAGCCTCGCTCATGCTTTTGAGCTTAGAATCTAGTTAGATGGCATTTTCGTAGATGTTTTGAAGGCTTTTGACACCGTTATATGTTCTAACTACTGAATGAGCTGAAGATTATTCTTAAAACTTCATATTGACTGAATTTCTAACTTTCTCTTGAATTGTTTGCAGTTTGTTAACTTCAACTCGTTTGATACTGCCGCACTAGGCGTTCCATCAGGTGATCTTCAGGCATCTGTGCTTGTCAACTTACTATATTTACTTTACATAAGTCACCTTTCCAGTAACACAGAATTTGATTGTGTGCTGGCGATTGTTTTCTACATCACGAAATTAATTCTGCTCATTACTGGCAATGCCTAAACTATTCATTTTCCCAATTTTGTGCCTGCTGTAAGGCTTGGCAGGCAGTGAATGATTTCAACAAAATATTGATATAGTCCTTCGTAAATATACATCACCAATTATTTCTATCAATTCAAATAACAGACAACTTTATACAGGGTTTTTCAATGCAAATGCTTAGGCTTCATCTTGTCTTATCATTTATCCTGGTCTAAGCGTGTTGATATAATATGTGCTAAAGCTTTTTAAGAACTCCTTTAGCTGCAGCGAACGCCAAAATCATCTACCAACAATGTTAAACTTCCCAAATAAATTGGGCTAATATGACCGTGGAGGAGTTGTATGGAATGCGCACAAGCTAGCAACATTAACAAACTGGAAGCCATCCAGAAGAAGGCCATTTGCATTGTTTACAGACAGCTCGACCGTGACATTCCCCATCTAGTAACATTTTCCTTGAATTATGAATGCCTGTTAAATTTGCGCTGTATGGATATGAAAACCGGTCTTGTTTGTTATGGTTCACTAGCTTTGAAAGGTTAAATGAAAGCTATATTTAGACAAATACAAGGGAAGAGATAAACGTTGAGGCTATGTTTGTCAGCTTTTATTAGTTTGCATTGCATATAATATTCATAAATTCATTGCAAGGTCAACTAGTTCGAAATTGGGTGCTCAATAATCATGCAATGCTGCGAAGAAAGATTTTTAAAGTATATAGTGCCATTCGACTAAGAACTTCAGCTGTCAAATCGAGAAATAGAAATGAGAGTTTTATGTCTAAAGCGGTCTTTTTCAACATAATAAAAAAATTGAAATCAGATTGCAAATTATTTGCATCATAATTATCGTATACAAGCAAGTATTCATTGCAGACCTTCCTGCGCATATTTGCTGCTGTGACATAAGCTACCACAATTGGTCCTTCCAATTCACCTGCACCATTATGAACCAGCTCACAGCGGGACACAAGAAGTTATAAAAATTGTGCAGCTCAAATAATTTCATCGTTGCAGGCACAACGCGACACTCGAAACAAATGCCGAGGTGAGGACACGATGGAGACATTATGTTTTGTCTGCCTAAAGAGCGCCATTCATGTCAGTTTGAGAGGTCCTAAACTGCAGGTATGGTCGGGTACTGAGGCGTAATCACACCTCGCGTTGCTTAGGCACATCAGACATGGGTAAGCATGGTTTGAATGGTGCTTACGTCCGTGTGCTGATTCGTCTATTGCTTTGCACCAGCACTCCTGCACCATGTTTCGCCACCGCCGGTAGGGAAGGTGCAGGAAAATTGTTAACCAGCCCTGCACCTTTTGTGATTATTTTGAAATTATTGGCACGGTTCATAGGGCACTATTACTGCACCGCTGAAACAAATGGCATAGTGCAGCACATAGTGAACTGGTTCAGATGGTGCGAATCGAACAGACCTAATGTCATGGCTAATCGGGACCGTGCTTGCACATTGGATACAAAGTTTGGGTTATTACACAACAGCAAACATGGAGTGTGACCTATGATACCATTTTGTGACACATTTTAATTATACTTAAAGAATGTGTTATCACTAGTAAAGTACAAAAATACAAGTATAAGGTGCACATGGCAGTGCTTCTAGTCATCTTAATTGACCACTACATTTGTTCCATGTTCAGCATTGTTTACCAGCGACAACAAGTGCGAATGCAAATATACAGTGGAAACGCAGCACTGTGTTTATGCCAGATTAAATGAGCATTAAGACGTTGCTTAGCGAAAACCTCCCTTTGCACTTCTTTCCTCCGGTGCCGATAGTGTGGGTACAGGCTTAATGTTTGAAAAAAAAAACACAGATTCTGGAGTGCAGTAAGCGTATAGACATGCATGGCTCTCCATTGAAGCGTGCTTTATAAAAATTATTGGAACATGAGGATCAGTAGAATGTCAATCATGAATTATAGCGTGCAATTCATTTGCTAGTTCTTTTTTGACATTGCCTGATGCGTGGGTATTGTTATTGTATATATTCTTAAATAAAAATATTCAACTGCAAGTCAGTTCTCATGTTGCGTTTTCTCACTTTCCATCGTAATTTGTGAACTGTTTCTAGCCTTTAAAAATGAACCCCAGGTGGTCCAAATTATTCCAGAGTCCCCCACTACGGTGTGCCTCATAATCACATGGTGGTTTTGGCACGTAAATTCCCATATTTTTTTTTTTTTCATGAACCAACTCGCTCAGCTCTCAATTCTCCTCGCCTCAGTCTGGAAGTTTAATGTGATATGTTAAAATGAGACTCCAATAAAGATGAAAACTGTCTGTAGTACAATAGCAGTGCTTTTACTGCATGCAACATGAAGTTTACACATATAGGTACAAGAAGATTTTAAAGAGATGCACAGATAGTTACAATGTACAAGGTTGAACGGTCCTGCCTGGACAGCAATACCGTAGTATCATCATATGTGTGCACGGGCCTCGCACTGCAAGTCGGGGACCTTCTCCAGGGCTTTCTTATTCTGTTAACTGTCAGCCTCTATCATTCATAACGTAGTTGGGAAATTTCTTACCCGATTTCCCATCTAAGTTCGTGCATTCCATTCTGCTGTGTTCACTGAATTATTTTGTAGCGTTAGCTACACTGGCCTATCCAAGCCCGTTTCGCGCGGCACATCAAGAGCCGAGCTGCGCATGCGCAAGGATCAGTGATTTCACACGGCTTGCGCACCGGAGCCACCGGAGCCGGCACCTCTCGCGCACTCCGCCGCCGCCGCGCGCGACTCACCGCCGCCGGTCTGCGCATTCCAGAGGAGTGACGTCGTAGCCGTGGTAGACGCACTGGCGCCGACGCGCGCTCGCTGTGCAGTCGCCGTCTGACACTGCGCTGGAGCCGCTGCGCTTCTGACTGGCGTTTGCCAGTGTGGTATAGCCATGGAGAAGGAGAGCGCAAATGCTGCTCAACAGCGCAGAAGAACGGAGAAGCTTGACTCATCGGATCCCGAAGTAGTTGCCTGGCAATTAGCGGTTGAGCGTAGGAGGAATGAACAGAAGAAGGCTATATACATGTGCCACATAATACGTATACCGCGTGTGTGTCATTGGAGCAGCAGTAAGCATGACAATCAAGCTAATCCTTGACAATCTAGACAACCAGGAAAGCTAAGAATAATCAGCTGAACCTTTGCTAACGCTACGTATATCCTGGCATAGCCGAGCTAAGCCACTGCAACTTTTTTTAACCACCTTTCTTTCATTGACATTGAGGGTTACGTTCATTTCGTATCAAGATGTTTTCTGATGTGCCAAATTAAAAATTCTGGCTTATTTTCAAAGCTTGTCCAATGGCAAAAATATTCTCAGCCATAAAGGGAGCTCATTGAGACAAGAGGCACCACATCCCACGAAACATGAATCAGTGTTATTTTTAGATAAAAACACATCAGTTCTTGCTTGCGAAGCTATATCTGTACACCAGTAAGCACCACATGTTGTTCCAGAAAAGAAGGTTGCACAAATATTTAAATTCACACATCACATTGTTTTCGTAACACCTGTTTCCTTTTTTTTTCAGTTGCAAAATGCAAAGTAGGTAGCAAGAGCTTTAGTGCATCTGCTGTTGACAGAGCTGACCTAACATGAAAGTGAAAAGGCATACCTACACATATCAACACAATGTAAAGATATCGTTTTTAAAGACATGTTGCGCTGGAAAGGTGAATTAAAGGTCGGCAGGATTCCCTGGTAATGTGGCACACACAATACAGCTAGGATACAATGCAGATTACCCTGCATTTACTCGTTTGATTTTTTTGGTGTCGCGTGGCAGAAAAGAAAATTGCAGGATAAGTATGCATGCCCTAGTGTTATTTGCATAATATCATCAAAACTGATGTAACTACAATTCATTACTCTACCAAAGGCACCATCAGCCAGCTAAGCCGTTCTTGTGACATAAAGCTTATCGGCTTGGTCTGTACATATGTTAGCTTTGGAAATGTCCTTTCACAGAAACTTGTTACAGGAACTGTGGTCAAGAAGGCAAAAAAAATTTAGAAACTGATTTGTATAGAATTTTTTAAGGTGCTCACTTTCTGGATGCTAGATTCAGACTGAAAAAGTTACATCTTAGCATGCAAGTTGTCAAATTAAATATATTTCAGAGGAGCTGGGCCTAAAAAGCCATTTAATTATTCTCCACATGAAGGTCCAAACGGCTCTACATGAAAACTACGAGATAAAATTCTGTAAATACCACGCAGCGTGGGAACTGATGTTATGTGAGGTACTTTGCAGGCTATGCGAATGTGGAGCATTGCTGTCGGGCGTTTCGAAATCAACACTTGTGTGAAACTTGCTTTTCAATCGCTGTTCAAACGGAGGTGACCCAAAAAGACACAGGCCTGCGCGGCACACGCAACAGTCACAGCATAAGCTGGTGGAGCGAGCGGCTTAAGAGTAGCAATTTCGGCACCACACACAACAGGGTCTTCGCGTCACAGTCTGTTCGCCTCGCTTTGACGAGAGCAATCTCAACTGTCCGCCCGGCGTCGACGGCGAGCTGCGGTTTGTAATTCTCTCTGCTGATAGCAAGCGCTTGCATGGCTCCGTGGTAAAGTATCCGACTCCCACGCAGCGGGCCTTGGTTCTATCCCGGCGGAGATCGAGTACTTTTTTTCGGGCGATAGCGGTTACGCGGCGGCGGCGGCGCACCACAACGCGAACCAAAGCGGCTATTAGAAGGAGCCGATAACAGCTTACGCTGTAAAACTGGTGGGTATGCTGCTGCTGGGACACCCGCATCTTTTCATGTGAGCCACCTGCTTTGAGCGCAGATTGCATGAGATTGCATGACAATGCAACGACCACGATGGCATCACAACCACATGTGTAGTGGCAGAAGCTAGCTAATATACAGCGTGGGCCACTGGTTTGGCATAAAACATGATAAGAGTAACCACCCGCCTTATTGAAATCTTTCCCTACTAGCTATACCAAAAAATTTGTGTTTTGTTGCACCTATAAAACTACATAAAAATCACGTACTAACATAAGCATGCAATTATACAAAATAAGAAGCTCATCGCAGCATAAGCAAAATTATATTACTTATGCGATCCTATTTTATTGTGGCAGCCATGCAAGCAGAAATGCCTGATAGTACTTTGTTAAAGCTGAAGCAGATGCCTCGTTTAGTCCATTTGTTTCTTGGTGGAGTTTAATTTGCTGGTCATTGGCGCTAGTACACATGGACATACTTCCTGCCAGCCACGGCAAAAGCTGATGTCATTATGATTATGGCATGCAGTTTTTCAACTCCAAGTCTTCCTGCTTCCTTTTTGGCATAGCTTCCTTCAGTTGCAGTAATAATATAAAGTTAATATAGGCTGGGCCAATGTGCAGATATTTCTGAACTCTTGCATGTCATCTATGTTTTTACTTCTGCCATTTTTGCTCAGAATGATGCAGTTGATTTGACTTCCAAGGTTGCTTTTACATTGCTTGGAATTATGCTTGGAAGGCAGCATTCTCTAGTCTTTTTCGGTCCTTCCTTGATTAGGCAATAAGCGAGAATACTGCTGCAGGTGGCACAATGGTTGCTTCATTTTGTTCTCCAAAGCAATAGCTGTTGCTGGTGCTACGAACTTAGCAAGAACCTGGTCCAGATTCCAGCAGCCCTTTCATCACTTTGGTCACAGATTTTTTGAGAAAGCAAATAATTGGCAGAGAACTTGCAGCTCATGCACTTCAGGTTGCGCACCAGCTTCAATACACGCCGTTTTACAATGCTTGCAGCAGCTTGCCCAGGTAACGTGTTCCAGTGCCAACAAAACTTGTATGTCCATATCAATATCCCTCCTTTCTCTAGCGTTTGGTCGGATGAAGTTCTGCAAGAGAATAATCTGCCTAATAATCGCACGAACACCTGAGTGTACATTAACCAAAAGATTATTTGAATGGGTTGAATTAAGCAATAAATTAAGCTAGTTGGGTGACTTGGTTCATTTGCAGGCATGTAGATACGCCTATCATAGACGGACGAAAGAAAGGACAAGGCACATGTAGCGCGTGCACTACGTGTGTCTAGTCCTTTCACTCGTCCTTGTATCTTAGGCGCATTTACATGCCTGCAATCGTTCAAGCATGTCGCATCTTAATTTCTACAGTACGGCCGACTATATTTTGCGTGGTTTTTAGTTTTCCTGCATGGGGGTTTACGTTTGAGAGAGAGAGAAAGTAACAAGGAAAGCCAGAAAGGTTAACCAGGTGGACCTCCAGTTGGCTGCTTTGCATTGGGGAGAGGGTATGAGGCGTTAAAAGAAAAAAAGGAGGCAAGATGAGAATTCACTTGGATAGAAGACAGAGGGTGTCGATAAGTGTCTTTTCAGATTCGTTAATTTTAGAGTCATTTGAACATGTATAGCTTTCTTGGTTGATATTGCCAAGCACCGACGATCTTTGCCTCTGTAAAACGTCAACTGTACAGTTGCCTGGGTACACTCCAGAAGCGCTGACACTGGACATCAGAGTGGGTACACTGCCAGAGGAGCTGTGCGGTGATCTTTTCGCTGTTACAGTGGCCACGTTTAAAAAAGAAGGACTGTGAATTTGTGAAGGCTACATCCAGTCGTAGGCGGCACAGCAGTGTATTGTCACACCGGGAATGGGTTAACATCATAATCCCAGCTGCAGTGATATATCAAGCCTGCACAATTGATAGTGGAACACTCTGGATTCTTCCAAAGAGCCCACATGATGTCATTAGCAATTGATTGAAGTTCCCTGTGTCCATTCTAGGTAGCGGAATGGTGTGGGATGATATGACAGCTTGATGAGTAAGATTCTTGCCAAAAAACGCGGCAATGACCACGTATCGACTGGTTAATAACATCAAATCCTTTTCCAACATTGTGATCGTAGATGTCTGGTATATTTCAAATAAACTGTTCATAATTCCTTCCCATGGTGCCGTGCGACCTTGCAGGCTTTCAATAGCTGTTTTGGAATTACGGAACTCTGTCCATTTGAATGGCGGTTTTCGTTGAATATATTCAATAGTGGCATGAAGGGCAGCAAGTTCTGACCTTGTAGACGTGGTCATTAGCAACATTTGAAATTTGGCTCTGATCGGGCCACAACAATGACATTGACTGTTAAATCAGTGGACACGACCGAACCATCCTTGTAAATGTGAACGAGGTTTGCATACACATTGTGTAAAATGGGTAAAGAAAGCTCCATTAGAACTGATGATGAAATCTGGGCCTTTGTTGTAACCCCTGGTCTTTAGAGGCATACTTGAGGCTGTGGCATACACCACGAAAGGGAGATGGTCAGCTTGCAACAGGTGCAAGCATCTTTTTGAAGCGACGGCTGGCGAGTAACAAGATATGGTTCTAGAAAATGTAGCCTGAGAGCTCTCCACTTGCAAGCAAAATGAGATGGTGGGAAAACGAGGTGGTAGAATGTCGAATATGTGCTCTAAGTACTTTAGTATACACAGCTACGTATATAGGTCGCGATTACATCTCTCTGGTGACGTCAATTGTGACGATTTTTCCGTCAACAATCGTTATTGTGTTTCACACACAGTATATTCAAGAAAAGGCTACTTCGACCTGGCCATATCACTAATTTAACCCGTTCAGAGTTAAAATTTGCTTGCAGCTTTGTCTTGCCTCCGTGTTTATACCAGATTAAATGAGCATTAAGACGTTGATTAGCGAAAACCTTCCTTTGCACTTCTTGCCTCCAGTGCCGTTAGTGTGGGTACAGGCTTAATGTTCCAAAAAAACACAGATTCTGTACTGCAGTAAGCGTATAGGCATGCATGGCTCTCCATTGAGCCATGCTTAATGGAGAACTCCAGAACTTATGATCGTATGCGATCATAAGTTCTGGAGACGCCTAAGTGCCCGGAAGTGGGGGCGTCATGAAACTGGACGAGGACCTCCCTGCGCAGATGATGCGGTACAACGAGCAGGAGTTCTGCGCCATCCGCGTGCATGTTGCGGCGGTAAAGAACGTTATCCTGAAGCAAGAACATGTTGAGTGAAGGGTCGAGGGTGCCGGATTGCAGACGGTCAATAAGAGAGAGAAACGATGTATCTCTACTTTGTTCGTCGGCCACATGGATGATGTCTGTTATCGCCAATACATAGGTGTCGGGGTCCGTTTCAGTGGAGTCGGAGTGGAGAGTTTCAGTGGAGTTCAACGGGATGGCGGGAGAGGCAGTCGGCGTCATTGTGTAACTTGCCAGATGTGTACACTACCTAGAACGTGTACTCCTGTAATCGTAATGCCCAACGGCCGAGCCTCTCTGTGGGGTCTTTGGGTGTTGAGAGCCAGCAGAGAGCATGACTGTCTGTTATGACCACGAACGGCCGTCCATATAGGTACGGACGGAGTTTCGCGACAGCCCAGACGAGAGCTAGGCACTCCCGCTCAGTAATGGTGTAATTCTTCTCCGACTGTGACAGAATAAGACGGCTAGCATACTCTATCACACGGTTGTCTCCGTTCTGTGTTTGGGCGAGGATAGCACCAATGCCATGGCCGCTTGCGTCGGTGCGAAGTTCTGTTCCAGCAGCCGGGTCAAAATGAGCCAACACAGGTGGTGTAGTGAGGGCAGAAATCAACGACGCAAAGGGAGACACTTGGTCCGCGCCCCAAGAAAAGGCCGCATCCTTTTTGAGTAGGTCCATGAGGGGTCGAGCAATGTCCGCGAAGTTGAGAACAAAGCGGCGAAAGTAGGAGCAGAGCCCAAGAAAACTGCGTACTTCTTGCGTGTACCGTGGAACCGGGAACTCGCGGACGGCACGGACCTTGTCAGGGTCCAGTTGGACACCAGTAGCGTCGACTAGGTGTCCAAGTAATTTGATCTGGCGGCGCCCAAAGGTGCACTTAGATGAATTGAGCTGGAGGCCAGCCCGGCGAAAGATGTCCAGAATGACCGACAGACGAGGGAGGTGGCTGTCAAAGCTGGGCAAGAAAACAATGACGTCGTCCAGATAACAAAGAGAGGCCGACTATTTCAGACCGCGTAGAAGAGTGTCCATCATGCGTTCAAAAGTTGCAGGAGCATTACACAACCCAAAAGGCATAACCCTACATTGGCAGAGGCCATCAGGTGTGATGAATGCGGTCTTCTCGCGGTCGCAGTCATCGGCGGCAATTTGCCATTATCCCGAGCGGAGATCTAGCGAAGAGAAATATTTGGCACCATGGAGGCAGTCGAGCGCATCATCAATTTGTGGGAGAGGATACGCATCCTTCTTCGTTACCTGATTGAGATGGCAATAATTGACGCAAAACCGCCAGCTGTTGTCCTTCTTTTTCACAAGCACTACAGGGGATGCCCAAGGGCTAGAGGAAGGCTCTGTGATATCTTTATCAAGCATTTTCTCTACCTCCTTTTGGATGACTTGGCGCTCAGAGTGAGACACTGGGTAAGGGTGCTTGTGAAGGTGGCTGGCGTCTCTAGTGTCGATGCGGTGGGCCACGACATGTGTACAGCCTAGTGGACTGTTCGCAACATCAAATACGTCAAGGTACGAAAATAGGACACCACGGAGTGCTTCACCTTGGGAAGGTAAGAGGTCGGGGAACATGATTTTGTCCAGAAGTGCCTGGGTTGGCGCCGGTATGGCAGTTTGCGTCACGGTCTCAGCGTCAGCAGCGAATGCAGAAACAGTACATTCTTCAAGAGGTGACAGTTCCGCTAGTAAATTTCCTTGAGGAATGGGTCGAAGTAGAAAGGTTGAGGACTGGAAGCAACGTTCTGTTCTTGGCAATAACTACTACGGTATGGGGAAGTGCGATGTTGCGCGAGAGGATCAGATCTGTGATGGGAGCGACCACATATTCACCATCAGGAACTGGGGGAAACGGTAACATAAGGATATAGGTAGCAGCCTGCGTGGGTAGTCGTAGAAACTCCACGGAACGTAGCTGAGTGTTACTTGATGCGGCGTCATCAGGACACAATGACAGTTCAAGCCACAAAATGCCAGAAGAACAATCGATGAGGGCAGAATGGGCGCTCAAGAAGTAAATACCAAGAATGACATCATGTGGGCAAGCGTCGAGAACAGCGAAGAGAACTGAAGTGTCGTGGCCGGCAACAGTAACGCGGGCAGTGCACATACCAAGAACAGGTGTTCGGGTGCCGTCAGCTACTCGCACAGCAGCAGAGACGGCAGGTGTCAGCACTTTGCGTAAGCGGCGTCGGAGCGTAGAACTCATAACCGATATGTGGGCATTAGTATCAATGAGAGCATTAACGGGCATGCCGTCGACGAGAACACCGAGCAAATTGCGTCTTGAAATAGAGGTTAATAGAGGTTTTGCAGTCCTTGTCGTCAATGCAGCCTCACCTCCCGGATCTGCACTAACTAGTTTCACGGGGGTGTCCAGAGGAAGCCGGAGAAGGAGAGCGACGGCGTTTAGGGGAGCGCGACTGGCAACTCTGAGGGGACGGCGATTGGCTGGACCAGTGTCCTTGTGCGGCAATATCGGCGTAGGTCGATTCAGAGTGCGAAAAAGACGGTGAGGATCGCGGGCCAAAAGTTGATCGTCGAGAGAAGATGTGCTGTAGTACGGGCCACGATCTTGGCGGCGGTGACCGGAGAAATTTGGTCGGTAATTCCGACTATTGCGGCAGTGGCCTGAAATGTGGCCGACGCGAGAGCAAGAAAAACAGATTGGGCGATCGTTAGGCGTCCTCCACTCAGAACGGTTGCGGTAGCGGGGTGTGTACCGTGGAGCGGAAGCGGCAGCAGCAACAATAGGGGCGGTGTGGTGTTTAGTGGGAGGACCGGAAGCGCACATGGGCGGAGGGGCGTAACTGGGGGCTTGTGGAAATACGACGCCCATATTTGCAACCTCCTGACGTACAACGACCTGAATGAGAGATATTGTCGCCAAATGGTCGTGAGCAGGTGCCTGATAAGCGGCTGGAGCCATGGCTTCGAGCTCCTGGCGAACAATCCTGGCCAAGTTAGGCGGCGAGAACGGAGGGGGCATCACGGGATCATCGCACGAGGAGGTCGCAGCTGTATTCGGGAGTCTGTTAAAGCACTGAGTAATCTGCTTTGCTTTTTGCTTGTTCAAACCGCCGGCATTCTGTGATGATGGAGTCAACCGTGATGCAGTGCTTACACATGAGGATGATGAAGGCATCGTCAGCTATGCCTTTCAACACATGGCCAACCTTGTCCGTCCCTGGCATTTCTTTGTCAATGGTACGGCACAAGGCTAGTACGTCTTAGATGTATGCGACGTATGATTCCGTGGACGTCTGAGCTCTGGCCGGTAGCTCGTGCCGGGCTGTCATTTGGCGCGCGGCCGATCGGCCAGACAATGCGCGCATCTTCTCCTTGCATAGGTTCCAACTTGTAAGTTCTTCTTCGTGCGTGTTAAACCACATCCGAGCCGTGCCCCGTAGGTAGAAAATGACGTTGGCAAGCATTAGGGTCTCATCCCACCTGTGGTGCTTGCTGCCGCGCTCGTACAATAGGAGCCAATCGTCGGCGTCATGGTTGTCCGTGCCGCAAAACGTGCAGGGGTCGAGGGGATGCGAAAGGACCACGGTTGCCGGAGCCGCGGGCGCGGGCTGCGATGACTGCGTACTGCCTTCGGCCATGGAGGCGGGAGAAACGTGGCATCCGCTCCGAAGATCTAGGGCCAGGTGGAATAGAGCCCGCAACCTCCACGAAAAAAATGTTACGGGGAGTGTTTATTTAACAGTAAACGGGCTAGCGCTTTTCTAGTCAACACTGCACAGAGCGCACAGGTTCCAGCAGGTTTCAGTCCGACAAGAGAGCCTCTGACCCAGCCCCTCTACGACGTCTTTGTCTTTGCCATTGCTCGTGACAATATACAGGGTGTCCCAGTTATCATGCAGCCCGATATAAAATAAGTTGAACGGCGTTACGCGAAGCAAACCTAGTGCGTGTTGTTTCCAGTGCAGTGTTGTAGCCGCCAGTAATCTTTTTCGTTACTGAGATTTAATTAGGTAATTGTAATTAATTACCTAACTCGAGAAGTACTGTCCTAATTATCAAAGTGTCAATGAGAAAGTTGTAGAGCAATGGGAAAAACTCCCGATACAGCTACCTGTTGCTCCATACGTGCTACATAAAAGTGTTTTTCCGAACGTGAAAGAAGCCAGCGAATATACGCAGAATTGCCGCGCGACTGGCCGCTCGAGGCATTTTGCATGTATTCGGGGGCTTCTTTCACGCACGGAAGAGCACATTTATGTAGCACGTAGTGAGCAACAGAAAGCTGTATCGGTAGTTTTTTATGGTGCTCTACAATTTTCTCATTGACTCTTTCATAATTAGGACAGTACTTGTCGAGTTAGATAATTAATTTTAATTACGTAATTAAATCTCAGTAACGAAAAAATTACTGGCGGCTACTCCACTGCACTGGAAACAATACGCACTAGGTTTGCTTCGCGTAACGCCGTTCCTCTTTTTTAAAGTCGTGCTGCGTGATAGCTGGGACACCCTGTATAGTGGGCTTCTTCGATTTTCCCCTTCTGGCTACCCGCGGGCTGCCAGAGCCAGCCAGAATGCCTTCGTTTTTCACGTACTGCTCCGCCCACCGCGTGACGCACTTTCGCCGCGCGCTCGTTTTACTCTGGCTGGAAGCTTCTGGCAACCCGCGGGCTGCCAGAACCAGCCAGGACGATTTTGGTCTGGCAGCTCTCTGTAAGTTATCTGGCAAGCAGACGACAAAAAGAGGCGATGAGCGCTCCCCACCATATCTCTGTAGGGACTTGACGGATTGCAACGCGGGCGCTTGACGACTTTTACCTCGCTCACCCAACTGGCTTGCGTCGAACGCTAGCGCGCGCCGCCCCAGCTGGCGTGCTTTTGGACTCGCATACATGTCGGAGCGATTCCCGATGTCGGCGCGGTGCGTGGATCGCTGATTGCATTACATCGAGCGTTATCTTACTAGGATTCTAACGCACCGTTACGCCTTGCGAGGTGGTGCCGTACGAGCGGCGGCGAACCATTTGACGCTTTCTTTTGTTTGTGTCCCTTGAATGCTTCTTCTCGGACGTGAACAGCGCGCTGCGCACTCGAGCATGCTTGCATGGTATCTTCGTGTTCCGCGCAAGTTGTCGAAGTTGTAGACACTCATTCCCACACATTTCGGTGCCTTTTCGGTTCATGTAATTTTCTGGTGGTGTCCCTTTTCACATTGCTCGCGTATATGCGGCGATATGTCTTTTTTTCTGCAGTTAGCATAGGCATCGCAGCTAACCCGCGTTCGCTCCGTCTCTCCGTCGTATCTTGAGTGGCAGCTCGAAACCGATGCGTTCTAACTATATATGTATAGAGGCCGTTGATGTTAAAGGAATGCACTGGCTGAGATGAGTAATGACCACACGTACATTAGCTTTATTATTGCTCTCATGATCGAGCAATACTATTTTTCGTGTGAATCTTTTCGCGGGGGACAGGCGGCGTGCATTTTCACGCGCCAGCCGCTGCCCCAGCTGCTTCACCACAGGAGCAGAATTAAGAGGAGCGCCATCAGGCGAAACAAACTTTCTGAAATTGAATTCATGCATGTACGAAATTTTATGAATATAAGACGTACCCTATATCCTGCTTTTTCGTGTCTTGTCCAATGATGTCAAATGTCGCCGGTGGCCGACGCGATCGCTATACGAGCAGGCATCCTCGAGCGAGCGATAACTTAGGTGCGATTTTGCGTCTTGGAATCAGACGCGTTGCACGCCGTTTGTTGCGCTGTGCTAAGTGAGCTGCACAGTGCGCGTCCTGTGCCGAGTCGCTCGAAATCTCGCAAAAGTGATCGTATTCCTGAAAGCAACTATAACTTTCCAAGGTGGCAACTCATAAATGAGCCGACTACGCCGCGCGCGCCGCCCACGCCGGTTGCTGCTATGCTGGTAGCTTTTTACATTTCTCCCGTGGGAAGCGCTGTCCCGGCGTTCAATTTTGCAAACTTCGGGCCGCTCTGGGTTGTCTTGGGATCCCAGCCCACGTCACTTCCTATCAGAACCGGAACGAGCTGGCTGCCAGAACTCCGAAAATCGAAGAAGCCCACTTTTTGTGTGTTTTCACATACTTATTTTTTCTGAAATGTGTTAGGCTTATTTATAATAATAATAATAATAATTATATATATTATCATCATCATCTTTTTGGCCGTGGGGAACCTGCAATCTCGTGAGTTCGCGCACGTTCGCGCACGGCATTCCATTACACTGTAATTTCGTGCCAGTTTTCCGCCATGGAGCCCAGCGATCTGACATCGGAACGTGATCCTTTGTTACCGAACGAGCCTTGTGCCGCCTTGATGACCACAACAACAAGGAGTCTCGGCAAGAACAAGAGCGAGCGGCCACATCCTGAACATCGACTCACGCAACATGATCTTCTACTGCTACACGTTTTGGCGTAACGGGGAGCCTGAACGCAGCGTGGAGGATACAAGCAAGTTTGTGGCCGACATGCTCGGTATCAGCGAAAGGACAGTGTTCAGGGTGAGGGAGGAAGTTAAAGCTTCGCATTTTTTGGGTGGCAAACTGACGACGTCCTCGCGAAAGCACCCTTGCAATGCGGAGAAGAGAAGACGCAGCGCGAAGTTTGAGAGCTTCACGTTGCGTGCGCTTAGGTTATGTGTGCACGATTTCTTTCGCGGCAACGAGATACCGACGGTCGAGAAGATAACTACCGAGTTCTCGGAGCGTATGACACTCTCATCACTAAGGCGGCGTTCTATGCGTCGCCTGCTTGCCGAAATCGGCTTCAAGCGCGAAAGAGAAGCCGCAACTCGCTGCTTATCGACCGCGATGACATCACCGATTGGCGGAATCAGTACTTCCGTGACTTGGAGCGTTACCAGGCAGAAGGCCGAAAGATCTTCTACCTGGACGAGACACCCAGGTTGCACAAAAGAGATACATAACGTTTTCGTAGCGTTTATCCAAGACGATAAAAACAGTTTAACGAAGACATCAGTTAGACAAGTTCGTCGGTAAAACGTCGCATATGTCGGCTAATGTCCGGCTTAATTACTTTTCTGAGGCGATCTATAACATGTCTTAAAGACGTATTCAAAAAGTTCGTCTAGAAATAGGATTGGGAAAGAAACAAATAAGCCCTTTGCCAAAGCTATTCATATCCAATTTGTAAACGTTTTTAAGACGTTATCAAAAGGCTGGTCTAGAAATGGTCTTGAAAGGTTTACGGTAATCTGAAGCTAATTTCCGTGGGTTGCAGATGTGTCGAAGCGTCGGTGTCGAGTGCAAAAGAGCTCCTGTTGCAGTGCCAAGCACTGTTGCCGGTCGACGCTGACGCATCCTCTACCAAGTCACATGAAAATGAACATGTCCACGAACATGACTCTAGAATACTGTCTTTGGTATGCAGCAACGATGTTTACAACCAAAATGGGAATAAAATCCCGCTAAGAAAAAATGGGCGCGTCTAGCCTTTTGCACCATGTGCGCTTGAAATGAAGACAGTAAAATAAAGCAAATATTTATTGAAAAATGCAAGGTTTCAGCAAAATGCATAAGAAATACAAAGTAAACTGAATTAAAAGTACCCCAACTATGACTAAAGTTCGCAGATATATATACAATTATTAATGAACTAGTAACTTATAAACAATTACTACAATAGACAAACAAAATTCGTAAAGTTTATTATTTAGCAAAGTAAACAGCCCATGCAGTCAGATTAACAGACTAGAGTTATTTAGAGATTGATATCACAGCAACTGCAAGAAGCAGACTGAGAAATATGAGATTTAATCGCATGGTAGCTGCCTACAGGCAATGTTAACAATAATCTAGAAGCTTGAAAAGAACACAAAAAGGAATAATGCCACGTACTATTAAAAACAAACACTGTGAACATGTTAAAATCAAAAATACTGCCCTTGGGATTCTTCAAATAATGTAATGGTGTAAATAAAAAACAACCATAAAACCAAAAAGCAACAATCAAGTAAAACTAGTCTACAATACTCAAACGGGAAAATCAGTGTCACAAGTGTGCACCATTGTATTGCGGTGTACGATGAGACTGAGTAATGCTACATCATTAAAATAATCTTAGCATTCTAGTATACGAGACATGGATGCATAAGCCTCATATCAGAAACTTATATAAACCTGGAAATGAAACCTATTTCACTGGAAGCTTCATTAAAGTAACCAAGGAAGTAATTTTCGGTTTATATGAAAAGCATTTTACAAGAGGCACATATGTACCACTCTAGAAAAAGAAAAAGCATAAGGCCGCAATGAATCACCTGCAAACCAGTGAATACGTTTGTACACTGCCATGTTACACTTTACACACATTTCCTGTTTCCTAAAGTAAAAAAAAAGCTATCTGAATGCCAAGAAGCTTTTGCACATGTAACCCGGAGGAAACGCTTTACCAGTTCGCCCTCTAGCGGCCATCGTCATCTTCCTCAGCCGCTTTTTATACAGGGTGTTTCACGTAACTTGGCCCAAACATTAAATATGCAAATGCCACGTAGCTGGACAGAACCAAGGCGATGTTTGTCGCCGCTTGGAGATACTCAGATTATTTTTTGCATTCCACGTGATTAGATAATTAGTCTTCAATAATTATTAAACTTCTCGATTATTATAATTACTTCAGTCTGAATGAGAAAATTGTAGAGCAACATGAAAACCTCCCAATGCAGCTTTCTGTTACTAAATACGTGCTACTTAAAGCGTTTTTTTCGAATGTGATAGAAGCCCCCGAACACACTCAGAACTGCCACACGACTGGCCGCTCGAGCCAGTATGCATGTATGTTGACACTTATCTCATTGACACTTAACTACAACTGAGAAGTTGAATAATTATTGAAGATCAATTATATAATTAGGCGGAATGCAAAATTTAATCTGAGTATCTGCAAGCGACGGAAAACATTACCTTGGTTCTGTCCAGCTACGTAGCCTTAGCACATTTTTCAAGTTTGGCCCAGGTTAAGTGAAACTAGAGGTTTGGGCTAGTCGGTACATACTCGACAGAAGCACAGCGTGAAAAGACGAAGAACAAAAACAGGCACACACACCAGACCTGTTGTGTTTCCCCTTGCGTCCTTCATCCTTTTTGCGCTGTTGCCCTGTCGAGTCTGTATACGGCGAACTACGGCGCGCGTCTCATGCTATAAGGTTAAAAAAAGGAAGAATAAGAGAGCTTCTTCAGCTTCTGCCATCGGTCCGAACGGTTCTCAGGTCTTTTACTCAAGGCGAGACTTTTACTCAGCGGAACGGTCGTTGTTGCTACAGCACCTCTTGCTGATATTGTCAGAGATGCGGTCGGCCAGCTCGACATGATTGTCGAGGGACATGTTTTCTTGTGTGGCAGCCAAGGCGACTACCCGATTCTTCGGCAGGCGCTGAAGGAACAGTTCACGTAGCAGCGGGATGTTTGCAACCAGCCTACAGTATCTAAGAAGCCGCCGCATATGATGTAGAAGTTCCGACGGTCGACGAGCTCCTGTTCGTTGAGAAGCTGCTGAAGCCGCCTGCGCGCAAACACGGACTTGCGATCCTGCATCGTCGATTTGAAGTGGTAAAAGGGTGTGGTGTAGTGGGGTGAGTCCACAACTTCTTGAAACTCCTTAATCACCTCTGTGTGTAGACAGTATCGAGACAGCATGGTGTAACGACGCGCGCTGCGTGTAATGTGCCGAAGTTCGAAGATGGCCTCCACCTGAGCAAATCAGGTTGGAGGATTTTGATGATGATGCTTATTGTGGTTTATTGGCGCAAGGGCCAGATGTGGCCAAAGAGCGCCAAGACGATGGTAGTGGTTTGATAGTGGTACATGAATAGTGAACTATATGAACACTATATGTGACATGGCTGTAAAGGGGCCTAAAAACAGTCGCTGTAAAGTGTGTAAAATATATACGTAATAAGATTATGGCAATGACTGATTATGTGTACTATGGACATGAACAATGCATTGCGAAGGAATGATACGACTTACAAAATAATAAAGATGCTAGACTTGGCCAGAAGCACAAGTGCCTAAACAGAGCCCTTGAAACACAAGGGCCTGGAGGTATGTGCTATAAAAAGAACTATCACAGCAACATCCTCTGGAGAGAGGATGTGCTATGAACTTATTGGGCTAATAACATGTAGCACAACATCTTTCAAGAATGCGAGGACTGCATTGGTGCTAAAAAGCGGTTCTTTACCGAGAAACATAGCGGGATGGAGAGGGACACAATAGCGATATGCTAGCGGAAAATGTTTCTTTCTTTCTCTTTCGGCTTCCCGACACTCCAAGAGGACGTGGACGACGGTTAGCCTCTCGCCACATCTACCACAGGTAGGAGGATCATTACCATTCAATAAAAAATTGTAAGTACCATATGTGTGTCCTATTCTGAGACGACAGAATAGGACATCAGTTCGTCGTGTTTTAGTTGTACAGGGCCAGAACCCTACCTGTGGCTTAATCAAGTGGAGCTTATTATTTGCTTCGGCGTCCCACAAGCGTTGCCAGTGGCTTCGCAGTTTGTTTCGTAGGAAAGGCTTCAGATCTGTGGAGGGAATAGTAGCGGCAGGATTAATAGCTGGCGATGTAGTTGATGTGGCCAACTGGTCTGCTAGCACATTGCCCTCGATGCCTCTATGACCAGGCACCCAGCATATTATTACATGTCTATGAGATTGGTAAATGTCACACAAGAGTAGGATTCTTATGCTTTTGTAAAGATGTTAGCGCTTTTACAAGACTCAGCGAGTCTGTAGGTTGCAGGATTTTGTGGCCAAAAGGACGGCAGGTGTATCTCCAACGTGGCGAGGCCTTCTGCGCTGTTCGTTGGTCTCTCGTTGGTGGCATCGTCCATGACGTGGTGCTCGCCGTACGATCACGTCCAGGTCACCACGTTATAGAGACCGAGGTTAGGTCCACTACAACAATGTGTGTCAGCCAGCGGAAGATCTGAGAACCGTTCGGAACGATGACAGGAGCAGGAGAAGCTTTTATTTTCCTCCCTTTTTTTATAACCTCGCGCTCGCAGCACGGGGCACGAGACACACGCGCTGGAGCGCGCAGTAGATAAAAGGTAGCCGAGGAAGATGACGATGGCTGATAAAATTCCAACTTTCACATCCAAAAGTATTTGGCATACAGTCCAGGCAGAATTCTATTGATGAGCAGATTGGAAGCGCACCGCTTAACATTATTCAGTCCCTCTTGCAATGGAACTGTCGTACATGTTCGTACTTGAAATGTTTTTATTGTAGACACACTTGCTGCCCTGGACAGGTACGCCCAGATATTTGCACTAGTGCTCCATTTTGTCGAAGTGGACGCGTGTCTTGCACTACGCTGGTAGTTGAAATGTTTTGAATGCAAATGCAGTGGCTTCAGCAGAAAGACTTGCCCACATAATATGGCTGGCATATACAGGGTGCCCCAGCTAACTTGAGCCAGAGTCAAAAATATGCCGCTGTACACTAAGACGACGCGACCAAATGCACGTTGCGGACTATTGTTTGCAGTAAAGCACACTATCTTTTGTATTCGGATGAATTGCATAATTATCTGATAATAAATAACCAACTTCTCAAGCAACGAAGCAAACAAAATTCAAATTATTAAGTTGTAGAGCGGTCTAAGAACCGTCCGATGAAACAGTTTCTAACTTACTATTTATTAGGTATTCGTTTTTTTTTCCTCTTACTACAGATGCCTGCGAAATAAAAAATACCAAATGACATGCTCACTTGTGCGCCTTGATTGCAGTGCTCCCAAACGTTCCGCGTACAAACGAACATGTAGCTGGATGTGCTGCCGCTTAAAAGGCGACAGGGCAAGCGTTATCACAGCGCATGCGATAACGTTTGCTGGCGTAAATCGCGCAGCCAACGCCTGCGTCGGTGCCCTGTCGCCTGTTAAGCGGCAACACCCTGTTAAATGCTATGTTCGTTTGTACGCAAGAACGTTTTGGGGGCACCGAAATCACGGCGCACAGGGGGGCATGTCACGTCGTTTTTTTGTATTTTGAGGGCATCTGCAGTAAGCGGGAAATTACTAATACTTAATTGAAAGTCAGAAACTGTTTAACTGGACGTTTTGCAAACCGCTCTTCTTTCCTAACTTCGTCGCTTCAGAAGTTGGTTCATTATTCTTACGTAATTATGCAATTAAGCAGAATGCAAAAAAATATTGACTTACTCCATACAACAGTAAGCAACATGGGTTTGGTTGCGTTAGAATGAATCGACATATTTTAAAAATCTGGATAAAGTTAGCTGGGACACCCTGTATATGCATTTGCTCTTCACTTGGTAGCACCAGATGTAGCACTCAGGTGTAGCACTGAAGACTTCCCTCTAGGTGTGCTTGCTAAATAAGTGGGGAGGCCTACACATCCTTTCAAATTTTTGTAGCTTGTAGTAAAACATATAACAGCACAAGTAAGCTACAATGTTAAAGACATAGTACATTTTATTATGATTTATGAAAGTGATATGTAGACAAAATATGCAACTACAACACTGTATCCGGATCATAAAAACAAACATAATGAGGGGAACTATAAAAATTATTGCAGGAATTGTTTTGAAGAGGCTGCTCAATGAAATCACATGTGTGGATTCTACATTAAATGTACCAAGCATTTCAAGTCAAATTAGTGAAAGCTTATGTAATGCCATAATATATTGCGTTCACTCGCCCTTCCTGTGCTAGCAGTGTGATTGCTTGCATTTCTTAAGCGATTTGGAGAACGCCCTTTAACGCAGATGAGGGAAGATGTACTAATGTATGTTCATATGTTCTCCCGCACTTGCACTAGTGGCCGATATGTTGATGTCAGTGGACTGAATGAGAACGATCAATTGGCACATTTCCAGGGAGCAAGAATAATTAAAGCCGCTATGCGCTTAAAGCATTATCGCGTTTTAGGTCACCTGTCAACTCTCACTACCATTCAAGACACCACATTCAGTTACAATGCATTCGTCTGATACTTCTGCGATTATTGGTACACTTTTGCCCTGTAATCGTATTTTGTACTTAGACCTTCCAGCAGGAACCAATTTATGCAACTAATCATGCACGAATCCATTCCGCACTGTCATGGTTAAAATGGCTGTGTAAATAACCCATCACATAGACTCTAAGCAGCAAATGCTATGTACTTTTACCCTTCAACTTAGTGCGTAGACGTGCCTATATAGAGGCTCCTTTGCTCTGTCTGATGTACGCTAGGAAAGTTTGTTGCACAAGGACCAAGAACCACGGCATGCCCTGTTGCGCGAAGTACACGAAGAGCGCACAAATCGAAAGAACCACGCGAGCACTTCTCAAGCACCGTGCGTACACTGGCACACGCACGAACTCGGCAGACGCCCGACTAAATGCCACGAAGGCCGCGCAGCGTAGAGTCCGACACCAGTCACAAACTGCAAATAATCGTGACTACCTGGAGCAGCAGGATATTTTACGCCAAGGGGATTCACGATTCACATATGCAGTAATAACTAGCGAGTTATATAGCGTATATGCTGTATCCATTCGCGAACTAGAAAAACTATAAGAAGAAGAAAGCTACAATAAGCAACGCAATATATCGCAACCATGCCGAGGTATCAACGAAATTCGAATTTTTCCGTCTCACATTGGAAACAAAGTTCCTCTAAAGACCATGAAAAACCAATAACGTTAAATGAAGCGGGCCAAAACACAATCGAGAGAACCTGAATCGCAAGCGATAACAGCACGGTGTGGCCCGCAATATCTTATGGGTGCGCTGCAGCACAAGGCAGGGGAATACAACAGGCACTTCACCTCATCTCTTGCGCTACCGTACCCGTAATGAATCATTAACAAAAAGCCTGTATGTCAGTTCTCTTGTCTGCAACATTCTTGCGAAACGGGAAACTGAAATACCGCGATCACAGCTGTCTAGAGGATATAGGCAAAGTGCACAGAGACAGCACGTCCCGCTTTTCTTCGCATCCTGCCAAACTTGATAGTTTCACTCCAGATGGCGGATGCCGATGCCAGGCATACAAAAGCCACATTTCTTCTGACCTTCATCCTCATACTGAGCTTAACGCCTTAAATACAACATCACTGAAAAGGCTCCTCATAGCGATATGAGAATCAGATATGAGAGAAAATTAGTGCCCTCTACTTCGCGCTCTTTAATGGAAAACTAAGCTGCTCAACAAATTAAAACCATACAAACAAATCACTACACACACAGTGTCGAATAAGAGAGCACAACACTGCAGTACTTGCATGTCTGTAAAGAAAATCACAAGGACATTCGTCACACTTGTTTGTCGTGGCGCGCGATGAGGAAAAGTACGCAAGAAAAGCAGTCGAACTCGTGATTGAAAAATCCAAGCTACCTTTATGGAAACTAAAACCAAACTACACTTACGAAAACTATAACATCAAACTACGACCACACAGAACCTTACGCCACATGACACGACATACATACAAGGCTAGAACAGCTAGCGTTGATAGGAGTCCGAGAAAGAAACAGTCAAGAGAGCTCACTGTATGTGTATGTACATGAGACGAAGGCTTGCCGAAGTGAGCGGTGATGACGTGACGACGTCGGACACGCCTCGATGTTGGAGACGATGCGGAGCGACCGAACCGGACCGAACCGAAGACGACCGAACTGGAGACGACCGCTCACTGGCGCTCATCCGTCAGCCTGCATCCGAGCCGCAGTGCACGTTGCAGGAATGGTGAGCCTGCCCAGCAGAGAGCTTGCTCGCGAGCCGCAGTGCTCGGCGCATATGCGACCATTAGCTAGGCCACGAACGGTGCTCCGCAGAACAGCCGACCAAAGAGACTCCTTGCCCGCGATCCGCATAGCTCGCGGGAAGTGATAGCACAGCAGGCCAAGCCACACTCCAAGCTGCAGTACTCGCGCTGGCGAACGCCTTGGCGAAGGGCAGCGGTCGGGCGGCAGCTCCACGGACGGCCGCCTTCCTTGGAGCCTTGATTTTCAGCGTCCGACACGTCGGCCTGCTGTCTTCCGTCTCCCGCTGACTAGCCGCGCGTCTCGCCACGAAGCATTTCGCCACGTGCTCGCCATACGTGGCCCAATGCCACTGGGCCATCGCTGATTTGGCAAGATCACTCACATGCATGGTCGAATCGCGAAAGAACCCGCGGGCACTTCGTCGTCATCATTTTCTTTCACTCATCACAATGACAAAGGACAGCACAACCGAAAACAGGCAGAAACACACGAAAGCCCAAACCAAGCGCAATTACGGAATTATGCACAGGGCGGTTTCACGCGAGAGCCGGCAGCCGCGCCCACAAGCTTGGACTTGTACACCGTGGTCATGTGACCGATGTGACGACGGTATCACCACTTTGCCTAAGGTTGGATAAATGCCGCATTCTCCCGCCAAAAACGGCACCGTCGAAAACCCGATACACTAGGTAATTGAACAGATACGGCTAGTCTCATGAAAACGTTTCCAAGACGTATTCACCCCTCGTTTTTAAGCTGTCGTGCCTGCGACGTTTTTAAAGCGTCGATTTTGGTCAAAAATCTATTTTACACGTTGAATTCATTAATACGACGTTTTGAAGACTTTGTGTGCTACCTGGGCATCGGTGACGGTGGGACACACTCGGTCGATCGTGTGGACAGACACCGTGGTGCAGAAGCGCGGACGCCTGTTCGTTCGAGCAAATGGCCTGAAGACGGGTCTAAAACAGCCTTCTGGGAAAGATCAGCGCCTGATCGTGACGCACATCGGGAGCGAGGATGGCTTCGTCGACTGCTGCTTGGATGTATTCCGAGGCCAAAAAACAGGCGACTACCACGAGGAAATGAACGGCCATCGCTTCGAGGGCTGGTTCAATGACGTTCTGCAGAAATTGCGAGCTGGTAGCGTCATTCTTATAAACATTGCACCTTACCATAGCCGGCGAGAAGAGAAATTGCCTATGACAGCCTGGAAGAAGGAAAAAAATGCAACAGTGGCTCACAGGCAAGAACATCACCTACGGTGAAAGAATAATAAAGAAGGAGCTGCTTGAGCTGGTGGCATCTGCAAAGTCACGCTTTCTGAGCTAGATCGTAGACAATGCAGCTGTAACGGCCGGTTGCATTGTACTCAGGCTCCCACCGTATCACTGCGAATTTATACCCATTGAGCTTGTGTGGGCCAAGGTTTAAAATGGCATCGCTGCGGACAACAGAGACTTCAAGCTGTCCACGGTCGACGACATCTTGAGGGAGAAAACCAAGCACGTAACGGCGGAAGACTGGAGGAAGAACATTCATGACGTGATGGACTTTGAGGCAAAGTTCAGACTTGACACGTCTGGGAGTGTGCACATTCAACCCGTCATCATCCAACTTGTTGAAGATAACACTGAGGAAAGCGACTCCGACTGCGAGTTGTCTGGCATTGAGCCACTCGACGAAGCATACCGGCTTCTTATTAGCGAAAGAACAGCCCTATTAGGGCTACCAAAATTTTGCCGGTGGGTTCGCAACAACCAACCATCCATTGCGTGACCTCTCAAATAAGCAGTTTCATTTATGTCGTATTCCTTATAATGGAAGCCCAATTCTGATAAGCTGAGTCCTGCACACATCGTGCTTGATTTAAGAAGTGGCATAGAAACACGCTTAAATGCTGGTGTATCTGAACCGAAACACAATTGTTAACCTTGATTACCGTTGCCGGGCTCAAAATCCTCATTCGGGTAGCTACAATCGAGTTTGACGGGCC
Source organism: Dermacentor silvarum (assembly GCF_013339745.2). NCBI lineage: Eukaryota > Metazoa > Arthropoda > Arachnida > Ixodida > Ixodidae > Dermacentor > Dermacentor silvarum. The sequence continues at coordinate 34,743,869 of NC_051155.1, read as the reverse complement.
CCATGGTGAAATAGCAGTAGTCAAGGCACGCTTTTGGCTATGTTACCAGTCTGCACTGAAAATGGCAGTCATGTCATAGCCAATCGTGGTGAAATAGCAGTAGTCCAAAGGAAATTGACAGCCATTGTTAGCAGCTTGCACACCAACACACATTCATGCGGTTGCACTGTCTATTTTGGTTATCTGACTCGGTCAAGTAATGCGAATAAGAGAAGAAATATAAAACACCAGTAGATTAGCGAGGCCCAAAATGCTCATTCAGGCAGCCATCGTTGGGTTTGACGCGCCCCATAGTGGAATAGCAGAAGTCAGAGCACGATTTAGGGCTCTGTTAGCATTCTGCACTGGTAATCACAGTCTTGTCATAGCCAATTTTTAATTTATTTTTCTGGCTCGGGCAAGTAACGCGCATGCAAGCACAATTATCAACGTGAATAACTTTGCTAGCATTTTTGTCATAATTACGTACCGAAAATGATCAGCAATGTGGAACGTGTTTTAGTGAGGCACTTTGTTCATTGCAAACCGTAGGCAAAGTGACGGCAAGATTCAGACAGTGATATTGGTGTAGTAATGAATGGTAAAAGTTGCAAAAGCTCTCAGAGCACTGCATTGATGGACTCAATTTACTAGAAAACTGTGTTTGTAATGATGAAAGCGTCAAGACGGGAAATGATACCCAACTGCACAATGTTATATACAGGGTGTTTTTTTAGCTGCACCAAATATTTAAAATTTGAAAAATATGTACCTTAGTCACGTTATCTTTACCATTCGAGTGCACTGATTGGCGGCCTCTACATACAGAGCCATTTCGGCACTTACGTGCGTAATTAGCGAAGTTACGCTAATTAACTTTTTAATTATCATCAATAGGTGACTACAGCAAATGAGTACTTTGGGGCCCGTCCTCGACACTACCTATCCCAACGATAAAATTTTCAATGGCGTAGTTCATGTGGGAGCTACGCGACCAATTAGTTCCACCTGGCAGGCTCCTTGAAACCGAAACTGGCCGCAAAAAGAGCGTCGTTGTCGACGATGTCGCCGCCCCCTTGCCTTTCGTCACGTCTCCGAGGTAGGCGCCGGTCCGGCCCGCGAGCAGATTGCGTTATCTCCTTGCTATCCGCGGCGTTCAATGTCGACGCTACAGACTGATATGACGCCGTGCCTTTAGTATCTAAAAGCCCAAGGAGCGGGGTTGGCGCTACAGCTCAACCTGTCGCCCGACGGAATGACGAAGTAAATTTGGCGGCCCCGCCGGCATTGAAGCACTAGGCCGATGCCGCAGACAGCAAAGAGTTAACGCAAGCTGCTCGTTGGGCCGGACTAGCGATGACGTCGGAGACGTTAGGTAAGGCAGGAGGGCGGCGACATCGACGACACAGACGCTCTTTCTGCGGCCAGTTTCATTTTCAAGCAGCCTGCCAAGGGGAACTAATTGTTTGAGGAGCTTTCACATGAACTCCGCTATTCAAAATTTGATCGTTGGGCTAGGTAGTGTTGAGGACGGGCCCCAAAGTACTCATTTGCTATAGCCACCTGTTGTTGATAATTAGAAAGTTAATTAGCGTAACTTCGCTAATTACGCACGTAAGCGCGGAAATTGCTCTGTATCTAGAGGCCGCCAATCCGTACACTCGACTGGCAAACATAACGTGACCAAGGTTTACATTTTTCTAATTTTTAAATTTTGGTGCAGCTAAAAAAAAAACACCCTGTATGTGTACCACCACATGTGATTGGCAGCGAAACAATCTGTTGATTAAGACTGAATGTAGCAACATATATTAAGACTAAATGCAACAACATTGCAAGGTGCTGTTTCACAATATGGCACCCTTTCATGTTCACTTCTGGCACGCTGCCGTATGCACTGATGCATAAACACATTAACAGGGGTAAGAAACGCAGTTAGTGTGCAAGCCACGTGATGCTTTTAACATATTGTATCTGTCAATGCTTGTGTTGTCACAGCTTTAGTGCAAGTTGCTTAATCACGTAGCGCCAACAGCACAAGAAGCAAGATCAGAATAGTAGGAGAAAACACCGCAAGATGGCAGACTGAGGAGGCAAGGTAGGAGAGAGGGAAAGGCTTTAATGAGATCGAAGAGGCCAGCCCTGCTATACACAGGACTTGGTGCTTTGAATGGGACGAGTTAATGAAATTGTAAAGAGAGACATGCTTACAAGAACAAACTTACAAGAACATGCTTACAAGAACAAACGCAAAAATAAAAAGACAGAAATAGGAATAAACACATACACGCAAGGAAGCACTCACATATTCACACACATGCACGCAAACGCGAGCGCGAAAACAAAGATCTAAAATACAAAAAAGGGGAACATAACAAATATACACAAACACGCAAGAAAACATGCGCACACATTTAACGCAGACGCCAGTAGAGGTATTAGGAGTCAGTTCACAAGCAGCTGTGGCTACTTTGTCGTGCGTTTTTTTTAAGTACATATTGGCTCTGTGTCCTTCACTGTCATAGGAATATTTTGGTAGCAACATATCACGAGAATCAAAAAGCAGCGCAAAACTGTTGTGAGAAAGCAAGTCGAGCGCTGGCAGCACAACTTATGCGCAATTGTGCCACAGCAGGCATTCTACAGCTGGCGCGTGCAGTGAGCGAAGAGTCTTAAGCCACACAGTGACGCGAATTCATGCCAAGCTCCCTTTTAAGGGCACCAGTGTATCAGTCATAATTTTATAATAGTATCGAGGTTGACATTAAGGAAACAAACACTGCCCCCAAACGCCTGACTTTTAATAATCCAATGACATTCGCTCAAGCAGCGCGTGTTAGTCACTTATTGTTAGCATTGGTGGAAAGCAATCAATCGACGGTGCTACACAACACTCGAACGACGCTGCTAGACGCTCGGCTATCTTATCACACTGCTGCCAACGATCGATCATTTGCGCGCCGAGCTGGCAGCAACGAATCTTTGCGTTGGAGGTTGCAAAATCCTTTCTGTTGAGAAACTCGTAGGTTGGTTTCATCCGCACACGCTTTTCTCATTTATCCTGATAATGGTTTTGCTCCATCACTTCGCCACGTCCGACGAGAAACGGAGGGGCACAGTAGACAAACGCACCCGCCGCTCACAGTAGGTACCAGACATTTGCAAACTCTCCTCGTCGTAACTTCCCTTAGGAGCAAAACAAAACACCATGGAACAAACACGCACGATGTTTGTTCGCAGCGGCGTGTCGCCGCGGGATCCTGTTTCCAGACGAAGCGCAGCGCAGCTTCACCGATGTTAGCTGTAATCTTTTTAGGGGCGAAGCTCCTTATAGCGGCACCCGTTCGTCCCCGTCGTCGTAGTAGTAGTGTGTAACCAGTCTGAGAAAAATGAGAAAAAAAATTCCGATGTTGTGTCCGTAGCGCGGAATCGAACCAGGGACCCTTCGCTTCCGAGCGCGCGGCGTTAGCCCACTACGCCACGAAGCGGACATGGACACACGCACCACGATGGCAATAAATACCCAACATTAACGAAAGGCCGCGTTTCTAGCGCGTTTTTAACGCGTTTGTGCTAGCGCGTTACGGCCCGTGTAAGAAGCTCGTGTAAGACGCTGTGGCCTCTCCGCCTTACCTTCAACGCGTTTCGAACGCGCTGCCCAAAGCGGTGGCAAGTCAAGTTCAAGTCGAGGAGCGTTTATGAATACGGGGGGTATACTCTCTCAGCAGTCATGTGATGGCGTCGGCAAACGCGGTGCACGTTCCGGCATGTGTAAATGGCTGCGTAAGACGCTGTGGCCGCTCCCCCTTACTAGAGAGTACTGCACGTTTCTAACGCGTTTGTGCTAGCGTCCCCTTAAGCGGGAGATCCGATGATTCCCTCCGGAGCTTCGCCCACTCATCATCATTCACCCCGTGGTATATGCTGTGATTTTATTGCGATAGCAATTATATGGACACTCAAAAGCAGATTTCTGCCGTCGGCGTCGCCGTCGCCGTCGCCGTGAGGTTCCGTATGACGTCATTTGGAGAAGAAATCGTTGATGATGATGATAATGATAAGTGGTTCTTGAGGGAAAGGGAAAGGTTGGCGCTATCTTCTGCAGCCCTTGAGGGAGCACGGCTCAGCGCCAACGTTGCCGGTGGTAAGTGGTTCTTGAGGGAAAGGGAAAGGTTGGCGCTATCTTCTGCAGCCCTTGAGGGAGCACGGCTCAGCGCCAACGGGGAGGGGTAAGTGGGAGCGAAAGAAGGGATAGAGTGGAGACGCCATGGCTGGGCGAAGCAAAACCGGCAGGCATAGGCGGCACGTATCAGGCCGAGATGGAAGGCCTTGGTGTGCTGCAGAGTCTGCAGGGGTGTTGTGCCAGGCCGGTCAGGCCCGGGGTGGAGTGGGAGGCCGTGAGGCCTTCCCGCTTGTAGAAATGTCCTTAGAGGCGTGCGGAGAGCCCTGACGAGTCAAGGAACTCCACGACGCCTCGAAGTGCAGAAAGGTGGTGTCGGCCGGGGAAGAGGAGATCTTCCTCCTTGCCACAGGGGAGGCCCAGGCGGCGGAACTCCTGCAGGAGTGGGCCCCGCTGCTGGAGGTACGCCGGGCAGGCCAGCAGGAGATGTTCGATCGTCTCCGGCTCCCCGCAGGAGCTGCAGGCCGGGGACGTCGCTCGTCCCAGTCGGTAGCTGCGTGCTGCCGTCCAGCTGCAGCCGATGCGGAGCCGGAGAAGGAGCGAGGTCTCCCTGCGAGCCAGGCCTCGCTGGGGGAGTGGTCGTGGGGGGCATCCCAGTGCCACCCGTTTGTCTGGGTGGTGGGTCGCCAGGTGTCGCCGCAGCCTCAGTCCTGTGAAGTCGCCCTCCGTCACGGCCCGACTGAGGGGCACAGTGGTGTGGTGGGCGTCCTTCGCCAGGGTGTCGGCTGCCTCGTTGCCCGGGATCCCTACGTGGGCGGGGATCCAGTGCAGGGACACCGGGTGGCCTGCGTCCTGCAGCGCTGTCAGCCGGGTAGACAGCAGTGCGACTCCAAGGCTGGCGCTTTCTGGCCTCTGCAGGCCGAGGAGGGCTGCCCTGGAGTCGCAGAGGATGGCCGCTGGTACCCCAGGAAGCTCCTCAGAGAGTAGGTCGACGGCCAGGTGGAGGCCTGCCACCTCCGCTGCAGTCGAGCTGGCGTGTCTGGGCAGTCGACACTGCCTGCTCTTCTGCAGGGCTGGTGCCGTGCAGGCCGCCGTGGCAGAGCCGGTGTCCGGTACCACCGAACCGTCGACGTACACCAGGAGGTGGTCTCCGAGGGTCTCGTCCAGGAGGCAGGCGGCCGTCTGCTGCAGGGCGCAAGCGGGTGAGCGCCTCTTCGAAATCCCGGGCAGCTCCGTGGCGATGGGGACAGGAGGCCTCTGCGGTGGGGGCAGCTGTACCGCATTCGGCGGTGGGTTGCCAACCACCTCCTCGTAGAGGCGGCACAGCTGACCCATCCTTGAGGAAGGCCGGGACTGGAGGCGACGCAGCAGGCCTCTGCCATCAGGAGCATGGTGGAGGCGGTCGACGTGCCTCAGCCCCTGCTGCAGGAAGAGGAGCGACAGGGGCCATGCTCCAGCCTCCGCAAGGGTAGCGGCAATCTGGGAGCTCCGGGGGACGCCCAGGCAGAGTCGGATGGCCGCCCGGTGCTGCAGCTCCAACTTTTCGAGGCGGCGTGGCGGCAGCGCCACCAGCGGGAGGGCGTACCGCAGGCGTGATGTGGCCGCCGCCTCGTAGAGCCGCAGGGCCCACTTCACCGAGCAGCCCTCTCCATGGGCAAGGAGCTGCGACACGGCCTTGCGGACCCTGATGGTCTGGGTCTGCATGGCCCCGACTGCCGGTAGCCAGGTTAGCCGGTGGTCGATGCGCAGCCCAAGGTACGACACAGTCGTACTCCATGGGATGCGCACGCCTTCCAGCTGCAGCCGGGGAGCTGAGCGCCGTGCCGCTGCTCTCGGGTGGACGAGGAGGGCCACCGTCTTCCCCGTCGAAACCGAGAGTCCGATGCTTCCCAGGTAGGCGGCCGTGGTGTCCAGGGCTCTCTGGAGGGCCAGGCACACGTGGCGGCTTGACTGTGGCGGTCCCCGCACCCACAGGGCGATGTCATCCGCGTAGATGGAGCACTCCACCTTGTAGTGAGGGTCGGTCGGCAGTGCAGCAGGCAACCGGGCCAGGGCGAGGTTGAAGAGAAACGGGCTCACCACTGACCCTTGTGGTACGCCTGCTGCGACCGGACGGGGAGTGCTCCTTGCATGGCCCACGCGGACCCTGAGGGTGCGGTCGTTCAGGAACGATGACAGGAACCGCCGCAGGTTGCCGCCAATGCCCAGGAGGTCCAGAGCCTGCTGGACGACCGCATGTGGGAGGCCATCGAACGCCCCCTTGACGTCGATGAGGAGGAGCATGGCGAGGTCTCCGCTGGCCCTGGCGTCCTCCAGGGTGGAGACGACGTCTGCGATGGAGTCCGCAGTGCACCTTCGGCGCCGGAAGCCTGTCTGCTGGTCCGCGAGGAACCCGCAGGCGCGGGCCACCCATTCGAGCCGTGCCAGAGCAATGGCCTCCATCACCTTGCAGGCAGCGGAGGTGAGAGAGACCGGTCGGTATGAGGACAGCTCGTTAGCCGGCTTATTGCTCTTCAGAATGGGGGCCACGATGGCTGTGCGCCAGGCCTCCGGCACCTGTCCTGACCACCAGATGTTGTTGTAGCAGTCGAGCAGGCGTCGTTGCTCACTGGTGGCCAGGTTGCGGAGCATCTGGAGTGTCACTCCGTCTGCTCCCGGTGCACTGCGACGCTTGCCCCTCCTCAGGGCCATCTGCAGCTCGTGGAGAGTCAGTGGGTCCTGGCAGATGGCCGCGATCTGGCTGGTCGCCCACTCCGGATGCAGCTCCAGCAGGCAGGTAGGCGGGTTGGCAGGGGGAAGTCCGACCGGCAGGATGGCCGCAGCGAGGGCAGCCGGGGGGGCGAAGTGGTCCGCTAGCAACTCCGCCAGGGCCGCCTCGCTGATGCCCAGCGAGATAGCCACCGCGAGGACGGGGTGGCGGTTGACCTTCCTGCCGGTCAGGGACTTTAGGAGGCGCCAGGCCAGGGGGCCCTTGGAGCGGTTCTCGATGGTGGCGCAGAGGCTCCCCCAGCTCTGGCTCCTTCTGCGCCTGGCCTGTCGTCTGCAGCGGGCATCCGCTCTCCTGTATTCGGTCCAGTGCTCTGCATTGCCCGTCCGGATTGCTCGGCGCTCCACGCGTCGCCTGGACGCACGGAGGTTGAGCAGGAGCAGATCCGGGGCAGGAGTATCGGGCAGAGCAGAGCACTGGACTGTGGCTGCCTGGGCGCACTCCATGATGGCACTCAGGAGGTCACAGCCATCTTCCAACTCACTGCAGCGCTTCCTGAACAGGGACCAGTCTGTGACGTGGTATGTTCGTGACCTCGGCCTTCTCCCACACCCGGGGGTGATCAAGATGGGGAAGTGATCAGATCCCCAAGTGTCGGGAGTTGTAGCCCAGTCATAGGAGCGCTGCTCGGTGGTGAGGGAGAGGTCGATGGCTGTGCTCACCCCACGGCGGACGTACGTGGGTCCTCCTTTGTTGAGTACCACCAGGCCTGCTCGGCTGATGGCGTTGCAGAGGTCCCTGCCTCGGCGGGTGCACCTGCGGCTGCCCCAGTCGGTGTGGTGGGCGTTGAAGTCACCGCACAGGACTGCATGTCCGCCGAGGCGTGCTGCAAGCCGCACCAGGCTGGAGGGGTCCCACTGTTGTCCAGGACGAACGTAGACGCTCGCCACAGTCGTGTCCTGTCTGTCAAGGCGTACCGTGACAGCACAGCACTCCATGGCGCCGCCTACGACGTCCGAGACTGGGGTCACCGAGTGGGCCAGGCTGCTGCGGACGTAGATGGCAGTCCTCGGCTTCCCCTTCTTGTGGGCACCCTGCAGGCAGGGAGCGTCCGTGCAGCTCTGCGTCGAGCAGGTGGTGGCGCCAGAGTAGCCCGTGTATCCCGGCAGCCGCAGGTCCTCGGCCACAGTGTACACCTCCTGCAGTGCGAGGACGTCGAAATCACACCGCAGGAGGTGCGCGCACAGCTCTGCATGCCGCCGCCGCAGTGAGTTGGTGTTCCATTGGAGAACACTCGGGCGGCGACGGCATTTCCCAGCTGTGGCTGGTGAGGGATCAGCCATGCTGGTTGACTGTGGTCGGGACTGCCACTGCCTGCAGGCAGATGGCTCGGAGGGGGCTCTCGGCAGGCAGCATCTCCCCGATGGCCTTCAGGGCGAGCTGCAGGCTGGCAATGATCTGGTCCCGAGGGTCCGGGCCAGGCATTGCCAGTGATGCTGGGGCTGTGGTGGGCTCGCTCCCAGGGGTGGCTGGCGGCTGGCGTCGCTGCTTCCGTGGGGCCGGTGTGGGTGGCCGTCCGGGGGGGGGCTGCCTTCTGCTGGGGCGCCTGTGGGAGGCCGGCCAGTGCCTGTGCATAAGACAGGCCCTGCACAGGCGTTGAGGTGGCCTTGGCCCTGCAGGTTCTCCTCCCGGACACCAGCGCGGACTGCCCGGCGGGAGAGGGGAGCAGGCGCTGTTGCCAAGATGGTGGCCACCCTGCGTTCCTCCTGCCACCTGGGGCAGGCAGGAGTATTTGCGGGGTGGTGGCCACCGCAGTTGCGGCAGTGGGCCGCGTTGGGGCAGCTGTCACCCTGCTCGTGAGACCTCCCACAATGACGGCAGCTGGATGGCGAGTCGCAGGAGGCAGCCACGTGCCCAAAGCGGCCACACTGCTGGCACTGCAGTGGACGCGGTCTGGACGGTCGCACCCTGAACCGGAGCTTGTAGAGGCTCACATGCTCAGGGGGGACCGGCCCCGCGAACCGGATGGTGATGGTGTTGGCCTCCCTGGTAGCAGCCAGCACTGGGACTCCCGACTCGATGGCCCCCAGCAGGTCCGCGTCTGCGGGGATGCCGTCGGCGCCGTGGACAAAACCAGTGCTCCTGCCTCGCTCGGCAGGCTGCCGGGCAGTCACCGGTATTCCCCGGAGCTCCGTGGTGGCCAGCAGCTCCTCCAAGCACCTCTGGGTGGTGGCGTCGGCGGCCACGATGTTGCGCCTGTGATTGACTCTCACAGCGGCAACACCTGGCCGCGCTGAGAGCACCGCCGCAAGAGAGAGGCGTGGTGCTCCTCTGAAAGTGCCACCCACCACAGATGGGCGGAAGAGGGCCGTGCCAATGACCGCGGGGTTCACCGGGATGGCAGCACTCACTGGTGCCCTTGCGCGGCGGCGATCGGCCTTGGACAGCACCAGCTGGAAGCCCTCAGCTGGTGGTGCATGGGTGGTTGGGGCCTCCTGTGCAGCAGCCTTTGCTGTGGGTGTGCCGGAGCCCGCCAGAGTGGGCCTCGGGGCCGGAGGGGCAGCAGGGGGGGAAGCCTGTTTGGGTGCAGAGCTTTTCCCCGCCTTCTTCTGCTTCTTGTTTTTCCCCTCCTGCCTCGGTAGAGTGTGGTGGGGGGGATCCTTCAGGAACCTCGCCGCTGGGTGGGCGAGGCCGTGCTGCGTCGGACCGGCTGGGGCTCTGTCTGCTCGGGGATCGTGCGCGAGCCCCAACGGCACAGACTCGGGCGCGTCACGAGCATCCGCCGTAGCAGACGACGCAGGAGAGCTCGCGCCAGCCTCACCGGCAGCCGGAGGAGCGACCGTGTTGATGCGCGCGCCCTCCCTCGGGGAGAGCGCGAAGGAGGCAGCGGACGACTCGCCGGGCGTCCGAGGGGCGGCGCTGGTGGTCGAGAGGAGCAGGAGAGCCGGCGCAGCCGGCGGATCGGCGGGGGCGCCATCTCGTGCCGCGGGCGATGACGAGGAGGCGGCTGAGTCCCCGGGCGCCGGGAGATGGCGTCGCCGTCGTCCCTGCTCTCCGGGCAAGGTGGGGCGGTCGGCGGCGGCAGCTTGCGGCGACCGGTTTGCTCCTCCTCCTCGCTCTCTGCTTCGCGCATGCGTTTGCGCGAGGAGGAGGAGTCCATGGCCTCCTCGTCGTCGGATGGGGGCAGCGGGGTGCTCGCCATGGCAGCAATGGCGGCGTCCTGCTCCGAGGGGGGAAGGCTCGCTTGCGGGGAAGGTATAGCCGGCGCCACGTGTGTCTCGGTGACGGCGGGCGCGGCCGCGGCGGCAGCTGCTTGGGTGGTGGTGGCCTGTTTCTTTATCCACGCGTCCACGATCTCGGCGGCGCGCACCTCTAGTTCGCCTCGCTCACGCGACGCTTGTAGCGTCACGGGCACAAAGGTCGCGAGAGACGCGCTCGCACTTCGACGATGGCCCGCGCGCGGCGGGCGCTCTCCTGGCCTGCGGAAGCCCTCCATGCCGTTCGGCTCCGCAGTCAACACGCGAACCGCGCGTCACAGGGGGGCAAACACACTACACGCACGTCGCGCGCACAGCACCGACCATGCGATGCGCGCACGAGGCGGCACAGCCGGGGACGCGGCACAGATGTCGGGTTGGGAACGCCACTCGCGGAGCACAACACTGAAGCAAATCCACTCGTCGCACGATGCAAGCCCGCAGGGAACACACAGGGTTGCGCGTTGGGACGCGCAAATCGTGCGCGGCTGCAGGTGACGTCGCCGACGATGGTGAGCCACGCGGCTCGTGCAGCACACGCCGGGGCGATGTGCAGGCACGACCGCACGGGAGAAGAGCTAGGCGCGACTGGCGAGGCGAGGTCGTCGGAGCGAGACGCAACACAACCTCTCTCTTCGACAGTCAGGGCGAACTCAACGTTGCCGTGTGTGTGTAAGTGGTTCTTGAGGGAAAGGGAAAGGTTGGCGCTAACTTCTGCAGCCCTTGAGGGAGCACGGCTCAGCGCCAACGTTGCCGCGCGCCGAACGCTGTATGTGCGAGTGAAAGGGCGCGAGGGGCGCGTCTTTCACGGGGAGTGAACGCACGGCGGAGAACAAACGCGCGTTCTGCGCCGTGGTCGCTTAAGGGCTGCAGAAGTAGGCGTCTCTGTTCTCCTTCACAATCACCATGTATGTAGAGCAAACGCGCCTTCTTCCGACGAGCGAGAGGCCGTGGGGGAGGGGGAGGGAAGGGAGGCGACGTTTAGCTGCGGCACGCAGTGCCTATTTATATCAGAGGCTCCGGCAACAGTCACCAACACCGCACGCATTTTGAGCGAACGCGGGCAAAACGCCGATGGCGTCGACAACAGTTCTGCGTGTTGCCGATGCTGCTGCATGTCCAAGTTTATACAGCTGATAAAGCTAATACCATTACTCCGTATAGCTCTCTACAAGTTTGCTATCGCAATTGATGCTTCGCCTTTCAGGTGAAACTGCGACAACTTTTTTTTTCGTCGGCTCACGGATCTGAAAAAAAGTTGTCGCAGTTTCACCTGAAAGGCGAAGCATCAATTGCCATAGCCAATAACTGTGTCACATTTAGCACATTTGTTTTTGAAAACTGCTCACGTACAACAGGCTCGTATTTATGGCCGTGCTTTGTAGCAGCATTCCCAGATAATCTGGGTGACAACATGGCTACCTCTGCAGCTCTACATGAATTAGTGCTCTTTTTAGGCACTCTTTTAACATTTGATGCCGTTAGCCTCAAGCAGCGAACAACTTTCCAAAGTGGGCTGTCCTGCTGTCTTGTGTTTTCCGCAAGGCATGCAGCAGCTCTTGGTAAAATGTCTATAAACTTCTTGTAGAAACTATTGCACCGGCCTCAGCTCACGGGAAGTCTACTGATGCCGTCATGGGCGCAGTGCTGCAAGTAATCATGGTCATCTATTATTGCAGCCAGGCCGGGTACAGCTGTAAACGTTGTGTGCACCAGTGTTCCTGGAAGTGAATGTAAGAAAGCATGTCAGTGGAGAGACAGTAGTGCAGCATATTGAATTTGTAAAGCAAACAACTTGGCTATCACTGGAGCTCACAGCTTTAATACAAATATGCCTTGAGGAACTAAGAAGCTAATTTTAGCATCCAGAATCATCAACCAAATGTAAAGATACAGGAAAAATACTGACTCCAACGAAAGATCCATTAAAGAACTGACGTTTCGATGCCAATTCGGCACGTTCTTTAAGGTGGACGGGTTTTCGAGGCAAGTCTGCCGCAATGTTTACGTTTCAAATGTAAAGCTGTCACTTGCAGAAGACTGTCACTGATGTTTCACAGCAAACATGCATTAATGGTGTTTTTAGCCAATTAATCCAGTTACATCAATAAGTTAAGCTATCATTTTACATTCTTAAGCTGTACTTATGGTTCTGTAATCACTGGTGGAGTTTCATAGGTGCTACGAAGCGTACCTGGTATGTTGAACAGCTCAGGGTAACCGGAGTTATCACGCAGCTTCTTGATGTCAGCTTCAGAAAGCCGCACTTGCGCATTTCGCGCTGGACACTATACGGCAGGGTCAACAGTCATTTTTTGAAGCTTGAAGTTGATTTACTCAATTTCAGAGGGCTGGACATTTCGAGTTGCATCTTTGTTCCATTTTGCAGCTTCCTGGGTACAAGTCTTACCAGTCATGCCACTGGAAACAGCACAGTCTATTTTCCAGAGTACGGTGCCTACATGGCTACAAACTCTGGCTTGTCAAGCCATGCAAGTGCAGCCTGTACGTAGAACTTCACCTTGCTTCTTTGCGGACACCCAGACACGATGAGGCTTGCTATTTATAGCTTGTGAAGGCGTGACATATGTCTTTAAAAGCACAATGTCTTCATTAACCTTGCGCAGGAGAATTTCGCCGACCCAGCCTAATTGCCGATAGTTGTATGACTGCCAGCACTTGTAACATCGTACTTCTTGGAGGTCGCAGGCCTTCGAATGGTGATGGTGGTGGTAAAATTTATTTAAGTCCGGAAGAACATTCACCCCGTTTTATAGGGTCAAGACTGCGGGTCACTTCCACGTTGGGACGGGAAGGTTAAGCCTCACCGCCGCATCATGGGCCTTCTGGACAGCCCGGAGTTGATGTATCTGTACGTGGCTCTTGACCAATGAATAAAATGCTTCCGCCATCAATACGTGGTCCGTGTGGTGCTGTAAAGAGGGGCACTCCCAGAGCATGTGTTTAAAATCACTAACTCCGCCGCGGTCGGGACACACAGGGGAGACCCCGTGTACCTACTGATGACGGACAGTGTGGGATACGAGTTCGTTTGTATTAGCCTTAGGGTCACGGCTTGAGGCCGCGTGAGATTTCGATGTGGCAGGGGCAAAGCCCTGCGACTCATCTGATAGTGGCTTGTGATCTCGTTGGAGGTGGAGAGAATGTCCCTGAATCGGGGGGGTTCTGCCTCCGAAAATGTCGGACCAAGCCCGTCGCCGGTCCCACCCGCCACACCAGCCTCCCAGTGCCCGGCCGGACCGGCACGGCCGGCGAGACCTCGTGCCTGGGCATGGGCCAACTCATTAACGTTGGCTAGCCTCCCTAGTTCGGCGCCCTCGTGCGCCGGGAATCATGTAATGACGCGATGACTAAACACCTTACCCTCAAGTGCCCTACCAACTTCCTCACAAACTTCCCCAGTCAAGAAAGCTCGAAGGGCTGATCTCGAGTCCGTATAAATATCTTCCCTGTCCGACCGAAGGAGCGCCAGTGCAATGGTCAGCCTCTCCGCCTTGCAAGCCGACGACGTCCTGATTGACGCGGCCGATAATACTCGTCCCTTCATGTCCACGACGTTAGCAACAAAACGGCTGGAGTCGCGTTCGTATTGGGCAGCATCTACAAAACATCACTCTGCCTCGTGCGCATGTGCGCGCCGCAGAAGCGCAAAGGCGCGAGCCGTCCTACTGCCAGTGTTTAAAGTCGGATGTACGTTCCTCGCAATTGGGGAGACCTTAATAGCCTGCCTCACACTATCCGAAAACTGAACGTTCCTATCCCTTAACGTCTTCGGATTTATCCCGACCTTAGCCAGGATCCCCCTTCCCGCCTCCGTAGACACGAGTCTAGGAATTTGTGCGGATTGCTGCACTTCGATAACATCCTCTACTGTGTTGTGGACACCTAGGCTTGCTAGGTTTTCTGTGCTTGTGCGCACTGGGAGTCCTAAGACTCTCTTAATACTTTTCCTGGTGAGCGTGTTTAACTTGTTCATTTCGTGCTTCTGCCATCTGTGCATCGGAGTGACCTAATACACATTGCTCATGAGAAGCGCGTGAAAAAGCCTCAGGAGATTATCTTCCTTAAGGCCTCCTTTTCTGTTGGAAACCCTTGCAATGAGTCTGATTATTCCTTCAGCATGTCCTCTAAGCTTATCTACAGTACGCCCGTGATGACCGTTAGCTTCAATGATCATGCCTAGCACCCGGAGAGAACGAACCCTTGGGATATCGCTCCCGCATGACGTTCGCACCCCAATATCAATCTCCTCTGGAGGCCTCCACCCTCGAAGCTTGGGTCCTCTTCTAGTAGGACGATATACAAGTAACTCCGATTTGGAAGGCGAGAGCCGGAGACCCATCCGATTGACGTGTTTTTCTGCGCAATGCACCGCCTCTTGCAGTGCGCCTTCAACGTGGCCTGCACCAGAGAGCGATGTCGTCCGCAGAGATTGCAGAGCGAAGCCAATACCCTCCATCTGCTCAAGCTCGTCTGCCAAGCCTTGCATCGCTATGTTAAACAAGAGCGGCCAGACAACCGACCCCTGTATAGTACCCCTTTTCCCGAGATTATAAGCCTCCAATTAATTTCAGGTCACTCAATTTGATTGTGGCCCTCCTATCTCCGAGAAAAGAGTGCACGACTCTGTAAAATCTCTCCCCCAAGTCAAGGCGGGAGATCGGGTCTAGAATATGCCTATGCGACACGTTGTCGAAGGCCTTTTCCAGATGGAGACGGAGAATGGCCTTCGTGTCTCTGGTGTCTTTATCTAATATATCGTGCTTGATTAGTAGCATGGCGTCCTGCGTAGACAGGTGAGGCCTAAAGCCTATCATGTTGGGAAAGAGACCATCGTCCTAAATGTGTTTAGAGATCCGATCATTTATCACATGCTCCACCACCTTGCCCAAACAAGACGTCAAGGAGATGGCCCTGAGGTTCTCTGTCCCGGGGCTGTGCCCAGGCTTGGGAATGAGAACCACGGACGCAACCTTCCACTCATCTGGAAATATACCCGATTCCCAAATGCGGTTGATCTCTGCCGTTATGACCTTAATCAACCTGTCATCTAAATTGCGCAGCATTTCTGTTCATCAGGCGTGGGGTAACCCCACGCCTGATGCTGGGCATTAAAATCCCGGCCACAACAATGGGGAACCTGGCCTTGCCTGCCATAGAAACCGCCTTAACCAACAATGAAGCGAAGCGATGCTGCCCCCTTCCAGGGGAACTGTACACATTGAGTATGAATACGCTATTCCTGAGCTCACCCCTCAGGATAACCTCACCAAAAGGTATTCAATGTTGCAACTACCCATGTTTAAGTCATGCCTGATAAAAGTGTGTTTGTTAGAGACCAGGGTGGAGACCCCCCTACGCTGCTGCCCTTTCTTTACGTACGATTTGTAGCCCGACAGACAAACTCTATCGACCAATACCTCTTGTAAAAGAATAATCTGCGGTCTCGAATCTCTCGATCTGAGGAACTGCTGAAGGGCCGCCCTTTTTGAGAGAAGCCCCAACAGTTCCATTGCCAGATCGTAAAGTTCAATACACCGTTACTCGCAGCCATCATTGGAGTTGTCAACCAATTCAGCCCGTATACTACCATCGGGCTCCCCCGATGCAGCAGCCTTCCTCTTAACCAGTCTTGATGCGCTTCTTCGCTCTCAATTTGCCTACCTCTTATCAAGCATGGATGTCCTTGCATTAAGAGAGGCCATCGCCTCCGCCATTTGCTTAAAAGTGTTCTTAATATCTGCCAAGGAATCTGTGATTGGCACCCAAAAATCGAGCTCCTCGTTCCTGATGTGCTCAGTAGTTGCATTTCTCTTTGCCGGCCTAGCCTCAGAATGAGTATCCATTGTAACCTCAGCTGTTGGCGACTGCCCTACATTCTCAACGGGCCTGTTGGGCTGCGATGGAGGAGTATCCTTCGCCACCTTGGCTACTTTCATTTTTGCTATCTCAGCCCTGAGTTGTTCAACGATGCCTCTAAGAGAGTAGCATTCTCCTTTGGGATTCGACTAACTAGCTCAAAGCTAACATGCTCTGAAGCAGCACCCCCCTTTACCTATGGCTAGGTCATTTTCTTGGCCTTGGTGGTCCAGGTTCCTTGGTCGACCCCTTGCGTTGCGATGCGAACCGCAGGAGTCCTGGAGCGAGCTCTTGCTATGAAGGCTGATCTCCCCCTGGTTGAGGATCGGCCGCCACTGGATCGGGAGCGTCCGCGCTGGATCATTCTTGTACCTCCTGGCGTTTCCGTGTGCAGCGGCGGGAAGTCTTTTTTCCCGTCGTGGCCTCGTTGAAAACCCGGATTAGAGTCTTACTTCTGCCTTTCTTTTCTCCTGTGAAGCACCACATACGGGATCTGGAAGCGCTGCTTGCACTTCCTGTCTGTAGCGACGTGTTCGCCTCCGCACAACTTGCACGTCGGCTTGCAATCGTGCTCCTCCGATGACAACTGCTTGCAGAATCCCCAGCGTATGACGTCATCAGGCGTTGGGCATACGTCAGCGCGATGTCTTACCTTGCTGCAAGCGTAGGAAACATCTGCCTGCCTTCTGAACAGTGTGCAGCGGAACATGCTCGCGCCGCAAATAACGCGATTTGGAACTTTAAATCCTTCGAAAAGAATCACCACCCTTTTCGAGTTCTTGATTCGCTTTGCTTGAAGAGCCGTTGGGCTCCTGTCATGAACAATAAGCGCCTGAAGCGCCTTAATAAGCGCAGGCCTTCGAATGCTGAAAATAATACACTATATCTGGTCCCTTAATTTCAGGCTAGTCCCACATGTCCACGATCCATTCTTTAATGCCATCCGGATGAACATAAACGAAGTTTTCTGCAAATAAAAAAATAAAGTCAGTCACCATATGTTGGCGTTGCGCGAGATGCGAGTAAAGCACCATTTTTTTCGCATTCCCGTTCAGTTCAGTTCAGTTTATTGTCCTTAAAGACCCCCGGAGGGGGTATTACATAAGGGGTGGGTATAACATAGGTTCCACATTTTGTGCACATCATTAAATATATGCAAAGTGATCAATCACACGCTGTTTGAACAAAGACGGGCAAGCGATGTTAACAATGCCAGCAGGAAGGCTGTTCCAGTCTTTAGCAGTTCGAGGAATGAACGAGGCGGAAAAATGAGTGGTTCGGGCACGCGGGCGTGTGACTTGCTGCGAATGACTGGTGCGATGAGAGATTCGTGCCGCAGGAATGATGTATGGAGCATGATGAAGGACACTGAAAAAGAACTTGTGAAAGAGCTCAAGACGCGATGCGTCGGCGATTAGATAGTAGTGCTAATCCGGATTGTGTTTTAAGTGCAGAAATACTGACGTCATATGAATATTGTGAGTGAATGAACCTAGTGGCGCGGTTCTGAACAGATTCAAGTGAGGCGATAAGATATGTTTGGTGCGGGCTCCAGATGGCAGATGCATATTCTAGTTTTCGTCGTACAAGGGATTTGTAGCCAAGCAGTTTTACGTTTTTAGGGGCCTCACGGAGATTACGCTTTAAAAAACCTAGTGTTTTATTAGCAGATGATATGATGTTAGAAATATGTTTATGCCAGGACAGATCATTGCATACGGTGATACCTAGGTAGTTATAGGACTCTACTAATTCGAGAGGCATGCTTCCGATTTGGTAAGGAAATACTAGGGGATTACGGCTACGAGTGGAAGACATAACTTTACACTTGTTTACATTAAGTGACATTAACCAATCACCACACCATGTTAGTATAGTGGAGAGGTCTTTCTGTAGGACTGTTTGATTGTAGGTGTTACGTACAGTGCGATAAATGACACAATCATCGGCGAACATTCGGATATTACAGGACACATGTGAAGGTAAGTCATTAATATATATTAGAAATAATAGAGGGCCAAGAACCGATCCTTGAGGGACGCCTGATGTTACTGGCACAGGGTTAGATAGATGATTATTTATAATGACAGATTGGGAGCGGTTACTAAGAAATTCAATAATGCAATTCAAAACATCAGGCTGCAAATTAAATCTTGTTAGTTTCAATATTACACGTTGATGAGGGACTTTATCGAAGGCCTTAGCGAAATCCAGGAAGATTATGTCAGTCTGTATGTTACTGTCAAGGTTAGTGTGAACATCATGCAGGAAGATGGCCAGCTGTGTTTCGCAGGAGAAACCTTTGCGGAATCCGTGCTGGGCGGGATGGAAAAAGTGATTCAAGTCAAGAAAATTCTTGATAATAGAGTAGATGACATGTTCCATGATTTTGCAAGGGACGCTTGTTAGGGAGATGGGGCGGTAGTTAAGAGGCGAGTTCTGTTACCTGATTTGTGGACTGGAACGACCTTCCCGATTTTCCAGTCATCTGGAATGAAACCTGAAGAAAGAGACTGGGCAAATATTAAAGACAAATAGGCTGGAGAAATAAGCTTAGTGTTTTTTTTTAATTTTTGAGTTAATTTCGTCCATGCCGGAAGATGATGAACACTTGATTTTATCGATGACCGCACAAATACCGTCTACATTGAAGGCAATGGGTGGCATTGACGAGTTTATACTAAGCGATGACGAAACGGGAGGCGCATTGGATTCGTTAGTGAACACAGAAGCAAAGGCGTTATTGAACACGTCGGCGTAATCGGAATCATTAATAACTTCGTTCGATTCGTTAGTTATCTTAATATTGCGCGTTTCGCTATTGTTTATGACTCTCCAAAATTGCCTCGGATTATTGATTAATAGGTTTGGTAGATCATGCTCCTTAAGACTTCCCTGAAATTGTTTTAATATGTACCTGTGTTCCAAATGAGCTTCTGAAATAGCATGCCAGTGAAGTAGGACTTAGCATTTCAGTCTAATATGAACCAATGCACAATCAGTTACATAACGCATTTTGGTAAACCGTTTTGGGCACATTTGGCACTTGCGAGAATTGTCAGCGCTTCGATGCAATATTTTCTCGTGTGTAGTGGCAGAGACTAAATTTGTCAATAATTCAAATCAATACGGGGGTCACACTGCGAACTTTTAAACGTAATCGAGCCCTATTTGGATTAAATTTCTCGGTCGTGATTGGCTTCTTTGCTCAATCGGCGGAAGAGAGCCGATCGCGGTCAAAAATTTCGATCCATAGGGGTCGATCGCGATCAAAAGTGACCGTGTGACACCGGTATAAGACACATAGAAGCAATAACTGCGTACTATTATAGCCCACATAGGCTTTGGCATATTAGTACCGGTCGTATTAATAGTGCACAATTTTAATGGTAGAATATTTACATTATATATTTCTACATTCCTCAATATTTTTCAGCTCACTCACGTTATCGTAAATGCCGAGTTTATCTAGTGCAGGATTTTCGCAGGAATGCTATTTATGAAGCTTCTCCGGATTGGTTTTAGAGGCAGGATAGTTTCTTGGTACCTGGGATTGATTTCCATGCAGCCGCTTTATAACTTCTTGAATAAAAAAAAATCACAGCTGCTTGAAGGACAATAACATTTTTTCATGTTCTCGAGAGAGAAACAATTTTACCAACCATTTAGAGAAGTGGCCGGGCCAAGGGTGTGACTTGAAATCTCTCGATGAAAACTGACGCCAACGGATAATTAGATTATGTTATGGAAATATTACGTTCTCTGGATGAAGTATCTGGGCTCGTCCCTCGATGGTGCTTTAGGAAGCCTTCAGATAACCGTGTCGAATTAATATTAGCGCTGTAAAGCTTGGCCATAAAGGGCGTAGTCATTTTGTGATAGATAACTGGAAGGAAATAATCCCGACCACTTTCTAAATTACGAGCTCGTGAAACTGGAAATAATTTTCAAAATATATTTCAGTGTACATATAACTCCGATCACCTGTGAAGGAAACCAACAGTCGGCAAAACCAAGGCAAACATGGGCGAGTGTTTCGACCTTTTTTTTAAGTTGTGGTGTTGAATACTTCAAAATTGTTTGTGTAATCATTTATGGAACAAATAATTGATTAGAAGGTTTGATCATGGTCCATATGACACCCGCAGTAATACAGGACAAACCCCGTTCGCCACTATTGAGGAGGGTGGCGCTGGTCAACACTCGAGATTAGCTCGCACTAGACATAAATACACTCAAAAGTTGAAGATTGGACAGCCGTCGCCGTTGGTAGCTCAGTTGGTAGTGCACCGGCGCGAAATTCGGAGGCCGTGGGTCGGATCCCACCGGTGGCGCATGGTTGTTTTTTCTTCTACTTTCGAATGAATTATTTCTTTCATGAATGATTACACCATCAATTTCGGAGTATTTAACACAAGTTAAAAAAAAAACTAGAAACCCTCCTCTATACCTGCCTTGGGTTTCGCCGACTGTTGGTTTCCTTCGCGTGTATGTCATAACGAGAGCCTCAGTTCGCTCCCCTTGTTTGCAGATCACCTGCAGCGAGTCAAGGCTGGCGCGAAAAGGAATTTTTCCGAATCCCTTCTGACATGAAGCTAGATATCAGAAGAGCGCTAGCGTTGTGGTGTCGCGACGGCCGTCGTGGGTCTAAACAGATGCATATAGCTATGTTAGAAAATGTTTAAAGATCTGTTTAGGTATGTTCTGGTCCTCCTTTGCGGATTTATTCGGTTTATTCTTCCAGACTATTGTCTTACTTACTCACCCAGCTGCCATTTTTTTTGCAATTCACCCGTAAAACTGCCAGTAGGAGCACAAAAGACTGACAGCGCCTGCTGAGAGAGAGTAGCAGGGCTTTTACATTTTGCCTGTTTGTTTAGGTACTGGTAGAAAATATACAGCGCTGCAAAACCAAATTTCGAATGCGGAGTACTCATCTGGAGCATCGATTACACAACCGAAATAAAACGACAACTCACAGTGCTCAGGTGCAGTTTTTATTTGAAATGCCTCCTAGAGCTTTGCACGAGAAACATACGGGAAAATAAAGGAAGGCATAGAGAAGTAAAAGGCGTTAGGCAAAACGCAGTTGTCGAAGAAACTTGCGGAACCCTGGCTGGGGACACGCGCTGCCTTACAACCATACGCATCCGCATCAATAGGAAGGATTCAAATATTCTTCCGTATTCCGGATACCACGGGACGCACCCCAATATTCTTGCTTCCGCACTTGTTGTGTGCACCCACGCATAACAAAAAACACATAAAAAGAAGACCTTCAAGAGTCAGAGACTTAGACGGACCTTCACTCGCAACAGAGGGAGGCGGCCCGACATAGGCGCCGACGAAAAATGAAAACACTAACAAAGCGTCGTTTTGCGGCGCGTTTCCCTGGCGACGGCCTGAGGGGCCAATCATCGCTCGGAAAAGCGCCGATTCGAGAGGCGGGAGAGGAGGGCGTGCGAGGGTCTTCGGCGCGGCGGCAGAGTTCAAAGAATGTCGGCACTTTCAAATTATCAAGGGACTTTAAGCCAAACTGCATTGATGCGCCATCTTCAGGCACGGCGCCTGCTGTCGAGACTAGCGCTCGAGCGACAGTGTGAATGCCCGTCCCATCACGTCTGCCGGCATGTCATGCTGCCTTTAATAATGAGGTACGCTGCTCGTCGACTACATTTCAACGGGCAGCCGCATGTGCCGCTTCCTCTGCTCCGTCACATCTGCCCCACTGTTACTATGAGTGACTGTGGCGAAGCTGCCTTGCGCGTCCGTCGCACATTTTGTTTCGTCGGTTATCGTGTTGTCTACTGCCCTATCTACCGCCCTTTAGCGACTCCAGCTTAAAGCCTTTCTTTTTCCCCCTTATGTTATCAGAAGCGCTTCCATTATTAGAGAGTTATAGCATAGAGAAAGAAATTCAACGAGAGCGGACACTCGGCAAAAACTGGCAACAGGAAACACGTCACCATACGTCACGCTATACTTTTGATGCCGAACGTTAGCTGCCGCGAGCATCGAAAAAAAAAGAAAGTGAAATTAAATTAGCAGGCATTAATTAATTTTTTCAATTCTTTGTCGCGAAAACTAAAACGTTTTGCGTATAAATGAACTTAAGCTTTGCGACTTATTTTCCTTGCCTTACCTAGCCACAGGTCAATGACACGCCAGTTACATGCGTCATCCGCCAGACACTCCACCGAAGCGAGCGAGGACGGCTGCGCGCGCGTTTGAGCGCTCGTGCGCGGCGACCCGTCTGTCTCCTTCTTAATTTTTTTAATGTAACCGGGTTTATTGGGCTCTCGGCGTATTCTTGTGTTCCTTCTTCACTGGGACAAGACACCACTGCAATATTGGACTACGGCAAGGTGAGAAATCTGGTTTCACAGTCTACGACGCAATTACGCTTACGGCACGGGACCGAGGCTTAAGACGCAGTTAGCGAAAAACAGCTCGGCCATCCTGGCGCAGTTAAATTGAGTTAATGAATCGTGCTGAGACATGTTTCCTACGCTTCCTAGGGGACTATGGTAACTTATTTCCATTTCTGAGCAACACGGCGCACAGGGCGCCGTGTGGCCAAGTTTTGGAAACGCGAAGTCGCCAGTGTGTTTGTGCTGCCAAAGTGCACGAAATAATGCCCGAAAATAGGGGAACGCTAGGAAATCAGATGTTTTCATATTTTATGGTATTGTTTGGGATGAGTCGAGTATTTTCTACACCATGTATGTAAAAGCGAATTGCTTGTGTTTGTAATGCCGCCCATTCACCGCTTTCGCACGTTTCGCCTCTACACGCTGTATTCCTATGTCTAAATACCAAAATGACACATGCTGTTACGTGCTTGTAAATGTAACAGGCTTGTAATTTAGTTTTTTTCAGCTGGTGCCGTCCGGTGGAGCTTCATACAGGAACTACTGCTTACCTTCTGGGGTCACAGTGTTGGATGAACGCACAAAAAGCACGGAACGAGCTTTTATATAGAGCGAAATAAATATTTGCTCGTTGCACAAAAGGTTTGCGTCTACTTTGTGAAATTGCACGTGGCACAGATTCGATGGGACTTAACGAGATCGTTCGCAATAATGTTTACTAAATAATAAATCGATTCTGCACGAAAAGCCAAAAAAAAGGAGAGGGGGGGGGCGCAACCGGTGTGCTAACTTGCGTTCAAAATAAACGCGCCCAAAACCGAAACCGGAAGTGATTGATGCCGACCGCTTGGCACGCTGCAGTCAATTCGGCCGCTGAGCCCTATGGGAGTGTACCCTGTTGTTGAATTCCTTTCTCTGTGGTTATAGATAGCACACCTATGGTATAGGTGTGCGGGCCAGCAGGTGAGCGTAGACATGTGCGGTGTGCTGGGGCGGCCAACGTGTTAACGGATCGGGCTGCTTGCTCCACTGATTTGCGCTCCTCAGCGGGGCGCGCACACCGGACCAGCGTTTTTGCGAAACAAACGTGGCGACCACCAGCACGAACAGCGGCATGTCGTCGGCGTCGTATTCAAATGCGGTGCTGTCTCGCCTGCAGACGACACCACTGCAGAGGACCTCTGCATAGTGCGAGAGGTTTCAGCGGGCCGTTTGGCGACGATTTGAAGAGGATGACCACTATAGAGAACGTGAAGCGAGCGCTTGGCCGCAAGCTGACGCTTACTCTAACCTTGTTCGACAGGTGGCGCAGCAGAGCGCTCAGCTCAACCGAGTGAGGGATCGCTGAGCTAAAATTTTTCCTCTGGTGCTGCGCTTCGGTGCCGTCTGCGCTCCCCCACTCGTTCCGCCGGCCCGTAAACCCGCTGAGATATAACTCTGTAATCTGGCTTTGCAGTCCTGTGGGTGAGCGCAGGCGCCACTGCGCATGTGAGGTCCCTGGGTCGGCGAGTGTCCTAACGGAGCGGGACGGTCGCTAGTTTGTCTCCTCTCACCAGCAGAGCGCGCGCAGTGGACCAGCGGTTTTGCCAAACAAAGAGCTATTGACCCTTTTCGCGGAGCAGTTTGCTCTAGAGGAACGAGATGGCGCTTTCGGCGGCGCGCCATACGTTGCCTCAGCGAATGCGCACGGATACGACACCATTACTGTTTCTGCCATGCTACTGTGAGATCAGCTGTCAGAAATCCAATTGGGTGTTCGCTAATGCAATGTGCCCAATTCATGCTGCAAAATGTTTAACGATAAAGGGAAGACGTGGGCGGTAGTTAGCTGCAAAAATAGTGATTCGCATATTAGGGACGGAATCAACCTGCATCGCCGCTGCTACATAAGGCCCATCTTCTGTTGTCGGCCCTTCGCGATGCACGGCTTTCCTAGAGGATAATAAATTACACCATCTCCCGCTAAAGGGAACCATGTGTGGATGCGAAGTAGCGGGGAGACGGTTAGCTTGAGCGGGAGATGGTTTCGCGGCAGCGGCCCGAGCGCTCATCGCGGCGCTGCACTGGAGAGAGAGTGAGGCACGCGCGCTCCGTCATTTTCATACCGCGGAACTACCGTGGCGTCCCCAGCGGAGTATGCAGCTTGAGTGTGAGATGGTTTCGTAGCAGCGGCCCGAGCGGTCATCGCGGCGGTGCACAGGAGAGAGAATGAGGCGCGCGCGCTCCGTCATTTTCATACCGCGGAACTACCGTGGCGTCCCCAGCGGAGTATGCAGCTTGAGCGGGAGATGGTTTCGCGGCAGCGGCCCGAGCGCTCATCGCAGCGCTGCACTGGAGAGAGAGTGAGGCACGCGCGCTCCGTCATTTTCATACCGCGGAACTACCGTGGCGTCCCCAGCGGAGTATGCAGCTTGAGTGTGAGATGGTTTCGCAGCAGCGGCCCGAGCGGTCATCGCGGCGGTGCACAGGAGAGAGAATGAGGCGCGCGCGCTCCGTCATTTTCACACCGCAGAACTACCGTGGCGCCCCCAGCGGATTATGCAGCTGTCGCACCACCTGTCGAGCCCGCCGCTCCGGATTCCTAGAGGAGAGAGAGGGGGAGTGTAGGAGAGAAGAGAGAGGGGGAGGGGACGTGCATGCGCTGTGGGGGTGTGGCACGCGGGCGCCGCTCCGTAGAGTATTCCTAGAGAGAAAGGGGGAGCGTAGGATAGCAGAGAGAGGGGGAGGGTCCGGACGCGCATGCGATGTGGGGGTGCGCGACGCGGGCGCCGCTCCGTACAGGATTCCTAGAGGAGAGAAAGGGGGGAGCGTAGGAGAGGAGAGAGAGGGGGAGGGGGCGCGCATGCGCTGTTGGGGTTTGAGAGGCGGGGCAACAGACAGTGCCACGGGCAAGAAATGCTTCGCATTAAAAAAAGATAATTCATCCGCCAGCACTATATAGCTAACTTTCAAAGAAAGGACTTCAAAGGACTTCAGTGCAAGCGTCACGCGCTTGCATTGTAAACACGGAGGCAATGGAGGTAGCTGAGGCAAGCAATGGATGCGTCACCACGTGATCAAACATGGCAGCGCCCACGGGAACGCCGGGAAAAGGGTCAATAGCTCAGTGTATTTACTCACCAGCGGGCGAGCAAAGACGCCACTGCGCATGTGCGGTACGGAGGGCGGCCAGCGTGTTTACGGATCTGACCACTCGCTCCGCTGGTATCAGTGCCCCAGCGGAGTGCGCGCAGCGGACCCGCGTTTTTGCGAAGCGAATGGAGACCACGCGCACAAACAGCAGTAGCATCTCGTTGGCGCCAACTTCAGACGCGGCGCTGGCTCGCTTGCTTGCGAAAAAGCCTCGGAAGTGTTTCACCACTGAAGATGAGCTCTGTATCAGGGGGAGAGGTTTCATCAACGAGGCCGTTTGGCGACGATTTGAAGTTGATGACCGCGATTGAGAACATGAAGCGAGTGCTTAGACGCGAGCTGACACTTTGCTGTCTAAAGGACTGCGGGGACCACCTAATGGGATATTGGAGGCAACAAGACACAAGGAACTTAAAAAAGTGAGTTCTTTCGACTTCTTGTCCGTAGCGATCATGTAGTGTAGCACCTATATAAGATCGCATGTGTTTGTTTATGTTCGTAAACCCTTGTCCGTAGCGATCATGTAGTATAGCACCTATATAAGATCGCATGTGTTTGTTTATGTTCGTAAACCTTCGCTTGGGCAGCACCGTTTGATAACACGTTCCGTATCGTCATGCCTGCGTGTCGCCATGGCGTTAGCGACACGTTTCAGCAAACAGTGGACCTGCTGTAAAATGCATGCTGTTGTCGTTTCAGGTCTGGGACGGAGTAGCAATGCGCTGAAAAAGATAATATACTGCCGGACCTATCGGATTATGCAAGGTCCGTGAACTACGTTCAGAAAATTGCACCCAGAAGTGCAACCAGTGCCGTTCTCAGGAAGAGGCCAGCAACGACTTCCCGCCTCACCATGCCGCCAGCCAAGGCACTTCGTACGGAGGAGGAAGGTCAAGGTAAGTGCGGCAATTCAGCTTCACATAGTTGCATAACTGCAGAAACAAGTAGTACGGTGTTAGTCATATATGTATGCAATATCGCATGTTTGGGCTTTGAACTGTGGCCTCTGAATTTAAAAACGAAAGCGAAGCCCGAAACTTGGTGCACCTTCCATAGCATAAACGTGCTCCCACGAATTACATACTGCACATTGTTATGACATGTACATATAATGGAACAGAGAGACGGAAGCTTTTACGCAATCGGTATAACCTTTACTTCCCGCGTCAATATTGGTAGATGATCCGCTAGCACCATTTACTGACTTGTTCAACTTTTTAGACGAAACCGGTTATTTACATAGACTATAAGGTAACGTAGCTCTTGCTGCCTTATCACATGATTTTGTAATATCTTGTGGCTGGCGCAGCATGGCCTTAGTCGCGTTTGCGCCATTAAACCCTAGTTAACAAATGGCATGATGGAAATGGAGGCACTCTGTGTCCTACCTTTATTCGCATAGCTATGGCACAGCGACGAAAAGCAGTAATTTGCAGTAACGCCGTGCAGCAAATGTGTTATCCTGTACCGAGCTAATTAAATCATGCACCGTCACCATCGGCGTGGCGTCGCGAGCATCTGTCTAGCGGTTTACCTTTGCTATCTTTCTTTTTTCGGCGGCAGCGCAATGTCTTTGTGCCGGTGACGCACTAAATCTGCACCATCATTGCGCCGTACAGCTTCTGCGGCCCCGTAAGCTTTCGGCAGCACGCGTTCGCTGCTACATCGACTTTAGACGATTAAACTCCTTGCCTTCAAAAAAAAAAAAACAACCTGGATAAACAATAACGAACGCTCGCTGGCCGCAACCAACCCACTTATGGCACGTACACACTAGCGACAAAACTAAAGTCCCTATATAAGAAAAGTACCGCCATCTACTCTTTCCTCCGCCGCCTCCTCTCCTAAAGCGCTAGCTTTTTTCTTTACTTTTTGCTTGCGAAAGCCAAGTCGACGGTGGCCCACCTAGAAAGTCCACGTTTAAGCTTTCAGGCTGGGCGCGCGCCGCCGCCCCCGCCGGCGACTGCGGCTGCGCAGAGGACTTTCAACATGGCCCTGAGGCGGAAAAAAAGAAAATATAAAGAAGTGAAAAGGGCGCGCGCTATCATCGTCCAATCGGAGATACAGGAGAGAGAGAAGCGGCGTTTATCAAAGGATGGCGGTACTTTTCTTATATAGGGATTTTAGGCAAAACGCGCGTGGCGCGCCGCCAGCGGCAAAACGCAGCAGCGGCAGGGCGGCCACACGAACCGGCGGCGCGCCGCTGCGGCAATCACGTGACAGACTAGACTCCTCTCCCCTTCTCGAACTATACGGTAGCTGACGCGTGCAGATGATAGTGCGAAACGAGAAACAAGCAGTCGGGCGGGTCCGCATGGCACCATTTCCGGCGCGCACGTCACGGAAGCGGGCCGGTCTCATTGGTCTCCTTCATCCGCGGCACGCGGCAAACCGCAAAAAATCGATCCAGGAGCAATCCATGCCGCGGGAAGAAAAACCCGTTTCGCGGCTGCTTTCGCGTCTTGCCGCCGGCGGCGCGCCGCTCGCGTTTTGCCGCTAGTGTGTACGTGGCATTGGAGCGCCATGCCACTGATAACAATTACATCACAAAAGGTTCGGCGCGTCAGCTATGCTTTCAGAGAGCTTAAATGCGAAACATTTGTTCACGTAGCTCTTACAAGAGCATGTTTAATAAAAATAGCTTCACTCAGCTAGATAAGGCCGGGGACGGGCTTTTGCAAACTCCTCGTTTGCTTTAGCCACTTTTGATCAATTATTTTAAAGTTATCTTCTTTCTGAGGTTTGGGTGCCAAAATTAAATCTGATTATGAGGCACACCGTAGTGAAGGGCTCCGGATTCATTTTGACCAGCTGGGTTTCTTTAGTGTGCACTACAACGCAAGCACACGGGCATTTCTGCATCCCGGCCGCCGCGGAATCCCGGCCGCCGCAGCCGGGATTCGATCCCGCGACCTTGCGCTCAGCAGCGCAACGCCTTAGTAGCTGACTTAGCCACCGCGGCGGGTTATTATTGTACGCACGCTCGAGACGGGTGCGGGTGTGGGAAAGAACGATTATTCCAGAAAGCCGCAGATTATATAGCCCCGAGCATATGTATGTTGCTGCACTTGAGCATGTGCATGGCTTTGCACAGCGTTATCGCTACGTCACATCTCCCTTTTTTTTTGTTTATGAGCCAGTGCCCGAAGTTTAATAAAGTTCTGGCTCAGGGTATCTTGTTGGTGGACGACGCGTTCGATGGCTTCTTCGGACCGGTTGTTGCGTAGGAGACTCAGGCGTCCCGGTGACTGGAGGGACAGGTGCCACTGCATCTTGCCCGATGGGTGTGTAGGATGGCCTGAGATGTTCCCTCGTCCGCTGGAACTGTCGTCCATCTTCGCCTTTAAGTATGTAGGAGCGCGGGCTGTCCCCTCTTTGGATTATTGTAGCGGGCGACCAGGTTCCCGAGGGCACGTTATACACAGTGACCCTGGCGCCCAGTGGTAGCACAGGTAGAGGCTTGGTACCCCTGTTGTAGTAGGTCCGTTGCTTCTGACGGATGTCTAGCAGTCGCTGCTGGGCGTAATTTGGTTGTACCGTCCGAGGCTGCAGGTGAGCAGCCGGAACCGGTAGAAGGGTCCTGGTCAGCCGTCCCATGAGCCGCTGCGAAGGGGACTTTCGTCACGCGGAGAGTTCCGCCATTATAACAAGGCGGCACAGAAGTCAACAGAGCCAAAGCGATACTTCTTTAGGAGTTCTATAGCCTCCTGCACTGCTCGCTGGGCCATGCCATTCGAACGAGGATGGTACGGACTTGATCGAACATGGTTTGACCCAATCTTACTGATGAAGTCTTGAAACTGTTGACTGCTGAACGGCGGCCCATTGTCTCTGACGAGTCGGCTTGGGAAACCATGCGTAGCAAAGATATTCGTGAAGGCAGATATCACTTTGCTCGCTGATGAAGACTGAATAGCCACGATTTCAAAGAAAAAAGAGTAAAAGTCGGCAACGACCAAGTACTCATTTCGGTTATGGTAGCAAAGGTCTGCACCAATGACTTCCCACGGTAAACTTGGCGTATCATGGCTGTGCAATGGCATTCTGGCATTTCTAGGTTTATGCCGCTCGCACAATTGACAGCGTCGCGCTGTTTCTTCTATGTAACTGTTCATGCTGGGCCAAAAAATACAGAAACGAGCACGTGCTTTCATTTTTTGTCCTCCCACGTGCGCAGCATGCAGACAAGAAAGAATGTCACCACGCATCTTTGGAGGGATAACGAGCCTGTTGCTGCGAAGCACCATGCCATTTTCCGTGTGTGGTTCATCACGAAAGTTCCAGTAGCTGCGCAACTCCGGAGTGACGTCATCCTTGCTCTCGGGCCAGCTTGTGCTTGCGTACTCACGAAGTTGACGCATCGTCGGGTCTTTATCAGTTTCTTGCAAAACTTGGTTCAGGCGTTTGTCTGAAACTGGAAGATGGGCGATTGAATTGACATGAAAATGCTCGCCGTATTCACTCAAAATTGTTGGACTTGGGAAGCAGGATAATGCGTCGGCAATAAAAAGCTCTTTCCCCGGCGTATATTTCACTGTTAGGCGATAATTATGCAGATTGAGGCGCATGCGCTGAAGTCGAAGTGGGCATTGGCACAAAGGTTTCTTAAAGATCATCAAGTGGTTTGTGATCAGACTCCACTGTGACCTCAGGCTGCCCAAACAGGTAGTCCTGAAACTTTTCACAACCATGTACGATCGCCAGCATTTCTTTTTCTATCTGCGCGTATCTCTGTTGCGTTTTCGAAAGAGAGAGCGCTGGCATCTGGCTGGCATCTGGCTGGCATCTGGCCCGTTCTGGCTGGCATCTACCGAAAGCGTGATGGGCTTGTTCTTCTGGTAGTATGCGAGAACGGGTGCTTTTGCTAAAGCTTCACGAAGAGCTTTGAAACTAGCCTGGTGTCCGTCTTCCCAGACCCATGCTGCGTCCTTCTTCAGAAGTTCGCGGAGTGGAGCTGTGGTTTCAGACATATGTGGAATGAAACGGGAGACAAAGGTGACCATACCTAGGAACATTTGCAGTTCCTTCTTGTTGCCTGGAGGTGGAACTTGCAGTATGTCTGTGACCCGTTTTTGATCCAGGCTGAGTCCCTCAGGCGTCAGAACATGACCAAGGTACTTGACGGATTTTTGCAAAAAATGACATTTTGCGCGGTTCAACTTCAAGTTGTACGCTCGGCATCGGTTTAGCACGTTGACAAGGTTGCGGGCGTGCTCTTCCTTTGACCTGCCCCACACGAGAATATCATCCATCACAACGGAAGTTCCCTCGAGGCCTTCCATTACTTTGTGCATTGCTCGCTGGAAAATTTCTGGCGCCGACGCTATTCCGAACGGCATACGCAGGAATCTGTACCGGCCAAAGGGGGTACTCATTGTGCAAACTTTAGAGCTTTCTTCGTCAAGCTTGATCTGCCAGAAGCCCGAAGCAGCGTCTGGTGTCGAGAAATACTGAGCTCCCGCTAGAGAAAGAGCAATGTCTTCTAGGGTTGGCATAGGGTAGTGTTCCCTTAGAAGCGCTTTCTTCATTTCAGTCGGGTCCAGACAAATGCGCACTTTGTCATTTTTTGTCACCACGACCATGTAGCTCGACCATTCTGTCGGCTCAGTCACTTTCTGTACCACCCGCTCGTCTTCCATGCGGTCTAGTTCCCTCTTAGCCTTGAAGTGCTAGTGGAATTCGCCTTGCCGGTCTAACGACTCCTTGGGAACCAGGTTTAAGCGTCATATGGTAGACGATACCTTTCAAGCTGCCGAGTCCGTCGAAAACATCTGCATAATGTTTCGCGGCTTCATAGAGCTTTCGCTGTTCCACTGAGGCTAGCCTGAGTAGAAGACCCAGTTTCTCGGCGACTGATCCGCTTAATGTTAATGGAACGTCCTCTTCGACAACAAAAAAGTCGGTTTCAAATGATGCATCAGGTCCGCTAACGCGAAGGCGGACGTGCCCTGTAGCTGCCTTTTGATGACCAAAAAAGATGTTTAGGATAACGTCACAGCGCTCGTCTTCCTTTTTTGTTATCTGTTGGAGCTTGCTTCGTGCCATCACCGAGCAATTCGCGCCTGTGTCCAGCTTACAAAGGACGGGAGTTCCTTCTATCTTTACAGTTGCTGACCAGCGCTCGTCTTTCTTGTCGCTCCTAGATAAAGCTTCGATCCAAAAGCTTTCCTCTTGGGCGCCTACCGCTGCGACGTGCTGTTTGGCTTTGCGGGGCTTTTCGCTTTTAGTTCGGCAAGCGATAAGCGAAGTGATTTCGCTTGCCACACTTCTTACAGGTGCGTCCTTTAGCTGGGCAATTACTAGCCTCATGATTTCTGCCACACTTTCCACAGCGTCGAAGTTCGGCAACAGCGCAAATTTCCTCATGCCTTTTGTTGCCTGTTTGTATTTGCTCGCACAGTTCTTTCCCTAGTTCGCGAGCGCGGCAGATTTCTGCAGTCTTGGCAAAAGAAGGATTATCTGAAATGAGCTTTTCTTGCAGCTTTTTATCCTTTATGCCAAGAATAATTCTGCTCCTCAGCATGCGCTCTTCCATTTCAGCGAACTCGCAACTCTTCGCCAATATTTGTAGCTCGGTTAGCCATTCGTTAAAGCTTTCTCCTTCCTTCTTGTCACGCGAGCCGAAACGGAATTCATGATAAGCTAGGTTCAACGATGGTTTGTAGAAGGGCTCGAATTTCTGTTTAAGGACTTCAATGTCTGATTTATCTTGTCCTTCAATGAAGACAAAAGTGTTGTAGGTCCTGCGCGCGTCCTCTCCTATGACCATAAGAAAAGTAGCAGCTTGTACCCCTTTTGGCTGTTGAGTGAGGTAGGTAGCCGTGGCGTAGAGGTCGAATTCTTGCCTCCATGTTCTCCAGCTATACCAAACGTCGCCTCTGGTGTCCAAGGACCTTGGGTGTGGCAGTAGCGTGGTGACCGGGGCACTTTGCTGGCGGGAAGGCGCTGGTTCCATTTCTGGCATGTTGGCAGTTCTTTGAAGCTGGAAACGTTCCGGGATGGCCTGCTATCCGCTTGCCTCGCTGATGCCGCTCATGACTACCGCTGCCGCTGCCACCATGTAGCACGCTCGAGACGGGTGCGGGTGTGGGAAAGAACGTTTATTCCAGAAAGCCACAGATTATATAGCCCCGAGCAAGGGGGCGTATGTTGCTGTACTTGGGCGTGTGCATGGCTTTGCACAGCGTTATCGCTACGTCACAATTATAAAGTTAACCTAGCTTCGTTAATTACAGACAAGACTTCTCAACTTACTCCGTATCTAGAGGTTGCCAATCTGGATACTCGAATGATAACAATGGTGTCATCAAAATATATATTAGTCTATTTGGAAAGCTTAGTGCAGTTAAAAAATACCGCCGCAATGTCGATTGTGCAGAAGGAACATGCGAACGCTTGGACACATTTTCTTGACGCAAATCAAGTTTATGAGCTTAAACGCGTGTTGCACACGGCGGCCTTGCACTTCTGCATTTAAACTGGAATATCCTAGCTTATACAAGAAGTACCTCAGCGCTATGGTATACGGTACGTGCAAATGAGGAGCTCAAGTGAATCGTTTTGGAGTGTATTGACTTTTAAGTATTCCATGGATATTTTAGGGGCGAAGCACCTTAGGCCGAGCCTTGTCCCTCCCTCGTCACCCGTCGTCCGTAGCTATGGTTTGCATGTATAAAGTTTATTTCAGGCAACTAATAAAAAATATATATACATACATATATGCATATATACACACATATACAGTTGCCTATGGGACCGGCGAAAAGGCAAAAAAAGCCTGACAGGGCGCCTGCCCCCCGAGAACCCAAATTCACCCCCAAAAAGGCACACTGCACAGTGTTACAATTTGGCGAGAGCTAATACAGTGCAGAAAAAAATGCTCATACGACAGAAACAGCTCAGTACAATAACGCTTTTGTACGTAAAAGATTATTTGCACATTTAAGGCACAAGGATGTATACAAGTGAAACCAAAATATGACATCGAATGAATTGTTTTAACGACTTCCAAATGACACAAAGTGAAAGAAAAAACAGCAAATACTTTTGACAACATAAAACGTGAACAAGATTTATGTTTGTATTGATAATAAATATGAATGTACCTTGCTTTTAAAAACACCGTATGAACCGATCTCCTCAATCAGGGTAGCTAGAAAAGGGTGCTGATTTAAAAAATGCGGAATCTGATAGCTCAGTTTCTCAGTTCCGTAAATTGTGCGTGGTTTTTCTTTCGTATAAATCTTATGACGTAGGTTGTGGCAGTGGTTTTTCGCAAGATGCCTCTGAAAAAAACCTGCAGGATTAGATTTTACTTGATTGTAAATGACTATCGCCAACTTCTTTTTCATGACGTTTGTAATGGTTAGCATTTCATGCTTTTTGAAAAGAGGTGCCGTATGAAACCTGTGTGGTACTCCTTCGATTAGTCGTATAGCTTTCTTTTGCAAGACATGAATTTTACCCGTGTTTGATTTAGTCGTACTCCGCCATACAAGAAGGCAGTAGTGGATGTGTGAGTGAACTATTGTGCAATATAGTTGTTTTTTAACCATTGTGGAAGCAGTTGTCGTAATTTATAAATAATACCCGTAGATCTTTCTATGCTGGAGCGTACGTAATTGGTTTGCAAGAGCCAGTCTAAGTGCTCTTGAAAAAGTACCCCAAGAAATTTATGTGCTGTGACGCGTTCAATTTTTTGCACCTCAAAAGTTATGTTAGCTTCTCTTGTGATATTCTTATTACGTGGGCGGAATAAAACATATTTCGTTTTTTTAGTGTTTAGTTCTAGTCTATTATTTTTTAGCCAGTCAGATACGTGTCTCAACCAAAGATTTGCTTGTTGTTCAAGAATATTGAGCGCGTTACCAGAGAAGAATACATTGGTGTCATCAGCGTATAGGACTATGTCTGGTGTAAGTGGTATGTTAGGGATGTCGTTAACATAAATCAAAAAGCAAAGGGCGATTGACCCCTGTGGAACACCACATGTGATTTTACCCATGTTGGATTTAGTGTTATTAATCCCAGTATATTGCTGACGATTAGGTAAATAGCTTTTTATTAGTTCTAAAAACATTCCCCTAATTCCTTATTTAGGCAGTTTCAGTAACAAGATATGGTGCTTAACTGAATCAAAATCCTTCTTGAAGTCGAGAAAGACCCCTAAGGTGAGTAATTTATGTTCAAAATTGTCAAGTATTTTTTCTTTAATATCTAGTAAGGCCGTTTCAGTAGATTTCTTCTTTTGGAAACCAAATTGTTGTTTTATGATCACCTTTTCCTGCAGTAAATAATTAGAAAGTCGTATGTATATAACCTGCTCAAAAACTTTAGAGAATATAGGGAATAATGAGATTGGGCTATAATTATTAAAATAATTTTTATTACCGCCCTTAAAAATAACCGATAAACTTGCGATCTTTAAATCATCAGGCAAAATACCAGAAGTGATAATTGTGTTACATATGTGCGATAGTGGCTGACTTATAATGTGGGCAACTGCTTTAATAGGTTGGGGCTTTAATTCATCTACGCCGCATGCGCAGTAGTTTTTGAATTTTTGCAATAGTGTGTATATTTCGGATTCATTTGTGGGGAGCAAAAAAACTGAGGATACAACATTGTCAGTGACGTACGAAGTATAACTGCTATTTTCGTCGACACAGGTCGTCGAAACGCCAGTTTCAGGAAATGCTCATTGAACTTACTGGCAAGCAGAGCACCCGAGCATGGTTCATCTTAAATCATAAGCTCCAATAGAACAGATTTGTCCTCTTTAAGCATAAGGTCATTTACCCTTTTGCATACTTTTTTCGAGTCATTGGATACGTTAGCAAACATATTTTCATAATATGCGGCACTTGCGTGCTTTATATCTGAGCCTAATTTATTTCTTATTTTGTATATTTGGTAAGGTATCTAAGATTTTTGTTTTGATAAATAAACTGAATAGCTTGTCATGCTCTTTTATTCTCCTCAAAAGGCCGGAAGTTATCCACGGCTTCCTGGATTTCTGGTGTTTTCTAACTGCTACCATAGGAAATGCAATGTCATAAAGGTGTTTGATAATACGTAAAACGAGGCCATATAAAGCCACGGGGTCTTTTATTTCCATTACAGGGTTCCAGGTAGTACCTGCTACTAAGCGTTTAAAAACTTCAATTTTGTCCATAGATATTATTCTGCACGTGACGGATGTATTTTGTGCGCTTTGGTTATGTCTGTTGAAGTAGGGCGTGAAAAAAAGAAAAAAGGGCAAATGATCACTTAAATCAGCTATCAATACCCCTGCATCGCATTCACGTGACTGATAGTTGGTAAAAAACAGATCTAGCAAGGTTTCAGAG
The DNA here is from genome assembly GCF_013339745.2 of Dermacentor silvarum. Taxonomy (NCBI): domain Eukaryota; kingdom Metazoa; phylum Arthropoda; class Arachnida; order Ixodida; family Ixodidae; genus Dermacentor; species Dermacentor silvarum. The sequence goes on along the minus strand of NC_051155.1, from coordinate 34,708,074 downwards.
GCATCCGTAATTCTTGTCGGTATGTTAATCACATTTTGATATCCAAAAGAACAGAACATATCACAGAGATTTTGCTTATTTCCCGTTGTTGATAATAAGTTGATGTTCAAGTCACCACAAAAGATTGCAGGTAGTCCAGACTGACAACAGTACTCTAGAACACTTTCAATATAAATTAAAAACTCGGCAAAACAACCAGAAGGGGGTCTGTACACAAGGACAACAATTGTGCCCATGGATTTAATCATTAGACATTCATAGTGAAGATCAATTTTTGAGTATTCTGAGTTTGTTTCACATGGAGTTGGTTTGTGACATAAATGGCCAGACCACCTCCGCTTCTGTTTCTTCGCGATATCGTATTACAATTGTACCCAGGGAAATGCTCATCGGGGCAATCATCAGAAAACGAGGTTTCTGTGAATGTTAAAATGTCAAAATTGTCATCGAGTCCGCTAGGGGCGCCGCGTTCCCCACGCGCGCTTCTCTTTCTCTGTTCAGCCATAGATGATAACGGTCGCTTTTGATAACGGCACGCCCGCTATGGATGAAAACGCGAGAGTGGCGGCTCAACTGCAATCGGAGTCGAGGGCTCGCAAAGCTGCTGCAGCACGGCGACGCAGACAACAAGCGGACCCGGAGTCTAGGGTGCGGGAAGCTGCAGAAAAATGGCAACCCCCCCACAGGGGCGTCTGCGCAAGCTGGCGTTTGGTGAGTTGCGCCACCACGTACCTGAGCACATGGGGGTTGGACCCTCTCACGCGTAATATGCGCGGCTTAGCCGTGTCTGGGGAAAGCGGGATCCTGGAGGTTGAGCTAATGCCGGGTGTTGGACCTTTAGGGCCCCCCGGCGGAGGCAACACACCTCGTTGGCCTCTGCTTCACATAGACGGCACCCCCGGACTGACCCACTCGGGGGAAATCGTCGGTCGCCTTTTCCTGTCCCCCTCTCCGATCTTTTTCTTCTCTATGTTTCTGTCCTCACTCTCCTGTCCCCTCTTCTCTTCAGTTACTTCCTCACTTTTTATAGGTGGCTTGGGTTAACCTTGTGTAGGTGCCCTCTCTTGGGTTTATATATAAGGTTATAGTGGCAATGTACGGCTGGCGCCTGCAGCCTTACACGTTAAGGAGCTGCAGCGTCCACTTGTTGGACTCCGTGGTGGGTGGCTGCCATTGCCGCCGAACTACACCAAATTGCTATGGGAACACGCGCTTTCCCTCGGCTTCTTGATCGTCTCCCTCAGAAGAGAGGACGCACCGATGAGATTATAAACTTGTTCACCCGACCTAAAGACATTTTCCCACGATTTCAAGTAGTCCACAGTGAAAGAACCGAAAACTAGCTAGAACCATATTGTCACGTAGCTGTGACGCTGAAGTAAACAGTCGTAAAACTGTGTATGAAGAAACTGGTTGTTTATTGGGCGAACCTGTGCGCACAAAAGGAAGCTACACTCAAAGCACAACGATAGCGGCGAACACAGTCGGCAATCGTCGAAAATCTGATCAGCGGCAAAACGCGTCGGCTTTTATACCTGAGTCATCGAAGGTTCCAGATTAATCCCTGATGCCCGCGTATCTTCCAGAAAGTTCTAGACAATTCGCGGCGGTCATACAATCAGATAACACAAGCGTCGGTGAAAACTGGCAACGGAAAGAAGCATCGATAACGTTCTAGAAACTTCCGATACAGGCACGTCCTGCGCCGAGCGATAACGTTTAACATTTGTTCGCTGGTGGAAAGCGGCCACCGGTGAAAGATAAACATGTATACGTGTCAATACCTCCCCTTAAAAAGCATCGTCCCGATGCTACTAACACGAAACCGAGAACAAAAGCACGCGTACAGAAAGGGAGAAAATTAACAAAGCAACAAAGAACATAACTTTGTCAGCGGGCGTAGAAAGACTTAAGACGCACCACGTAGATGACTTCAGGTCGCGCGCGGCGCCGCTGTGATTGCGAAATACCGTCTGGCTGAAATACGTCGGATGACCTAATATGGTCCGAAATAGCGATGTAAGAGTTTCTCGCTAAGTCTTCGTCGGCGTATCGGAGTCCAGACCCAAACACGCTTTCCAGGCTGGTACTCGACGTAGCGTCGTCGAATATTGTAGTGTCGGCTGTCGGTTCTATGCTGGTTTTTGATGTGCAGGCGGGCGAGCTGTCGACCTTCTTCGCCACGCTGCAAATAGGTGGCAACGTTGAGATTTTCTTCATCGGAGACATCCGGTAGCATGGCGTCAAGCGTCGTTGCCGGTTTCCTTCCGTAGACCAGGTTGAACGGCGCCATGTGGGTCGTTTCTTGCATGGCCGTGTTGTATGCGAAGGTCACGTACGCAAGGATGGCATCCCACGTCTTGGGTTCGACATCGACCTACATTGCCAGCAGGTCGGCGATGGTCTTATTTAGGCGCTCGGTGAGGCCATTCGTCTGTGGGAGGTAGGCAGTGGTCCGGCGATGGCTTGTCTGGCTGTAGCGGAGGATGGCTTGAGTTAGTTCAGCCGTGAAGGCCGTACCTCTGTCGGTGATGAGGACTTCTGAGGCACCGTGACGCAGGAGGATGTTCTCAACGAAGAATCGGGCTACCTCGGCAGCACTGCCTTTGGGCAAGGATTTTGTTTCGGCGTAGCGGGTGAGGTAGTCCGTAGCTACGATGATCCAATTATTCCCGGCCGTCGACGTCGGAAAAGGCCCCAGTAAGTCCATCCCGATCTGCTGGAACGGTCGGCGATGTGGCTCGATCGGCTGTAGAAGTCCGGCTGGCCTTGTCGGCGGTGTTTTGCGTCGCTGACATTCTCGGCATGTCCTTACGTAATGGGCGATGTCGGCAGAGAGGCGAGGCCAGTAGTATTTTTCTTGTATTCTCGCGAGCGTGCGGGAAAAACCGAGGTGTCCAGCCTTTGGGTCGTCATGGAGAGCTTGTAGAACCTCTGGACGCAATGCTGAGGGTACCACGAGTAGGCAGTTGGCTCGGAGAGGTGAGAAGTTCTTCTTTAGGGGAATGTCGTTTTGTAAGAAAAACGACGCCAATCCTCGCCTGAACACCTCCGGCACAATGACGGTCTTGCCTTCCAGGTAGTCTACAAGGCTCCTTAGTTCCGGGTCGGCTCGCTGTTGTTCGGCGAATTCGTTGGCACTGATGGGTCCCAAGGAAGTATCGTTATCCTGGTCGTCCTGTGGCGGCGGTTCGACGGGGGCGCGAGACAAGCAGTCGGCGTCAGAGTGCTTTCGCCCGGACTTGTAAACGACGGTGATGTCGAATGCTTGAAGTCTCACACTCCATCGTGCGAGGCGACTTGAAGGATCCTTCAAGTTAGAAAGCCAACACAATTCGTGGTGGTCGCTCACAACTATAAAGGGCCGGCCATAGAGGAAGGGGCGAAACTTAGATGTAGCCCAGATGATGGCGAGGCACTCCTTTTCTGTTGTGGAATAATTTGCTTCCACCTGTGATAGCGACCGGCTTGCGTAACATACAACCCTTTCTAGTCCGTCAGTCCTCTGCACAAGAACGGCGCCAAGTCTTACACTGCTTGCGTCGGTGTGGACTTCGGTATCGGCGTTTTCGTCGAAATGCACAAGTATTGGCGGCGATTGCAGGCGTCACTTCAGTTCTTCAAATGCTTCGACTTGCGGCGTCTCCCACTTGAACTCGACGTCGGCCTTCGTGAGATATGTCAGTGGCTCAGCGATCCGTGAAAAATTCTTGACGAAGCACCTGTAATAGGCGCGCAGTCCAAGAAATCTACGCACTGCCTTCTTGTCAGCGGGCGGAGGAAACTTGGAGATGGCCGCAGTTTTCTGAGGGCCGGGGCGCACTCCAGACTTGTTGATGACGTGGCCCAAAAACAAGAGCTCCTCATATGCGAAGCGGCACTTTTCTGGCTTTAACGTGTGTCCAGAGGTTTTGATTGCTTGAAGAACTGTTTCAAGGCGCCGCAAGTGTTCTTCGAAGCTTGAGGCAAACACAACGACGTCGTCCAAATAGACGAGGCAAGTCTGCCACTTCAAGCCTGCGAGTACTGTATCCATGACGCGTTGTAAAGTCGCAGGTGCCGAGCAAAGACCAAATGGCATGACCTTGAACTCGAACAATTCGTCTGGTGTTCTAAATGCAGTCTTCTCCAGGTCCCTCTCGTCGACTTCGATTTGCCAGTAGCCGGTTTTGAGGTCCATCGACGAAAAATACTTTGCGTTGTAGAGTCGATCCAAGGCGTCGTCAACCTGTGGGAGAGGGTAAACGTCCTTCTTCGTGATGTTGTTGAGGCGACGATAATCGACGCAGAAACGTAGGGTTCCATCCTTCTTCTTCACTAACACAACGGGGGACGCCCACGGACTCTTGGACGGCTGGATGATGTCGTCGCGTAGCATTTCGTCGACTTGTTGCCTTATGGCCTCGCGTTCGCGTGCCGAAACTCGGTACGGGCTCTGACGGAGTGGGCGGACATTTTCGTCGGTTATACAATCAGATAACTTAAGCGTCGTTGAAAACAGGCAACGGAAAGAAGCATCGATAACGCTCTAGAAACTTCCGATACAGTCGCGTCCTGCGCCGAGCGATAACGTTTAACATTTGTTAGCCGGTGGAAAGCGGCCACCGGTGAAAGATAAACATGTATACCTGTCAATACCCGCACCTCCACCAGATGTCACGTAGCTGTGACGCTGAAGTAAACAGTCGTAAAACTGTGTATGACGAAACTGGTTGTTTATTAGGCGAACCTGTGCCCACAAAAGGAAGCTACACTCAAAGCACAACGATAGTGGCGAACACAGTCGGCGATCGTCTAAAATCTGATCAGCGGTGAAACGCGTCGGCTTTTATACCTGAGTCATTGAAGGTTCCAGATTAATGCCTGATGCCCGGGTGTCTTCCAGAAAGTTCTAGACAATTCGCGTCGGTCATACAATCAGATAACATAAGCATCGGTGAAAACAGGCAACAGGAAGAAGCATCGATAACGTTCTATAAACTTCCGATACAGGCGCGTCCTGCGCCGAGCGATAACGTTTAACATTTGTTAGCCGGTGGAAAGCGGCTACCGGTGAAATATAAACATGTATACGTGTCAATATCCCCATTTGTAGTTGCAAAAAGCTTGACCAACACGCTAGGCCCTGGCTACGCTAGGCCCTTGAACTACGTGATAAAGAACAATACAATAGACTCGGCAAACTTGTTACTTTTGGTGATGTCCCAGTTACCGTTTCACCGCATCAGTCCATGAACACAGTACGGGGGGTAGTATCAGAAGCAGAGCTCATCGACCTATCTGAAACCGAACTGTCAGAAGGAGGGAAGGAGCAAAACGACACGAATGTGCAGCGCATCGTTATGAGACGGGACAACATAGAAATTCCCACGAAACATCTGATACTTACCTTTGAATTGAGCGTATTGCCACAAACCATTGAAACAGGCTACACAAAGATAGCCATAAGACCATATATCCCTAATCCTAGGCGATGCTACCAATGCCAAAGATTCGGCCATGGCTCGCAGAGCTGCCGTGCTCGGCTCACCTGTGCTAAGTGTGGATTACAAGGTCATGCCTCAGACAATTGCGAGGCCACACCTCACTGCGTTAATTGCAATGGTGACCACCCAGCGTACTCCCGATCTTGTCCAAGCTTAAAAAAAGAAAAAGAAATAATAACAGTGAACGTCCGTGAAAACATATCGTTCAGGGAAGCACGCAAAAGGTGCTCACCATTCCAAATGACTACTTACGCTGATGGGGCGCGTCAAGGGGCAGCGTCGCAGCGGCTACTGCCACCTGCACAGCCCGCGCACAGAGAGCTGTCGCTTGTGGCTCCTGCCCCCAGGGTTGAAGCAGCTAAGCCTACTCCACCCAACCAGCAAACAGGCCCGGTTACCCTACGGTTGCCGGCACCACAACAGTCCTCGGTGGCAGCCTGCGCTACGCGTAGGGAACCCGCAGGCCCGCCAGCAGCTCCCACGGTGGGTGTAGTCAAGGCTGCCTCACCCTCACCGGCCCCTGCTGGCGCTAGCAACAGCCGGCGCAGCTCAGGCCCAAAGGCAGCCCCATCTACCTCAGGGCTGGTGGGCGCGAATGCCTCGTCCTTCGCGGGGAGACTTTTCCGCGAAACTTCTCGCTCGCAAGAGCGCGTGTCCGGCGCATCACAAGAAGCAATGGACACCACACCCATCCCGGCGGCGTATTTACAATTGCTAGTAGGTACAGCGTTTGACCGCTGGCGCCGCGCTGCGCCGCTCGCGCGTACCATGTTTCTAGCCCCCGCCGTTGGAACGGAGGAGGCGTTGACGGAGAAAACGCTGGGCTGGTGGTGACTAGCCTGCTGTTGGGATCGGTGGGATTATAAACCCATCACTCTTTTGATGATCCAAATATAATCTCATTATCAGGGAGGGAGCAGTCTACCTGACTGGAGCAGTATTTTTTTATTTGGGGTGTTGCTACGCTGCGCTCCGCAACACCCCAACGACCGCCGCTTCGCGTCGGCGCCCGGTACCACGGCTGCCGCCGGGGCACCGGGGTTCAAACGACCACGCTGGCAAACAGAGAGAACAAAAAAGAAAAGCGTGATATTAAAAAAAAAACTCTAGCCCGGGCGGGATTCGAACCAGCGTACGCATGTTCCCAAAGCGAGCGCCGTAGCCACTCAGCCATACAGCCACGCTTGGAAGCGTTGCATTCATGCGAACCATATGAATGCGTTCGAGCGCCCCTCGGCGAAAGAAACCACCTAGAAACGCGGTACGCGCGAGCGGCGCAGCGTGGCAGCGGTCAAACGCTGTACCTACTAGCAAATGTAGTGTTGCATCCCAGCGGCGCACCGAGCGCCTAAGGAGCGGCGAGGTTCCCTCGAACGCTTCAGAAAGGACAAATCCCCGCGTAACAGGGTCTGGAAAGGGCTCTGTAATCTAACCCTTTACGGCCCAGCCCGCACAAATGTGTGGGTAAGCAAAAGCAGTCACTGAACGTTACCTGCTTCAGTTTCGGTTTCAGAGACCTCTGTCGGCAATGTCAATGCCCCGGAGAATATCTCAATTTCAATGGTTCATGAATTTGACCACCAGAGGGCGAGGAATTTCTCAAAGAAATATGGCGTCTCAGCATGTACGTCCACGCCGGCCGCCTCCGAAAAGTAAGTCGGTATTTGTTCTTGATATTCGTATTTTTCCCGAAAAACTTCTATAGAATAGCAATTTTAAGACGTCGGGAAACAAGTAGCACTAAAATATTTTCTCGTTCTCATCGCGGGCGTTTTGTGGTCACGCGCGAAAAAGCCAGACGCACGTTTGTGCGGGCTGGGCGTTTGTTGTCGTGAAATGCGTCGCGGTACAGTGCAAGTTGGCGCGCTCGTGCGCTGTTGTGGCCAGCGCGGTATATCTTTTCATTCCGAAAACTTTTTTGCGAGTCGTATTTATGGCTCCCCTGTAGGTGTTTTATGCGTCAACTTAGCGACACAATGTGACGTTGCGTGAAATATGATTACAATTAGTGGACAAATTATTGGTTCCGTGATTGCATGAAACAACAGATGTATCTGAAACCGTGAGGAACTACATTTAGCGTCGCATAGGTGTATAGTTGTAACATTTTATTCGTTTATTACCTTTCATGAATCACAGTGAGGATCAAAATTGTTTGGCGAGGTTTTTGGTGCAATAGTTCAACGCCATAGCTGTCAGTTGGCAACGAGCTTTTTGTTGTGGTGATGCCTAAATTTTGCACTGTTTTCACCTGCAGGAATTTTCAATCCAGAGGACGAAAATGATATGGAAGAAATTTTGAAGCTCCTGGATTCCTCTGACATCGAATTCAGTTGAATACTAGTTGAATATTACAGAGTGGCAGTGAAAACTAAAAAGTGGACATTGAAGGTCAGTTTGCACATGGTTGATCTTGCAATTGCCAACTGCTGGCTCGAATACAGGGACGCCTGTCGAAAAGATGCGGTGCTCAGGCGAAACACAATGAGCCTCTTGGACTTTCGTCTTGCTGTCGCTGAGGCACTTTGCGCGTCACCCAAACGCAAGAGACTCGAAAGCAACAACGAAAACGTCCAACCAAATCATTCTACCGAGAGATCCCCTGGAGCTGCTAAGATGCCTGGCGTGGACAAACGTTTGGACTCATATGACCACTGGCCATCAGTGGACAGCTTGTCGTCTGCACGTTGCTGCAGGCTTCCAGGGTGTACTTCTCGCACTCGAAAGCGTTGTGAGAAATGCAATGTATACCTGTGCCTTTCAAGTGACAAAACCTGTTTTAAAGTGTTCCACACACAGCGCTAACAACGTACTTTCTGCTGTAAGTCAAGCAGTTTTACATGCATTCCTTGCTGCATGGTTTACATGAATAAAAGCCCAGCCCACACATATGTGCGGGTATGTGTTCTATGTCAAATAAGCCGATTGTCGTCTTCTTACTTTTCAAAACTCTATTAGTACGCCGAAATTAGTAATAATATTCGATAATATTAATGATTAGTCCTTTATATTTTTGTCGGGCAGGAAAGGGCTAAGGCAACACTTCCTTTTTTTAGTACACACAGCACCTATTTAATTTAAGTATGGATACACAAATCATACAATGGAACATCAGAGGCCTTCTTAGGAACCTCGATGATGTGCACGAACTTCTCCACGAACACAATCCAAAAGTGCTGTGTGTACAAGAAACTTATTTAAAATTGACACATACAAACTTTCTCCGACAGTATGTTACGTTTCGTTAAGATCGTGATGATGCTCTCGCATCATCAGGCGGTGTTGCCATTGTAATTCACAAAAGCATAGCATGTCAACGTTTGCAGCTACAAACGCCCCTCGAAGCAGTGGCAGTTTGACTTGTTCTCCTAAACAGTCCCATCACCATTTGCTCGCTTTACATACCCCCCCATTACCAACTACACAAACATGAATTTCAGTCATTTATAGACGAATTGCCGGAACCTTATCTTGTTCTTGGCGATTTCAATGCGCACAGCGGTCTGTGGGGCGACTCTCGCATTAATGCACGAGGCCGTCTAATTGAGGACTTTCTTTTCTCATCCAGTGCGTGTCTGCTAAACAAAAAAGAAGCCACCTATTATTGTCTCACAAACAAAACCTTTTCCTCCATCGATCTCAGCATAGGTTCTCCATCCATACTACCAGAACTTGAATGAGAAGTTATAAAAACCCTTATGGGAGCAACCATTTCCCTATACAGCTGAGACCACAAAGAAAACACGTATCTCCACCACATGCCCCCCCCCCCCCCCCCCCCCCCGTTGGAAGGTCGATGCAGTGAACTCGGAGAAATTCCAAACACTTACCAGTACGATCTCGTGGGCTGACATGTCATTGCTCGGAGTTGATGGTGCCGTCGAGTATTTTACCAAGTTCCTGATTGATGCAGCATCTAAGTGCATTCCCAAAACAAGTGGACTTCCAGCAAACCCCGTGTTCCGTGGTTGAATGAACAATGCCGGAACGCACGTAGGCAGCAGAACAAAGCATGGAGGCAGCTTCGTGATTCTCCTACTGCTGAAACCTTGTAAAGTTCAATGAAATTAAGTCCCAAGGTAGGAGAACGCGCAGACAAGCCAGGAGAGACAGCTGGCAAAAATTCTAATCAAGTATCAATTCATACACGGATGAGGCCAAGGTTTGGAACAGGGTCAATAGACTAAGAGGACGACAAACACATCCACCTCTCCTGGTACACACGCAGCGAGACAACCTGGAGGACCAAGCGAGCCATCTGGGTGCACATTTTGAACATGTGTCCAGTTCGTCGCACTATTCTCCAGCGTTTAAAGGATACAAATCAGCAATAGAAAAACAAAAAAACTAGACCGAAAGAGCACCGGGAACGAGCCATACAACTTGCCTTTCTCTCTAGCAGAACTGCATGCATCACTCGCCTGCTGCACCTAATCTGCCCCAGGCTCTGACCGCATACTATATTTATTTTTATTTTATTTAGTAATACTGCAGGCCAATACTTTGGCCCAGGGAAGAGGGGCATTACAGCAAGCAAAAAGAAAATACAGACCGGCGTAAATTATGTTGCATTACAGCAAGCAAAAAGAAAATACAGACAGGTGTAAATAACGTAGCATAAAATGAACATTATGCATAAAAAGAAGCGGTGATCACACTACGACATCAATAAAATTCACAAAAAAGCTTTTCCAATGCAGCCATGAAATCATCTGACTCAAATACACCAATAGGAAGTGAATTCCACTCGCTCACCGTTCGGGGGAAAAACCATACTTGTAGGTGTTTGTTCTAGTGAAAATTGGTGCGAGCAAATATTCGGGACTGTGTCGTGTTTTTCTCGTAGTAGGCCGACATACAGAAGCGGGTAACGCCATATATATGAAATGTTGAAGAACCTGCCCTCTGAAACGAAGCAAACTCTTCTCTGTCTGTCTGTCTATATGGACCTCCGGCGAGATCCCCTCTGCCGGAAAAAGGCCATAGTGATCCCTATCCTGAAGCAAGGCAAGGATCCATCATCCGTATCGAGTTATCGGCCCCTAGATCTAACAAGCTGCATCTGCAAAGTCTTCGAGAAGAGGATAAACCGCCGTCTGATACATTTCCTAGAATCAAATAAGCTGCTTGACCCATACCAATGTGGGTTTCGCGATGGCCGATCCACCACTGACCATCCGATACGCATAGAGGCTCATATTCGAGAGGCTCTTGTCCACAAGCAATTCTTCCTTTCTGTTTTCCTCGATATGGAAAAAGCATACGACACCACGTGTTGTTCGGAATACTGAGAGACCTCTCCCACTTTGGTATACGTGGTAATATGTTAAATGTGATTGAAAGTTATCGACTGAATCGCACATTCCGGGTTCGAGTTGGCAATGCATTATCACGACCTTTTGTGCAGGAAACCGGAGTGCCACAGGGTGGTGCGCTCAGTTGCACTCTCTTCATTATAAAAATGAACTCCTTGCGTCTAAGTATCCAACGCAACTTGTTTTATTCAACGTACGTCGATGATGTACAGATTAGATTTAAATCGTGCAACCTTACAATCTGTGAGCGGCAAGTTCAGCTTGGTCTGAACAAGGTGGCTAAATGGGCAGACGAGAATGGGTTTTGCCTAAATCCACAAAAGAGCACCTGCGTCCTTCTTTCTAGAAAGAGAGCACTGCACCCCGACATTGACCTGCAAGGACAGCATCTCCCTGCAAAAACGGAACATAAATTCTTAGGCATAATTCTTGACACAAAGCTAACATTCATACCACACCTAAAACATCTAAAAAACAAGTGCATGAAAACAATGAATATTTTAAATGTGTTGTCACGCACTACATGGGGTAGTCACAAAAAGTGTCTGTTAAATTTATATAAACACCTCATACGAACACGCTTAGATTACGGGGCCATAATTTATCAGTCAGCCACGCCAACCGCATTGAAGATGCTGGACCCCGTCCACCATCTAGGTATTCGCCTCTCTACAGGTGCCTTTAGGACAAGCCCTGTAGAAAGCCTTTACGTGGAATCCAATGAGTGGTCACTCCAATTGCAGAGGACCTACACAGCTTTCATGTATTTCCTCAGAGTGAACGCTGACAGTTAACATCCCACATATTCCCCCGTAAGTAATTTGTCCAGCTCCCACCTGTCTCATAACCGGCCTGCAGTAAGACAGCCTTTCTCGTTGCGTGTGAGAAGTCTGGATGAGGAAATGGATGTCCCAGTCCTTTAACATCGTCTAATGACACCCACTCTGCAGGTCTCACCGTGGCAGTGGCAGATTGTAGACTGTGATTTGTCTTTTTTACATGTTACGAAGCACGCCCTGGTTACACATATTCGTATGCACTTCCTTGAATTGCAGTATAAATATTCCTGTCCGGAATTTTATACCGATGCATCAAAGTCTCATGCTGGCGTCTCTTATGCAGTGGTTGGCCCATCATTTTCAGATACCGACGCCCTGCCACCCCAAACGAGCATTTTCACAGCAGAGGCTTATGCAATACTGTCGGCTCTTAAACACATCAAAGAATCAAAAATAACAAAAGCAATCATCTACACAGACTCGCTGAGCGTAGTAAAAGCTTTAAAATCTATTAAAAGGCACAAAAATCCTGTAATAGTAACACTTTATTCACTCGTATATAATATTTATTGGTCCGGGCAGCATGTTGTGTTGTGCTGGGTGCCAGGACACCGAGACATTGAGGGAAATGTACTGGCAGACCAGCTTGCCACATCCATCGAGGCAAAAGCTGGCAACACATCTATTCTCGCCCCTGTTCCGGATATGAAGCCATACCTACGGAAGATAGTTCGAGTCCACCGGAAAGTTTGTGGGACGCCCAGACTCATAACAAACTTAATTTAATTAAGCCTCGCTTAGAGAACTGGCCATCCACTACGAAATCTAGAAGAAATGATGTCCTATTCTGAGCCTACAGAATAGGATACACTTACAGCACGCATATGTACCTGTTGTCTGGAGGCAAACCCCCGACCTGTACTAGATGTGGGGAGGCACTAACTGTACTTTACGCCCTAGTAAAGTGTCCACAAATAGAACCTGAAAGAAAAAAAAGCACTTTGTTCAAGCCTTTAGAGAGAACATACCCCTTCACCCAGCGATGTTTTTACATAATGACCCGGTATTTCAGCACGATTCAGTTATAGCCTTGTTAAACGACATCCACATTTTGAAAGTTCTTCGCCCGAGAGATTTGGAGCAGGGTGCTCTTTCAGAGGACGCTGCTGCGACAGCATTTTGAAATGCACTCTCCTCCAGGCTCTTGCTTCTAAGTGTCTCTGTGAGGCAGTAGTGCCTTGTATCGCTCACAGCTTTTTTATGCTATGTTATATTCATTGCGCCCCTATCACGTCATTATCATGATCTTATTAATTTTGTCTTTTATGCACCTTTAGTGCGCAGGATTTTAGGCCCCTTTACAGCCACCCTACACCTACCCTCTGTCATTGATTATACCATTGCTCGCTCAGTAGACCACGTCTTGGCGCTCTTTGGCCATAGCTGGCCCTTGCGCCACAAAACAACATATATCATCATCATCATCATCAATACGGCAACGCCGGCAAGCGGACCCGGAGCTGAGGGCTCGCGAAGCTGCAGCAGCACGGCAACGCCAGCATACGGACCCGGACCTGAGGGCTCGCAAAGCTGCAGCAGTACGGCAACGCCGACAAGCGGACCCAGAGCTGAGAGCTCGCGAAGCTCGCGCTTGAACAGAGCATCGGCGCCACTACAGTGTACTAGAAGAGTTGTAGTGCGCTCACACCGCGGCAGAGCTTGACGCACTTCATGTCGCCGCCGACAGTGGCGCGGTTCGCAGCGTCACCTGAAACTTTCCTACGCGTCGCGGTAAAACAGCTATCGCGTGTTGCTGTTTTCACCGTATAAAAGTAAAATGCACGACGTGCAGCGCACGAAAGTTCTTTTGGTGCACCTTCGCAGTGTGCAGTGAAATAAATTACTATTGTTGCGGCTGATCTACAGTGGGTTGGCGATTTTTTTTTAGCCGGAGGCACGGATGAACTAGCCTTGCTACTCATGCTGCTCTGTTAAAGGCTTGATACGGCCGCTGCAGTCACGGTAGCAAGAGGCACTCGAGTTTTTTTCTGCAGCTGATCGATAAAATGGTCAGTGTGGTTTCGCCACAACGACCGCGCATCCGCGTTTCCAGCACCACCGCGCCGAATATAACCACCACTTCGAGTTTTTTTTTTTCGCAGGTAAGGCGTGCAGCGCCTTAGACATTTTCACGTTGCCCCATCTATTCACGAAATTAAATATTTAGGTATCACTGCTGCACAATTTATGCTGGTTAGCTGGTTATTTATGTATTACATCTTTCGTAACGTTAATGCGACATGAAATCGAAAGGATGAAAATACCAGGTACACCGGTGAGCAAAAGTATACAGACCACAGGGTCGCCGAAAAAACTCAATTTCTTCGTAATTAACATGCATAAAGTGGAATTGACCAGTACACGTTAAAGCTCGCAATGCCAAGATTGGACTGCAGTCCTCAATTTCAAGTTGCATTCGCAGGCAGTTGAAAAAAAATCAGCTTTATCGCGCAATCCCTGGTCCGTATACTTTTGCTCACGGGTGTACATTTCTGCAATAATTAACAATGTTTATTTACGACGAAGTAAAGAATGATCCCGGAAGAGACGGGAGCAGCCGGTGAAAATTCCGAATAGCTACTGTATAGTGCGCTTCGGCTTTTCTTCGCGGTTGCTTGGTCCCTTTCACACCATTTCCTTTTGTTCCTGGGCTTCGGTGTCGTCTTCGTCACGTACTGTGGTAAATTCGGAAGAATCGTGGGAACAGCGTTTTCTGATAGCAGTGGCAATTGTCACGAGGAATTCACACCGCTTTGCATTCTATATTTATAAGGTGCACAGGTCCCTAATTATGAATCGTGGTTCGAAGTGTAAATCACAGACTCGCAAGATTCCTCCAGTGTCTTATCTGCGCGGTTGAGGTTCCTCTCCCATTCCTTTCGCCGTTCTTCATCGCGTGGAACGCTGAGCAAAGACACCTTTGGTGCATCTTTCACATGACTGTAGGCAGATCTGCACTCGGGTTCAAAGCAGTATTTTCGACGGCGGCTAGCCATTCTCACTCACTAAGAGTGCACATTGAGTAAAGCGTCAAGCAGAGAGGATACTGCTGAAAACGCCGGCGGGACTTTCAGTCGAGAGCCGACAACGTCGACATTAAGTGGTTAGTTTTCAGAAAGGAAAGCTTGGCGCTATCTTCTGCAGCCCTTGAGGGAGAACGGTCAACGTCGCGATCCAACAGAACGTACTCCATACCAAGCGAGGGAAGTTTTCAGGAGAAACTGGCGGCAGCGCCTCTGGCGGGCGCCGGAGCAGGCGACACTGAGTGCGCCGCGGCGACGCGGCGCAGGGATATGGCAGTGAGCACACTGCCCCTATTCTAGTACACTGTAGGCGCCACCAACCTCAGGTAGAGAACGCTTCCGGCGTTTTGCCGCCCCATCATGTGAAAGGGAATAATAATCACATTTTTTGTAAGATCTCATGTTAACATCAACGTTGATTTCTTTTACAAATCTTAGATGAAAAAAAGATCAGTTGTGAATAGTAAACTATATTATTAAAAGTAAAAGCACAAGCAGCAAAAGTTCCAGTCCATTTCCCATTATTCACTCAGCGAAAATTGAGGATGCCCATACTATCACCGCTATCACGTTGTAGTGATGGTGAAGAACAAGACAGTTCCAAAAGTGCGAGTCACGAATCTATGTCATTTTAAAGCAATTATATGGAAATTTCAAGCGTATTACTGCAGTCGGCGTCGCCGTCGCGGTGAGGTTCCGTATAAAGTCCAAGGGCGATAAAATCGTCGCCTCGTGCCGTATGCGCGAGTGAAAGCGCGCGGGGGACGCGGGCTATCACGGAGAGCGATCACACGGCGGAAAGCAAACGCGACTTCCGTCGCGCGAAAGGCCGTGGGGGTATGGGAGGGAGGGAGGGGGCGGGGCGACGCTGTGCTGCGGCACCAAATGCGTATTTTGCAATCGGGCGCAAGGGAAACTGGCCACTAAATCTGCCACGCGAAAGCAAGAAAGCGGGAAGGCAGCGCGGGGAGGAAGGGGGGGGGGAGCTTCTACTCTGCCAACAACTGTGCTTGTACTTTGCGCGGCTGCGGTGGTCGCCCGCACCGTCTCTTAAAAGCGATCTTCACATGGCTGTGACCTTTGTATGCGTTGTGCATTCGCCGCTCAGTCTCCGTTGAAGTGATAGACCGCACGAACCTTCGCTTGCTGCGGCGGCTGCGCTTGCTGCCTGCGTTTTGACAGTGGATGTCTGCGTAATTGAGTGTGATCTATTCATGTTTGGCTTGTGCGTGCTGACACCACGGTTGGTAATTAAGTTTTTAAGCGAATGTGCCCAAGTTTATGCAGCAGATAAAACTACTATCCCTACTCCGAACAGCTCTCTATTAATATGCTATCGCAATTGATGCTTCGCCTTTCGGGCGAAACCGCGACATTTTTGGAAGCAACGCCCAAAGCACAACGATAGCTTCATGCAAAGTAGTCCGTTGTCGAAATCTCATCAACGGGTGAAGCCATCGGTTAATCGGAATCGAATCATTTTTCATTGCAACGCACCTGCTGGCGCTCACGTCTAATCGAGAATGTAGTATGCCAGTGTACCCTTCACGCGCGCAATCTGATTAGATAAGGATTTCGCTATTATTCCAGTATGACAGCTTCATTTGTGGTTTTTAGTAAGGAAAAGGAAGAAGTGAATAAATATATTGTTCTTTTCCTATTTTAGATTACCTATTATGCGCAAAATAATCTATCATACTATTTATTATTATTATTATTATTATTATTATTATTATTATTATTATTATTACCCATTGCCATCTTCCTGTTTTCCATCATGCATTAGAATCAGTGTTGCCAGGTCCGACGAAGCGGCGTAGCCAAAAGCTTGAGAAGTTGTATCCCAAATGTAGCAAACAGAAAAAAAATGCAAAATATTTCGTACCCAAAAATAGCCATTTTTATTTGCAATTTTATTTGTGCGCACATTTTCACATTCGACTACGGCAATATTTTTTTTTTGCACAACCCGTCGTAACAAACTGTCCGAGCCGCCGTTACGGTCGGCCCTTTACATCAACAACAGCGAAATTACCCTTGCACATAACACTTTTTGGTTGGCCCCGGAAGCTCTTAAGTTCCAGCGAATTGCTGCAGAGGGCAAAATGAGTGCTTTTATTTTATGACAGACAGTACTAAGTTATTATTTTTAGTGTTTTACAGTAATATGAACTACGAACTCTGCTTTTTAGCGGTCGTGAACACAAAATAACGTGAGAGATCGATGACGCTAAACATTTTCTCTGCTACGGCGTAGAAATTCAGCTGTCCAACGATCAGCGAAGGCGACGTGCTCATGGCTTCTTTTTTGATGAGTTAAACAAGCATTTCGCTCTGTGATATCTCGCGTTATTTGTCGCATCGTTCTATCTTGTTTTCTCGTTTTTGTTTTTCAATTAGCTTGGGCCGGATTAGCTGGGACACACACTACCTATATAGTGTCACTTTACATCAACCTGGCCGCCATCTTAGGTCTCTAGCACGCAAAGAACATGCGTTACGAAAAGGGACAGGCAACAGATGCCACTCACTGTCTGAATCGGTGTAAGCGGAGCGTTAAAAGATTATTGCGCAAACTGGCACACTAATGGAAGAAGCGCGCAGTTGTTTTCGGCGACGAGCGCGTCCCGAACTAACTCGCTCGAAATGGTAAAAGCCGCCATGGCGCACAAAGAGCAATGGTAAACAACAAATTGGTAACAGTGGTAATGCTGTGAAAATCAGTTACTCTGAAAAAGCAAACCATGTTGATGGCTAATAAAGTTTTAGAATAGGACCCCTAAAGTTTGTGGCCCCAAAGAGTTTTGCGGGTGTTAGCGTTGGGGCATGCAGGTGTGAAGGGTTCTTAGAATAGGCGTTTGCGTTAGCGTGTTGCGTTTGCAGCGTCATTACGGCGTCAAAGAAAAGCTGTTATAAATATAAAATAAAATAGACGATTTTATGATAAGATAAGTAATTTAGACTTTCGTGTTTTCGCTTTTAATTACACTTTAGACCTTATTCTATTAGCAGCATGCAACTTGTTGCGCTTAGTTTTGAGGAACCAACTTTACGCACCTTCACCCAGCCAAGTCAATCCGTGATAGGCCTACGAGCCATGAAATCGACAATTGAATGCAGAATCAGTGGCGTATAATGAATCCATTTTCATAACACATGTTAGTTGAGAGAAATCGATAACCGCAATCACTTTTTATAGCGTACGAACTTCACGCATTACAACGAATCAAACCCAGTTTTGTGTTAGTTGAGGGCCGTCGCTTCGATGGGCGCCGCCACATTTGTTGACAAAAGCTTTTGGGGCAGCTTTTGGGGCTCCCACTAAATCGATGAAATAGCGTGCCCTACGCTAAATCCAAACACAGTTCCCGTCTTGCGCATGCGCAGTGGCTTCGACGCTATTTCTTTAGGGCCCCAATACGTCTGAGGCCGCTATTCTAAAACTCTAATAATTGCAGGGGTTTTACGTGCCAAAACCCCGATATGACTGGGAGGCACGACGCAGTGGGGGACTCGGGATCAATTTCGGCCACCTCGGGTTCTTTAACGTACACCTAAGTACACGGGTGTTCCTGCATTTCGCGTTGATCTAAATGCGGCCGCCATGGCATGGAATCAAACCTGCGTCTTCGAGCCAGCTCATGTGACGTGGTGCACTGATGTCTTCGTGGCAAATATGTTTTGATATTAACAGAATGACTATCTGCATCCGTGACGTTACAGGCAAACCATCTACAAGTAAAAGCACCAGAACCCACTTTTGGCTCCGTGTCTTGCTTCCATTCTTTTTCATACGTTCTCGCATACTTGGTCCATTTCCCCATGTTTGGATTCTGCTCTCTGAGGAGGATCCAATTTTACGTCCAACCTATCGAAATGAATCTCTAATGTAAGCACGGAGAAAAATTCATCTAGCAGGAGAAGGAAAATGGCAGTAAAGCTTCGCGCGAGATATCTGGAGTAGGTCGAAAGCTGTGCCTGGCACGATACTTCACCCACAATTAAGACATGGCCATGAACACACTGGGGCGTGTCATCCACCCGTGCTTCCCTTCTTTCATATTGGCGCCACGTCCGCCCGACGGCCCTGACCCTATGTTATTGCTCTCCCTTCCTTACCATAGCCATGTTAGTACAGTTTAGTGTGAAAAACCCACTACTCCCACATTCATCCCGATGCCCGGGGGTAGGGAGCCTGACGTTCAAGCAGGGTGTAAGTTTAAGTGCATCAAAGATCAAAGCCACCGGCTCAGACAATGGCGCAGAGTGGAAAGGAAAGGCAGGGGGTTATTTCGCCCACGCACACACGCACTGCGACGCGGCCGCCACAGCCAGCTAAAACACAGCCTTCGAGATCTGCTTCTACCCGATCATAGCCACCTCTGGAGCGTGGATAAGGGCGCCACTTATAGCCCAAAGACAGCCAAGTCGCAGATTTTCAATAGCCCAAATATAGCCACATAGCCAACTCATCCAAGTCGACGCCAAAAATATTTTCCCGTAGCCCAATGTGGCTATATATAGCCCAAACTGGCAACACTGATTAGAATCAGGGCATGATTCTGCTCAGCTGCTCTTCACCATGTGTGACCAGACCCTGTCAAGTCATTCTGCCATCGCTCGCGATATTGAGGCGTCTGACCAGCACACCGTGCTTTCCGTGCATTCCGTGCTTTAGCATGGCAGAATAATGTGATGAGGAGCGTGATAAGTTGACCAAATGATGTCCCAGTACAGCTTATGCAGCTAGCACACTGATTGCAAGAAATATGTTAAACGCGTCTCTAAAGTGAACATGTCACACAAGCGGCAACACATGAATGCTAAAGTATTTACTGTTTTCTTCAAACAAATGTCATTTCTGACAAAATATACGGCGCAATAAACATTTAGAACAAGATAAAGTGATGTATGATGATGTCACGGTATAGCAACTGAGTCTGTCTAATCAGTGTGGTGAGAAGAATGATGGCTTTCTTTCCCACCCCGCAGGGGCGTCTACGCAAGCAGGCGTTTGGTGAGTTTCGCCACCACGTACCTGAGCACACGGGGGTTGGAAACTCCCACGCATAGCCGTGCGTGGCTTAGCTGTGTCTGGGGAAAGGGGGATCCTGCGGGTGTTTGGACCTTAAAGGCCCCCCGACAGAGGCAACACACCTCTTCGGCCTCTGCTTACATAGACGGTACCCCTGGGCTGACCCACCCAGGGGAAATCGGCGGTCACCTTTTCCTATCCCCCTCTCCAACCATCAGCTTTCCTGTCTCCTTTCATTTACTATCCTATCATCTCTTCTGCCACTTTCTAAATTTCATAGGCGGCTTGGGTTAACATTGTGTATGTGCCCTCCCTTTGGTATAATATATTAGGTTATATTGGCAATGTACGGTTGGCGCCTGCAGCCTTACGCGTTAAGCGCTGCATCGTCCCCTATTTGGGCTCCGTGTAGGGTGGCCGCCATTACTGCCGAAATAAATTAAACTACTAGGGGAACACCAGCTTTTCCCTGGATACTTGATTGTCATCCTCTAAAGAGGGGACGCACCGATAAACTTTGCCCATCTTTCAACCGACCAAAAGATAACTATTCAAAATACCATGTTGTACACAGTGAGAACTCTGAAAAACCGCCCAGATCCATTTCCCCATTCATAGTTGCCAAATCTTTGACCGAAGCTTTAGAATCAGGTTACAAAGTGATTAAAATGACTAACGGAGACCTTCTTGAGGTCCCTCAGAAACATCAGCATGAAAAACTCTGAAGTCTTACGACGGTTTGGCAACACACCAATTTCTATATCACCACACTGATCAATGAATACGGCTCACGCGTAGTCGTATCAGAAGCAGACCTCCTAGAATTATCGGAAGCTGAAGTCTTGGAAGGAGGGAAAGATCAAAATGTTACGAATGTAAAACGTATTATCATCAGACGGGACAACAAAGAAATCCCCACCAAACATCTCGTCATAATATTTCGATCTAGCGTTCTGCCTGAAACCATCGAAACAGGATACATTAAGTTAACTGTCCGACCATTTGTCCCTAACCCTAGACGGTGCTTCCAATGCCAAAGATTCGGCCATGGCTCGCAGAGATGTCGTGGTCAAATAACTTGTGCAAGTTGTGGAGTCCAGAGCCACTCCTCCGCCAAGTGTAGTGGCACTCCTCACTGTGTGAACTGCAGTGGTGCCCACGCAGCCTACTCACGTTTCTGTCCAAACTGGAAAAAGAAAAAAGGACATAATCACCCTAAAAGTAAAAGGAAATATTTCTTTCAAGCAACGAGGATCTACGATCAAGAGACACAACTCAAGGCCGTCCAGCAGGTCTCGGCAGCTCTAGGAAGGCAATGACCGAGCGAAACCGAGGATAACGGGGGCGGCATCCCCAGGAAGGGGGCGGCGGCCCTCTCGGACCCGCGGAAGTAGCGAGGGAGCAAGACCTCGAGGAGCATAACGCACGAGACTGACGTAGTGGCCGCGTCGCGATGAAAGCTCGTCCTCCCTGCGTGGAGGGAGCCTAATCGACTCTGCAGGCATTCTCAATAAAGTTATTCTCTCTCTCTTTCAAGGAAGCCCGTAAGAGGTGCTCACTTTTCCACAGAACACCTTATGCTGATGCGGCGCGTCAGGGGGCAGCGTCGCAGCAGCCACTGCCACCTCCCCAGCCCGCGCGCAGCGAGCTGTCGCTTGTGGATCCTGCACCCGGGGTGGAAGGAGCTAAGCCTACTCCACCCAACCAGCAAACAGGCCCGGTTACCCTAGGGTTGCCGGCACCACAACCGTCCTCGGCGGCAGCCTGCGCTACGTGTAGCGAACCCGCAGGACCGCCCGCAGCTCCCACGGTGGGTGCAGTCAAGGCTGCCTCACCCTCTCCGGCCCCTGCTGGCGCTGGCAACCGCCGGCGCAGCTCAGGCCCAAAGGGAACCCCATCGACCTCCTGGCTGGTGGGCGCAAAGATCTCGTCCTTCGCGGTGAGGCTTTCGCGCGAAATTTGTCGCTCGCAAGAGCGCGTGTCGGGCGCCTCACAAGAGGCAATGGAAACTACACCTATCCTGACGGCGCACCAAGCGCCTAAGAAGCACTCTACGGCTCACTCTAGAATCAGTCTACGGCTTCAGAAAGGACAAATCCCGCGTTACAGGGACTGGAAAGGGCTCTGTAATCTAAGGCTACACTTGCTTCGTTTAGTACACACAGCACCAATTTACTTTCGGTATGCATACACAAATCATACAATGAAATGTCAGAGGCCTTGCCACCTCGGCCGGTCTCAGCCCTGTGCAACAACACCCGGACACGCTTTGCCCCAGCAGCAAACAGAACATCTTAGTGGCGATCACGCCGAAAAGAGAAAACGCTAACCGCTACGTACGCGTAAAACAAATCTGCATCGATGACAAGACCTATAAGTTAGTGCCTATGAAGCGGCACCGCACTGTACGTGTAAAGGCGCCATCCGGGGGATCCCTGTGCAAGACGGTTCGGCGGACATCGATGCAAAGATTGTCAACGACAGAAATCCCCTAGCCCTGGCCGCCAAGCGCATCGGCAATACCACCGAAGTAATCGTGGCCTTCGATGGCCACCACGTGCCCAATTTTCCTGCGATACGGGTCGGTCCTGCTGCAATGTACGCTGTACCCCAGGCAGATCGATATATGTTACGCCTGCGGCCAGCCCGGCCATCGCGCGGACGTTTGCCCCAACCCCGGAGACGTTATCTGCCGAGGCTGGGGTGCCCCGCACCCTGATCGGGAGCACCACTGTACACAAATATGTAAGCGTTGCGGCGGAGCTCACCTCACTGCCGACAAGGCATGTAAAGAACGCTATCACATTCCCTACGTGGTGCGAAGACGACGATGGGCGCGAGCACGCTTGACGTGAGACGACGACGACTGTGCTACAGCGTCCAACGCAGCCGCCTACGATTGTGGTCGATCCGTTGACAACCGATCCAGGTGCCGATTCGGTGACCGTTCCGGGAGCCGCTGAAGGCGTGGATCGAGGTCCCGGAGCCGTCATCGGGCATGTTCCCATGGTGCGCCACGCGGGGCTCCCACTGGATCTGCATCAAGGGGCTACTCCAGATCCCCTTCCGGCTCCCGTCCCGTGTCCCTCTCGGGCTCCCGTTCCGGTCCCCGCCCCGGCACAACCGGGGCCCCCCATCAACGATCGGCGAGCCCTCCGGCATCATCATCGGCAGGCAATGCCAACAAGAATAAGTGAGGCACCCTCATTTGGGCGGACATAGATCACATCCAAAGCATGTTACGCACACCACATCCCAGATAGCATTCCTCAAGCGCGAAAACGTAATGATGAAAGAAATGATGCACAAACTCACGGCTACCATCACCGAACTGAAAAACGACAGGAGCATGCACGCCGCTACACCCGCCACTGACAACACCGCCAATGCAGACACCCCGTCGCCGCTAGAACCTGTAGACACCGCCAACGACGATGGCGAGAGCGCACCCAAGAAACGCGCGGTCGTTCGCGAACATCCCGCTTTAAGCCCGAATTAGATGACATGAAGAGCGTGCTGTCGTCGATTAAGACAAGCCTCCGCTTCCTCGGCGAG
This sequence comes from Dermacentor silvarum, assembly GCF_013339745.2. NCBI lineage: Eukaryota > Metazoa > Arthropoda > Arachnida > Ixodida > Ixodidae > Dermacentor > Dermacentor silvarum. Next base: position 34,684,821 of record NC_051155.1, on the reverse strand, counting down.
AGCATGGCCCTCGTGCAGTCCATCCTCGCGGCCCACGGTGATCGGTTGGGCAAAGTAGAACACTATCTCGACCATGTCGTCGCCCCCGCTGTCGCCGCAGCTAAGCCGGTCTCGCAATGCATGCCTACGCCCAGTCCACCCCCTCACCTGGCTCTCTTGCACCCGTCGGACGCCCGGACCGACCACCAAATACCTCAATATGGCGAGGCCAAATAACGAGATGCACATCTGGCAAAGGAACTGCAGGAGCTTCGCCCGGAAGAAAGCCTCCCTACAGCATTACCTCCGCAGCCACGATGCCAAACCCCACGTCGTCCTGTTGCAAGAAACTGTAGTACCAACCACCACGTTCTCCGGATACCACTGGTTACCCGGCCCTTCGGGAGGACGCGATACCGCCACGCTGGTCGCTAATAAGATGACCTGCCTTGTGCACGACCTCGACATGCCCGAAATCGAACATGTCATGGTAGAGCTTCTCCCTGGCAACGCATCCCGACGAAGCGTGTACATACTCAATGTATACAGTAGCCCCAGCCACCACAAGCAACGATTCAAACGCCTCTTCCAGAAAGCCATTCACCTCGCCGGCTCCAACGCGATAGTGATCGCGCGCGACTTTAACGCCGCGCATCGCACCTGGGGCTACGCGTACGACACCCCCAAGGGTAACGAGCTTTGGCAGAACGCGAACGACATGAATCTTACCCTCATTACGGACAAGGTTTTCCCCACCCGCACCGGCACGTCCACGCAAAGAGACACCACCCCGGATCTCTGCTTCGTCAAGAATATCGCCGACGCCCGTTGGTCCAACCTCGCGGTAGATCTCGGTAGCGACCATTTCCTATTGTCCGTGCACTTCCCCACAGTAAGCAGGAAGAGCAAGACGTACACGTGTGTGGACTGGGACCTCTTCCGTAAGACTCGCGCAGAACGACCCCCTATCTACGTCGCGCCAAGTCTCGAGACATGGACGGATCAGCTTAAGGTCGAGGTCTGGAAGGCCACCAAAACCATCCGTACAGACCTGCCCACCGAGAGGATAAACAGTCGCCTCGCCCACCTGCTCCAGGCCAAACAATCCCTACTGGCCCGATGGAAGGGCCACCGCCTCAATAGGAGGTTACGCAAACGCATATCCGAGCTGAACAGGAGCAGAGCGGATCACTGCAGCACCCTTTCCAAACAGCATTGAGACGAAGTCTTGCAACTCGATGGACGGGCAGGTGCGTAATGGCAAAACACGAAACCTCCTCAAACACCTGCTCGACGACACCAACACCCGCACCAATCAGCGGCATTCTGTCGCGAAGATACTCCATCAGGTCAAAGGGACCACACCACCGGAAGGCGTCGCCAAGAGCCTCGTGCAGAAATATCTTCCGCTTTACACGGACCCGTTGATTCCTCACCCCGAATACACCGGTACCGACAACAGCCACTTAGGCGCCGACTTTTCCGTCGAAGAGGTGCGCTGAGCTCTCCACGAACTCAATGGCCTCTCAACCCTTGGCCGGATGGCATATCCAACAAGCTCCTACGCAACTTGGATGCGCCTTGCGTCACTTACCTCACCGATACTATCAACTAAACGTGGAAGAAGAGCGAGCTACCCAACGCCTGGAAACTCGCCCACATGATCCTTATTCCCAAACCGGGAAAAGCGCCTAGCTTAGAGCACCTCTGACCCATCTCGCTCACGTCTTGCGTGGCCAAGGTGGCAGAGCACGTCGTCCTCAACAGGGTCGGTCGCTATCTCGAGAACCATGACTGCTTCCCGCACCACATGATCGGCTTCCGACCTGGGCTATCTACTCAAGACGCCATGTTACTCTTAAAACATCAGATTCTCAACGGAGGAAACACTCGGGATATCCTTGTCATACTCGACCTCGATTTGGAAAAGGCATTCGATACGATCGCCCGCTCGTCCATCCTGAAGGCGATCGCAGACCTCGGGCTCGGGCGTCGGTTCTGCGACTTTGCCCACTCCTTCCTCACCCGGCGCAGGGCCGTCCTCCCCGCAGGAGACATGGGGTGCGATCTTGTACGCGTTCCAAAATGTAACGGAGGCGGTCCGTTCCATCGAGCCACACACGATTGGTGAATTTGATCGTCACGGTTCAAATTGACCAATCATGTCCGGCTCACGGTTCAAATTGACCAATCGTGTGCTGCTCGATGGAACGGACCGCCTCCGTTCCATTTTGGAACGCGTTCAAGATCGCACCCCTGGTGTCGGAAGAAGTCGAGCTCGGACAGCGGGGAACCCCCCAGGGGTCCGTCCTCTTGCCGGCGCTCTTCAAACTAGTGATAATCGGGCTCTCCGACCGACTCTCGAAGATCGACGGGATAAATCACCCCATCTATGCGGACGACATAACCCTCTGGTGCTCCACGGGGTGCGATGGCTTCATCAAATCCGCCCTGCAGGAGGCCATCGAAACTTCCGAGTCCTACCTCTAACACACCGGTCACAAGTGCTCCTCCACCAAGTCGGAGCTGTTGCTGTACTTGCACAAACGCCGTGGCGCCAAGCCCAAAGGGTGGAAACCTCCGGCCGAACGCAACATCACACTCCGCATAAGATACGGTCGTATAGTTCCCAGAGTAGACTCCATGAGGGTCCTGGGTATGATGCTCGAGTCCCGCGGAACCAACACCCTAACGTTGCAGAAACTAATGACTAAGTCTGAAAATGCCATACGACTCGTACGTAGAGTGGCCAACCGGCACCACGGCCTGAAAGAACACAACCTACTGCGTCTTGTACATGTGTTTGTTCTCTGCCACTTTACGCATGTCGCCGCCATACACAACTGACTACGTGGGGAGAGCTAAAAACTCAACGCCCTTATTCTAAAGGTTGTGAAATAAGCCCTCGGCCTCCCTATCACCACTTCCACGTATAAACTCCTCGAGCCCGGCGTGCACAACACGATAGAAGAGATCGCCGAGGCTCAGGAGCGAACGCAGATGATCCGACTCACGACCACCAAGGCGGGCCGCCACATTCTGCGCGAGCTCGGCTTTTTCTCCATGCTGACCGCGGATCCCCCAGATTTGACGCCGATCCAGCGCGAGATCCGAGACCTCATCACGATCGCTCCCATTCCACGAAATCTGCATCCCGAGCTAAACAGACAGGCGCCTAACGCGAGCGACCGCCCTTCTCAGGCGCACAGAGATGGAAACAGACGATGTCTAGTTCGTGGACACCGCTGCCTATCGCAACAACCGACCCTTCGCCGCGGTCGCGGTCTCATCCTTGCAGCGGATCCTCAACTCCTTCACGATCCTCACTCGAGAGCCCGAAGTAGCGGAGCAAGTAGCCATAGCGCTAGCTGTGCTCGACAGCTAACAGCAAGTAATCTACAGTGACTCAAGGCCGGCCATAAAAACCTTCGAATGCGGTGCCGTCTCGGACCAGGCTTTACGCATCTTCCGCAGCGCGGATAAAGCACCCTCAAGCACCACACCGTCATCTGGTTCTTCGCCCATCTCGGCCGGGTGCCCCGCCAAACCTCAACGAGCTCGCCCACGACGCAGCGCGTGCGCTTACTGACCGCGCCGCTCCACGGCAACCCCACCTCGCCGAGATAGAGGCCAAGCGGGATGCACCAATTATGTACAACGAAATCACAAAACACTTCTACCTTGGACGCCGCATCTTTCCGCCCCCACACCCCAAACTTAACAAACCGCAGGCGCTAACCTTACGCTTATTACAAACAGACACGTACCCAAACCACGCCGAACTCCACGTTCTGTACCCTGGCGCGTACCCCAGCGTCACGTGCCCCTCATGCGGATACACGGCGACACTCGCACACATGCTCTGGGAGTGTAGAAACGCTCATCCCGACTGTACCTCGGACAAGTGGGAGAAGTCCCTCAGAAGCTCGCTTCTTGCCGACCTGCAATGGGCCGTCCACCAGGCCCACGAAGCGGCCGCCAGGTATTCCCTGTCGGTGCCTACGTGGGGGACGCCCACTACGCCCTAAGCGCGTCCTGCAGGACCTAAATAAAGCTTTTCCAGTCCAGTAAACTCAACAACGTACACAACATGGCTGCCCGAACCAGCGGCGCGATCTCCTAGCTAAATCGTCTTCGTTATTCATGGACACATCATGCCCCACTGCTCCGTCACAATATTTATTGTCCTGATCGGTGGTCATCTTGACAATAGGTAGGCGTACACATTCACGAGACACATTTGCCAATAAAAGCGGCTGTCACGTAAGATAATGAAGGGCTCATGCAACTTTAAGCAATCGATTATAGCCCCGTAAACGCGGTCTCCCCATTACGACGACAGAAGGGAAGTGAAATTCTACACTGGAAGGATGAGCCGCAACCGAGCCAGGTGTGGAAGAAGACGACGATGCTCGAGCAATTGCTCATGATGATAGTTTCTGCACACAGACGCCGCGAAACCCCCGATCACAGACACATACAGCTTCGCTGTAAAAAAGTCGGGGAGGGTTCACCAAGAAACTTTCCATTTCATACCACGTGTTTACGTGCCCACTCACACTGGAAAGCGTCCTTATCGAAGGTTAATAGGTACGAAATGTATTGCGCCATAAAATATGACTACGCGAGCAAAACCATCCTAGAGGCCGATAACAACAAGTAAACCTCTGAGAAAGAGTGCTAACTATAACATAGGTTTGTTGAAGGTTCCCACCCTGCATTTATGGCAGACTCTTTTACATCGTCACGGACCACCACGCTTTTTTCTGGTTGTCGTCACTGAAAGATCACTCGGTTGATAGGCCCTTAACTACAGGAACAAGCATGAGGGGTGTCCAAGTTTTGTACAACTCTGAACGCAAGTACTCCGACGCGAACACCCTTTCTTACTCTCCTCTACCCCGTGATGCAGCATCTGTATCGCTACTCAAATCAGGCCCATGCATTCAGAGGAACAAAAAATTTCTGGATTGTTGCTTTTCTCGATCGGTTGCATTCTTGGGATACAACCGATCTTGGGTATTGGGTATTCTTGGCTTGGGATTTCCTGCTAAAACAGCACGTAAGAAACTGCTTTAGCTTTATTATTACACAAAAACATGTATTGTTTAACTTTGAGGACACACTATTCGATGCACAATTCTATGAAACGTAAAACGTATCAGCAGGTCGCTAAAGTTGGAGGGCAGACGACAATATTCTCGCTCGCTTTGGAACAACTTGTCGTCTGTTCTTGCTTTTCTTCGCTTGATGCTGCATTGTAGGTGAGTAAACTTTATTGAGAGATGTAATATGGGTGAATGAAAGCCTTTTATGTAGATTTTATTTTAGGAACGCGCTATTTGTGTAGCCATATTAACGTTTTAGACGAAGCCTCGTACAACACCAGCCAACACAAGCCTCGTAGACACATATACCGTCATTCCCATGAGGGCACGGCAGCCCTTTAAGGAACTCGCATAGACGGTGATGCCAGTTTACCCTGTAGGTGTTATAGTAAGAAACTCTATGGCTGGTGGTGAGCCGGGGGCGCTGGCGCGTCGAAGGCGTCAGTGACAAAGGATCCACAACGAGGTCTGTGTTGTTGAACTTCGAGAGCGGTGTCACCGTGGATGACCTGCCTGATTAGATCCGGGTCGCCGGTGAGCTGGCTCTCGTAGTTGCCCCTGGACAGCCGATGCAGTGCTTGCGCTGCAAAGGAAACAGCCATGTACTTCGCGACTGCAAAGTGCCCCGATGCTCACTCTGCAAACGTTTCCGGCATACTCACGCCAAGTGTTAGCGGTTTTACGCCGCAGCGGTTGGCCAGGCTGAGAGTGATAAGGCAGCAGAGCAAACCATGGACGTGGTTGAGGCCGATGACGCGGCTAGGGGCACAGAAGACGCGGCGAACCTACAAGATGTGACCCCCACGGTGGCACTTGCCGCGGAGGAAGAACATGGGACGCCTAAACCCGCGACTCAAGCGACCGCTGGAGAAGGAAGAAGACATCAATGGTACCGCCGAGGCAAGCAAGACAGACGGACCGCCCGCAAAGGCGCCCCTAGGTAGACGTTATCGGTACAAGCCAATGTCCAACGTAGCGACAGAGAGGCAGAACGACACCGGGCAACCTTGCCCGGTTGCCCGGTGTCGACAAAACGACACCGGGCAACCGGGCAAGCACGGTGACGTCTATGTGCTAGACGTTAAAGGTAAGCACCATGCCTCGGGTTCACCTCTAACACTGTTAGTGAACGACGGCTTCCAACCAGCCTTTGAGTTTCGCCATATTTAATGTGCGAGGACTGGCCGCCAAGAAAAAGCAGAGTCAAGTCTATCGGCTCTTGGTAGACCAGGATCTAGACGTGTTGGCAGTACAAGAAACTAAAGTGGCAGGGGAGGAGGAAACTGGAGGCATGATGCTTCGTTTCACGTCTAAGTGTTTTGTCATGCCGCTGGAACATCTGCTGGCTGCATTGTTTTTGTTAAAAAAGTTACAGGGCCTTGTGATACAAATTTATTTTTCCTGTGTGGCGGGTAGGGTCGTGTCGTGCGATTTTTCGTTGGACGAGCGTGACTGGCGGGACCGAATGATAAGAGCGCCGAAGTTTTGAAGAAACTGATACACGAGCATGAAATTGTCGACGTTGCCGAATGTCTCGAAGGGGAACGCGAGGTGCAGTACACGCACTTTCAGGATTCTAGTCATGCTCGCCTAGACAGGATTTACGTGTCCCTTCAAATTGTACCTACATGTAACATTTACAATGTATTACCTGTTTCTTTCTCGGGCCATTGCTTAGTGAAATGCGATGTGGGCTTTAAAAAAAGAAGTAATAGTTTTACCTGGGCCCTACGGAAACTTAACGCAATGCTCTTACGGGACGAGTCTTTTATAAATTTTGTGTCTGAAGCAATACGCGATGTTAAACTGGATGGTAACAATAACATAAGTGTAGACTGGGAACTACTGAAACAAAGATTTAAAATAAAGGCAATTGAAAGAAGCAGCGTGCTAAAATACCGCGAAAAGATGAGAGTGCGTTGAAAGCAACATTGCAGAAAATAATTGCGCTGGAAAACAAACAACCTGGTCTGTTTAAAGATGACCTAATCAAGATAAAACAACAGCTGGAGCCATTCGAGGAGCACCGCTATCGCGGCGCGCTCGTTTGAACCAGAGCAGAAGCATGGGCCGTGGGTGAAACGCCCACGAAACGCGCGCTAGGTATCGAGAAGACGCATGCACGCCGCAACGAAATAGAAGTGCTTGAAGAGAATGACCAAGAACTGAGGAACCGAGAGAGCATCACATGTTCTTTTAACCGATATAGCGAGCGGCTCTTTGTCTACAAGCCGGTAGATATCAAAGGGTAGAAGGAAAACTATATGTCACGTATTCCTCAACTATCAGCTGAAACGAAGTCGCTTCTAGAAGCACCACTTACCCTTGCGGAAATTGAAAACGCTATAGATAACCTGAGTCCTTATAAGTCGCCAGGTCCGGATGGCCTTAGTGCAGCTTTTTTATCAAATGTTCAAGAACGAGTTGGTGCCTTTGATGAAAGCGGTGTTTGACGGGGCATTGCGAACAACACACCGTCCTTATTCCTAAGACGGACCAAAAAGCAATGCTGAGACTGGTCACATCATACAGGCCCCGTTCATTAACCAACACGGATTACAATGTTTTAGTGAAAGTTCTTGCAGGTTGACTACAGTCGGTCAATAAGGATCTTGTTGGACCACACCAGACTTGTGGTATTAAGGGACGCACTATCGCCACAAATATACACACGATGAGAGGCATCTTGGAATGTTGTGACGATTATCAGTATGTTGTTGCCATTATGCAGATAGATTTAGAAAAGGCTTTTGATTTTGTCCCGCACGATATTTTGTTGATAGTTCTTGAACATGTGAATGCAAGATCAATCCTCACTGATGGGGTAGCTCTGGCGTACCGGAACTGCTAAACACAGCTGATTATTAATAAGACACTGGCAGCCCCCATTAAAATAGAGCGTTCCGTTCGTCGGGTATGTCACTGAGCCCGCTTTTGTTTGCCATTTATCTAAAAAGCTTTTGTTTGGCAATCAATCAGAACAGTAGCATAAGGGGCTTAAAACTTATGCAAGCCGAAGTGAAACTCTTAGCATAAGCAGATGATGTAGCGGTGTGCTGTACAGTTGAGTGCAAAATATTAGAGACCATGGAAGCGGCGACCAAACTAAAGTCCCTATATAAGAAAAGTACCGCCATCCTTTGATAAACGAAGCTTCTTTCTCTCCTGTATCTCCCATTGGACGATGATAGCGCGCGCTTTTCACTTTATATTTTCTTTTTTCCGCCTCAGAGCCATGTTGAAAGTCCTCTGCGCAGCCGCAGTCGCCGGCGGCGGCGGAGGCGCGCGCCCAGCCTGAAAGCTTCAACGCGGACTTTCTAGGTGCGCCACCGTCGACTTGGCTTTCGCAAGCAAAAAGTAAAGAAAAAAGCAAGCGCTTTAGGAGAGGAGACGGCGGAGAAAAGAGTAGATGGCGGTACTTTTCTTATATAGGGACTTTAGACCAAACAGCATGGCTGCGCCTTCTGACGGCTGTGCGCCGAAGTTCGAGAGCGCATACTGCGCACGCGCGTCCTTTCTTACCTGCCAGCCTGCTCGTTCGCTCGCTTCAACCGCTCGCGCACCGGAACGCGTGAGAGAGCGCAAGGTGTCACTTCTGCAGTCGCCATCGAATCGGCCGAGTGATGATATCGTCATATCGTGACGAAAACACTTCTTTGCGCTGGCAGCGCTCGGAGCGCGCCACTCTCTGCGCTTTACTTGTTGACGCTCCGCGACGCTAAAAACATGCTTCGCGTCACTTTTTCTGACATCGAGTTTTGTGATAAGGTTATCAAGCAGCGATGTCTTTTGCGCTCCACTTCCTAAAACTTAAGCATGATGCAATTATTTGTGGCACTCAGTCCAAATATCATGTGCCCAGACACATGTGTGAAATCACCGAATATCGAGCAGCTGGAGAGAAGAGCCACGGAGAAGTACGGGGAATAATCGTAGGTTTTATTTTCTGTTTCCGAGGAAAAAAAAACTGTGACGGAGATGAATGGTGGGTGACCGCTTTCAATACTTGGTCAGATTCCCATCTGCGGCAGTCATTTGCGCCACACGGAGTGGCATCGATTCGTACAGTGCGGCCACGAGCTCTGGGCGTGCACGAAGCGCATCCCACTCCTACGTACTGCAGTCCACAGGGTGTCTTTTGCCACACTTCCTAGGTTCCGCGACGCAAGTAGGCGTTTGACGAGACCCCAGATATTTTCTATGGGATTAAGGTCCGCTCCGACAGGTGGCCACTCCAGCGTGCGAACTGCATAGTCATCAAGCAAGGATTTCACACTGCGAGCAGTATTAATAAGGCTCCTGTCATGGTGAAACAGGCAGAATCCATCCTTGAACGGGCCATGCAGAAGATATGGAAGTGTAGCAGTGTGCTTCGCGTCCGACGAAGACGAAGACAAAAAAGAAGCTCGACATCATGGCCGCAACATCAGCTTAGTTGCCCCGACGAATAAATGTTTATTTGTTCCGAGTCTTCCGTTCCCACAAGTTGGTGACCTCGTACGTGATCCCGCATCGCAACTATTCGTCCCGCCGCTTCTCTTTGACGCCACGGAATCGAACTCCCAAGACAATGCCATACATTCCATCGCCACACTCAAGCTTACCGAGTTCTGGACCGCAGATAGTGAGCTCTGGGTTCTCCAAATTGAAGCGCAGTTCCGCCGTCACCGCATCACAAACGGCCAAGTACGACTATGTCGTAAGTGCACTCAGCCTGACCACCACAGCTTTTATCCGCGACGTTTTGCTCACTCCCCCACCCGACAACGCCTACGACATCCTCAAACGAGAGTTACTTCGACGCACGACTGACTCCAAGTCGCGACGCATTCAACAGCTTCTATCGGAGGAACATGGCAGCCCATACATTTCTTCTCCAGGAAGCTGACAGTGCAAGAAACTCGCTACAGCGCTTTCGGCCGCGAACTCCTGGCAATCTACCTCTCAGCCCGCCGCTTCCGTCATAACCTCGAAGGTCGCCGGTTCTTTATTCTCACCGACCACAAGCCACTGATTTATGCTATTACTTCCAACAATTCCTCACAGACGCCACTTTAAATTCGCCAGCTTGCCTATATTTCTGAGTTCACTACTGACATTTGACATATCAGTGGTACCAACAATCCCGTTGCTGACGCCCTGTCACGGATTCACATCAAGGCAACTCAAGTCGCTCGTTCCGGCATCAACTTCATGCGCCTAGCTACTGCTCAGCGCACAGACCCCGAACTTTTGACACTCCAAACTGCGAACAATTCCCTGCGCTTCGAAGAGGTCTTGCTACCTGGCTGCGACTATACCGTCATTTGCGACGTGTCTACAGGTCGTCCACGACCGTCGTCCCACAATAATTCCGACCACAGGTCTTCGACGCTATACACTCCTTATCGCACCCATGAGTGCGAGCTACGCAACGTCTTGTCACCTCCCGCTACCTTTGGCCCCGTATGAATGGTGATGTCCGTTGCTAGGCCCCATTGTGTATCCAATGCCAGCGTGCCAAGGTCAACAGACACACCATGAGCGCGCCGGGTCATTTTCCACCACCAGACTATCGTTTTGGCCATGTTCACGTCGACATTGTGGAACCGCTGCCACCGTCCGCGAACCAACGTTACATGCTCACTTGTATCGACAGATTTACCCGCTGGCCGAAGCAATGCCGCTAAGCAAAATCGCTGCAGAATCTGTTGCACAGGCTCTTGTGCACACCTGGATCACTCGTTATGGCGTGCCACACACCATAACTACAGACCGAGGGAGGCAATTCGAATCGTCCCTCTTTCGGGCTCTCTCCCGCCTTCTAGGCGTAACACACATACGAACTACGGCTTACCACCCCAGTTACAACGGCATGGTGGAACGCTTCCACCGTCAACTGAAGGCATCATTGCGTGCGCATGACTCAACAATTCCATGGACAGAGCGCCTGCCTCTGGTTCTACTAGGTCTTCGCACCGCGGTGAAAGAAGACACACAGTGTTCATCCGCAGAGTTGGTTTTCGGCACGACTCTTCGCATACCCGGCGAGTTCATTGCGTCGGAACTGACATCAGCTGAACTACACTCTTACGCCGACCGCCTGCGAACTACTACGACTACTGTCGTACCACCGCCGCTTCTTCAGGATTGCAGGACTGTGTATATTAGCCCATCATTACTTCATACCAGCAATGTCTTCATTCGTCACGATGCCACTCGCCCTCCACTACAAGCACCTTACGACGGTCCTTTTAAAGTCCTCAAGCGCGATCCTAAATACTTCACACTCCTTGTTAGATATCTCTAGACCGTTTGAAGCCAGCTCACATGGAGGCTGGCAACACCATCTCAAGCAGATAAACCGCTCGACGGCAATGCTTTCATCGCTAGGGGGGGGGGGGGAGCCATGTAGTGGACAGTGTGCTTCGCGTCCGACGAAGACGAAGACAAAGAAGAAGCTCGACATCATGGCCGCAACATCAGCTTAGTTGCCCCGACGAATAAATGTTTATTTGTTCCGAGTCTTCCGTTCCCACAGAGGCAATTCCCGCTCAATAAGTGAACAGTATGCCGAAGCCGTGAACTTGCCGTCGATGAGAATCAGTGGACCGAGTCCTCCTCTGCTCATGGCGGCCGACACACTCACGGCGCATCGTCCGCTGGCAAAGATCCTCTGCGTGAACAACGCTGAAAAGCTGATGAGGGAAGAAAATGACAACAAGAACAAAGACAGTTTTATTAAAGGAACAATGGCATGGTGGTCAATTTTTGCCTAGGCGATGATGTTTAACTTGCAGCTATAACAATCTTTGAGTGAGACGAGGTCACCACGGACGGCGTGAAAAGTTTAAAATCTAGGTAACGTGCCTTCTATTCATTCTGTAAGAAACTTCTCCAGAACTGCTAATCATGTATAATAATGGGGGACTATATGCGAAAACAACATGCACACAGAGGCATGAGTGCTGAAGTTTTGACGAGAGGTGCTCACGAAGAAACGTCGCGCAAAAGTAAAGGAGGTGCAGGTAATCGTCATTCTATGAACCAATTAAAATAATTAAGTTCTGGGGTTTTACGTACTAAAACGACAATTTTGTTATCAGTCACGCGGTAGTGGGCGAGTCAGCATAAAGTTTTACCGCCTGGGGTTCTTCAACGTGCAACTAAATCCAAGTACGAGTTCTATAGCAAAAAATGCAATAGTAATATCACTGTATAAAATGGAAACAAACTGCAAATTTTCTTACCTGCAGTTCATTAGGCGCCAAACTCGCCGTTTTGATCCTAGCGGCTTGAGAGTGTAGATTCATCGCTGAACACGACTTCTTCACATTCAGCTGACGTCCATGTTTGCACTGTAGTCGCAGGGTTCTTTGCCTATCCGTGAGGTGGGGCTTCTGGGCTTTCTTTGGGCTACATTGGTCCATAATAAGCCAATTTACGCCTTATCAATTTTTAATACTTTCTGGTACGACTTGCTAAGGTTAAATAGCACGTTTGAAAGACTAATGCTCTGATCACAGGCACACTGCGCAGGAACCAGAAATACGTTTGCAAGCTGTGACCCCTTCAACAGAGCTGATACCACGTTGGTTAATTAATTAGTTCGCTTGACTAGACTACTTTCGTTGAGATTTAATAACAGCTTCGCTGATATGCTTATCTGTCACGGGGGACGGGCTGATCGACTTGCTGTGACAGACCGCGGGTTGTTCACAGCAGGGCTTAAGTGTGCTCCACACGTGATAATTAAGGAATGGTTTGTGAATGACGTTACGATAAAAATTAATTACGAGGAACGTATGCTTGCATTACGGTCAGAGGATTACGTAGTACAGTAATCGCAAGTGGCTCCATGTATGGGCGGTTGCCGAGTGCTTGAAGCGTGTACATAAGCACTCAAAATTTGTTTCGCGTCGCTTTGGGCAGAAGCAAACAAAACAGTGCGACATTGCAATGTTCGCTAGAATGCTATGCTTCGAAGTTTTTGCACGACAGCCGATGACCTGGCGTGCAAGAATACCAAAGTCCTTTTCTTGGCGCCGTCGGCAGAAAAGGCACTCGACACGATCATTGGTGTCGACGGCATGTCGATGCAATGTCTTTCTTATCTAATCGAACCTCAAAGAGACGTTTAAGCGTGACTGATTCTGTAAACCCAAAACCTGATGAAAAAAGAAATACATATATCACTACGTAAAATACAACGCCACCTGCTTCGTCTAGGTGGACGTGTGCGTGGGGTGCGAATACCTTATCACAATTTTCGACAGGATGCGTGTTCGAATCCTCGAGGCTCTTTTTACTTTTTTTAAGTTGCTTATTAATGCGCGGTTAACGTTTGTAATTTCATGCGTTCTCACCCCGATTAATCTGCGGTTATTGGGAGAAATGCCGCTGAAGTGCTAGCATTTCTCGGGGACTTCCGAAGAAAACAATTAAATTATGGGGTTTTACGTGCCAAAACCACGATCTCATTATGAGGCACGCCGTAGTGGGGCACTTCGGAAATTTGCACAACCTGGGGTTCTATAACGTGCACGGGTGTTTTCGCATTTTGCCCCCATCGAAATGGGCCGCCGTGGCCGGGATTCGATCCCGCGATCGGGGACTTCCGAGACATGCTCACAAAATTGTGGATGGATGGGTGGATAAGGCTGCACCCTTTAAATTGGGCGGCGGCACACGCAACCTAGCCGTGACTAATAGGTTATTTTGTACTTAGCGGAGGGTGAGCTTGCAGTATAACCTAGCCGTGACTAATACGTTATTTTGTACTTAGCGGAGGGTGAGCTTGCAGTATAGGCCGCCCCCTGTCTTTGATAACTTTAAGTTTATCTTGTCATATAGCAATTTAGCACTTACGTTATACACAACTCAGGATGGTTAAGGAACTGAGGTTTTTGATCTTGTGCATGATCCACACAAGTGATAGATAATTATTTCTCTAAAGGGGGCTATTTACCATATTTGTTGTAAATTTGGTTTACATTGTGGTCATGGTTCTCTCCGTGCATTCACCAAAAGTTAACTAGTCAAAGTAACCGGCGACTTTATAGCCGCATTGGTGAAGTGAGGTTGAGGCTAATGTGCCTGGATTAAAACATGTTAGAAGCTTCTATGGCACCAAAACATATAACACGAAACATACACATACTCACGTGTCATCACAGACTTTTGAATTCATCATTAAAAAAAATGCCACAGTCATCCATTACACTGTGCACAATAATTACAGCTCATACAAGTGACCAAATGCTGTGCATAAAAAGATTTCATTTATGGGGTTTAATGTCCCTAAGCAACAAGCGTGTACGTAGCTGTGATAATTGGTGTGGTGGAAGAAAATGAATTCATTTTGACCTCCTGGGAGTCCGACATGCAGCCAAAGTGCATTACACACAAGCATTATTTTGCATTTTGCCCACATTCATTGCATTGTGGCCACTCCTGGTAGGACCGAGTAATATTTTCAGTGTTATCCATGCAGAAAGGCAATGTAAACTTCCATGGCAATTATATATCAGAAGGCCTTTTTCCTAAATGTTGCACCATCTGACACATATGTAGTCACAACTATGAACCCTCAAAGCGCTTGTCCATTGTCTACTCTTTCTTTCGTGCCATGTCTGCTTTTGTTGGGGGGGAAGGTTCTTAAATCATGTTTCATATGCACCAACTAGGCTTCTAAATGCCATTTTATGTCAACTACAGTTTATTAAAAAGCTTGTTGTTTGTTTGTGTGGTGTTCATCTTTAGCACTACAAACAGCTTAAAATCTGCAAAACTAATGACAACTGGAAAGTTCGTGTGGTAACCTGATGAATGGCACACACATTTCAAATAAACTTTAGTTTAAAGTCACTGCATTATATGTTTCTTCTTTGTGTTTGTCTTCAGTGCTGTTTCATCATGTTAATTACCGCACTAAACCATCAGCTGTTCCTACTTATGTATACATTCTAAACTGTTTACAGTGTAGAAGTTATGTGTGAGAGTCCTGCTACCAGTTGCTTGAAGGAAGTGCAGTAGGTGTTTGCAATTAACATACACTTTGTGGTAGTGATTGTAACTAGACCTAAGAAATGCAAGCCCAGGTGGCTATTGCATTCACTCTAACCAAATCGTCATTATCTCCCATGCCAATGCACACAGGAAAATTCTCATGGTTTTGGTGTCTGTTTTCATAACCATGTACTCACCTCTGATAAGGCTCAACTGTAACAGCAATTTTACACTTTACATTATAGGTGTGCTAAAGGGGACTACCAAGTTAGGCTGTATTCGTAAATTATGCACTGCAACAGCAAAACGGCCACTGTTAACAAAAGAGGCAGATCGGCAAGTCCGAGAAGAAACAAAATTGGAAGATGAGTGGTAGTGCTGCGGTGAAGTTCTAGCACCAGGCTCACTGTGATGTCTTGAACTTTGACAAGACCTACTCGGGTCTACTTGTTTATCTCGTCAAGAATGACTTCATTGTAAAGAAGCGAAAAAATAACCTTAGGAACTTTTAAGTGCTTCTCCTGTCTTAACACATCCTAAATATGAGGGAACACACTGAAATCTTTCATACTACCACATTGATCCACCATGACGACATTAAAAAAGAAAAAAAAACATTTGGCCTTAATATTCTGCAGTAAAAGTCAACCTAAGTCAGTCTAAGATGACTTAGTTTTGCTCTTAGTGTTCCTATGCTATACTGCAAGGCAGTGGTTAAGCTGATGCTTCATTCATAAGGGGCATCATGTCGAATATGACGTGTATGACAACTATAAGGACATGCCATGACGCATCACAGATACAGTAATCGTGCCATCTCTCATCTTCCATGGCACAGCTTGAGGTAATGTAAAATGGAGTGTGGATTAATGTGGTGCTTCCATTGTGCTAGCAGCACACCAAAAGGCTGCTCCAGTGACGATGTGCATGCTGCATGCATAGATGCAGATTTATATACTGTGTTCACGCTAGCTTTCCACATGTGTGGAAGCAGCCAGGGCTGCTGCCATTAAGATGCGAGGCTTAGATAGGCAAGGTGTTGAATTATGACCAACCTGCTCTATTGTGTAGTCACTGTCAGGCTTAGCCCCAAATATGTTGCAATCTAGGCAGAACTACATTGCTGAACCTCATTGCAGCTCATTTTTCAAGCATTAGGCATGTTGTCATTAATGCCTTGAAGGAGTGCTGCATTCACTCAAATGAATAGAGCTGTCAGCAAGGAATTTGTTGCCTGGAAGCTGATGGATATTTCAGTAGTGCCACTGATGTGGTGGCACAGTTACTGTGAAAAAAAAATGAGATGGGCAGCAATATGCACGTCAAGGTGATCACAACACGTCAAGCACGTCAAGGTGATCACAACAGAGAAGAGAAGAATTCTTTCATGATTGTGAATGCAGCTATACTTCCAGTTTTTATGATGTGCATGAAATGGGAAAGGCATGTACAACTCTTGAAAGTGAGCTTCTGGAAATGTACTAATTAAGAAACACAGCTCCTGAGATGCAAGCATGACATCTGTTTTTCTCAATGATAAAGAATGCAAACATTTAGCATAACATTTGAACGTTGTTTAGGCGAGTGCAGACGTTTAGAATAACGTATGAACCTTGTTAAGGTGAGATGTGGCTGCAGGGATCAAACACATACAGAACATTTAGTTGCGATGTATCCTTTGAATAACCCCTGAAAGCCTAAAACCCATTTTGCTAAAACAAAACAAAAACAAACAAATAATAAAAAAAGATTAAAAAACAGCTTAAACTTTGTCACCTAGAAGGTACATCTGTATCCTCCCCCGTCCTGAAAAAAGTCTTTATAACTAGTAATTCATTATAAATTGACTATCTGAGCTACCTACAATTTTAGCTATGGTTCAGTGTGCCGAAGACACTAGCCTGAATTTCGCTAACTTTCCCACACTTATATCAGCATTTTGAGCTACCGAACTCCTGTGTGTCAAAAATGTCATGTTGGGCAATGTGAAGAGAAACTAATATCTCCAAGTCTAACTCTAGTCCTGTCACTTATTTTGCTTCTGCCCTCCTGGATTTTATGCTGGCTTCTGTTCTAAAACAATGCAGCTCTATTTAAAGTATGCCAATTACAGAAATGAATTGAGAATATATTTGAGTCAGTTTTGAGAATATATGAAGCTGGCACAAACAGGGCACTTATCACTGGAAAACATCAGAATGGTGGCGCTTGTTCTCTTGAGATCGAAATGATGCATTTGTCCGTGCTGCTGCATGAACTTTGAGAAATTTCACCCCGTTTTCAATGTGCTGCCCTTTTTGGTTGCATCGCTCGCACGCATAATAGCCAGTGTGGCCAACAATACATTTGACGTAACTCCTTGCAGGAGCATCGCAAACCATGACTCCATTGCTCACCCGAACATGAACATCACCTATGCTTAACCCCTGAGAGGTTAGGTCGGAGACTTCTTGCACATATGGCTCTAGGTAATCCTTCAGACATAGCGTCTTCCCTGCACCACAGTACACACTGACAACAAATGGCGGTGATGCCTCCCAATTTTATGCGGCCCAAATGGACCAAAAGGCAAGCTGGCTACTTTTGTAAAGAGGGACTCCGTCAATGTTGCCTTGAAGCTTCAGTTCCCTTGGGAAACTACCTGCCCCGGCTGCAACACTTGACGAATTCCTTCTGCAAGGCCAAATGCACAAGTGAACCTTTTGCTCCACCTGAGCTTTTGCGCTCAGTTTTCAAAACTGTCCTAGCATCTTTTGGAAGGTCAGAGATGCCTCTTCGCCGGCAGAAATCGAGGACATCGTTAATGCATGCATGCGTCATATTATGTTTGGAAGCAATTGCAGCAAGCTCTTCACTTGCAGACAGTTGTTCGGAAAGTACATGAGAGAGCGTTGGACTACAAGTGAAGGCTATTCCCTCATCTGGCCCAGTGAAGCTGTCTGAAGCGAGAAAGTCATCAGACTCATCACTTGAATCGCTACCTTGGGGACCTCCTTTGTCACTTGAGCTGCTATCAGTCGCTGTGCTCACATGAGGACGTACCCGCACTACATGATTGGCATTCTACAAAAAAGAGCTTCTTGTCTGCAGACGTCGTCAACAATGGGCTTCACTTCTCGAACCGCTCGTTCAACCGTTTGAACGGAGGCTCACCACCGTCATCCGTGGAAATTGAACTTCACGATTGTCTGCTGGTTCCGGCTTCGGAGGCGAAAGTCGCTCTACACGAGAACTGTCTGCAGAGGTGAAGCTTGCAGCTTCGTCGTTGGACAAGGAAGGCCAACAAGCTGCACGAGTCCTAGCTCATTCATTATCTTGTTGTATTCCTTTCTTACGACTCGACATTTCCTCCACTTGGAGGGAATGATGAGCGAGAGGGATGAGTCAGATGCCGAAACCGAAACGCTGTAGCCCATGCCGAAAAACGCAAGATGACAGCGAGGCAAAAGCGTGGACAGCAGCAGTGCAGTGGGGCAGTCAGTCACAGCAAGGAGCAGCCGACGTCCCAACGCATGAGCCGAATTGAATCGAACCATGGAGGAAGAAAATTTTTTCCTGGACGAAGAAAAATTTCTTCCTCCATGAAAGAAGTTTTTATTGCGATAACAATCATATGGACTCTTCAAGCAGATTTCTGCCGTCGTCGTCGTCGGCGTGAGGTTCGTATAAAGTCCAAGGGCGATAAAATCTTGCAACCGGGCGCAAGGGGAACTGGCGACGCAATCTCCCACGCGAAGAAGCAAAGCGGGAAGGAAGCGCGGAAGGGAGGCGGGGGGGGGGGGCGGAGGCGGCTTCTACTCTGCCAACAAATGCGTTCATGTACTTTGCGCTTGCGCTTGGTTCTTTATTATGTTTGCGCCGGTACGGGCTGCCGGTGTTGTCGCGCGCACCGTATCTTGCAAGCGACCTACAAACGGCTCTGACCTTTGTATGCGCTGTGCATTCGGCCACTCAGTTTTTCCCTTGAAGCGATAAACCGCACGAACCTTCGCTCCTCGCTGCGGCAGCTGCGCTTACTGCCAGCGTTTTGGCAGTGGTTGTCTGCGGTCATCGAGTGTGATCTATTCATGTGTGCTTGTGCGCGCTGACACCATGCTTGTTAATTCAGTTAGTAAGTGAATGTGTCCAGCTTTATGCAGCCGATAAAGGCTACTATCCCTACTCCGAATAGCTCTCTGCTAATTCGCTATCGCCATTGATCTTCGCCTTTCGGGGCGAAACTGCGACATTTTTTTTCCCGTTCTTCATGAAGGGAACGGATTTTTAAAGACCCGTTCGATTCGCCTGCACCACTGTGAATCAGTTCGCGCACCGATTCACGAAAAGCGCGGCACACGAAACGAATGCCGAGTGCAGACTCGGTGCAGGTGTGTGTTTTGTCTGACCAATGTGCACGGCTTGCGTTAAATTGGTCTTGAGCTGCTGGTGTAATCGGCTTCAGAGACGTTAATATACCCGCGCTTGCCTAGACACGGCAGATAGCCGTAAGCTGGGTTTTAACGGCGCTTGTGCATTTGTGCTGTGTCGTCTGCTGCGCTGCTGCTTCGCACCTGTACCACAGTGTATTAGAATATAAGGTATGTGTACATTCTAGGACACTGTACCTGCACGACTGCACAAAGTCGGCACCGACCGTAGAAAGGGCGCAGCAAAATCGCGAACCAGCCCTGCACCTTTCCTGTATATTTTGAAACGAACGGCGGGTTTCTCATAGAGTGTTCAAAGGCGCCATTGCTGCACCTGCTGAAACGAACGAGCTGTTAATACAGGTGAATAGAACGTGTCAAAGCTATGTTCTATCACCTACACCACCTGCAAACCGTAGCGAAGTAGCCACTAGTACACTCTACAGCCACGGAAAGCTGGATTGCGGATCGAATTAATACAAACTTTAATATACATTTTTTTTCGTTTTTGTCATTCAATTATTCTGCTGCGACCCACGCGACTTGAACGCGCTTCCCGGTATGCTTGTTGTTATTGCGTATCATGCGCCGTAATTAATGAAATAATAATTTACTTTTGCACTGGCGATTCGAGAGGTGGCGCAAAAAAAAGAAAAGAGAGGTCGGTTCGTCGATTTCCTCTCTCCCTCCTTTCGTCCCGGAATCTGCGCCATCGCCATCGACGACAGCCTTGCCTTGTGCGCAACGTGGTAACCGAGGAGACTGAAGTCAACGTGTGCGTGAGTATGCATTTTTATACGAGAGTTTTCTTGTCGTGATTGTACCTTATGTGCATTCTCATCTACGGGTCAACGTCGTGTGCGAGTATTTACGTAGTTAATGGCGCGTGCCAAATATGCAGCGAGCGCACGTTTGACTAGGCCGATCGGTCGCTGTACTACGTGCGCTCGAGATGAGTTCAATCATGTGCTCATGTTATATACTCCGGAATGGCATTGACTAGACCACTTTTTTGATGCACAGAAAGACGCTGGGCGTAGATTTCATGCACGACTTGCGCGATATAGAGGTCTGTCGGGGATCTATGCGCGTGTTACCCGGTCACAAGCACTTCATCTCCTGCATCGTTTAGGGCAGCGGAGTCTACACGCAACCGTGCCGGCCAGGAAATAAATTAGCCGTTTTCGCGAGAAATTCCGACGTCACTGCTGCGATGGTGCCAAACAAAGCCATGTGGATTCTATGCGAACATTAAAGCACCTGAAAAATAATCTAAGAGGCTTCTTTAGTGCTCGGCGTGGCCTAATGGCTCCCTGTTCGTCCCAGTACGAGTGGTGCGTGTTAGTGCCACAGTATGAGATAAGCATGTAACACTTCGCTTCAGCCACGTGTTGTTCACAACTTAGCGTAAACTTTCACCGCCTTCCGCTAGCTTTGCTCTCGATGGGAGACGAACTTAATTGTACCTCGTGCAAAAGAATACGTGCCCTAATGAAACGGCCGATTTCGCATGCTTGCACAGAAAGCTCCAGCCTTATGCAGTGGATCGACCACATGAATCAAACGGCGCATCAGATCAATATGCACATGTCGGCATTTGTTTTGGACTATTGAGCAATGAATTTCCAAAAGCAGATGGCACTGAAAAATAAACCGAGACCTTCTTGCGATTTGTGCATTAAAGCAGCACTGAACCACCCCTTGATCTTGGCAAGCAAACACATTCTACATGTAGCGGGAGGAGCTAAGAAGCAGTCTGTAAAGATAGTTTTCCAGAGGTCTGCTCCTCACCATTTTTTTAAATGCTGGCTAGCTTCCAGTAGGCATTATGTGGTCAATTCTTTTGACAAATTACTTGTGTTCATATCCTGTCAGATTTATTAGAGAGAATTAGCAAGTGGGTAATCGACTATTTGCAATGCATCGCCACTCCTTTATCATTCTTAGAAGTTTTGTCTGATAGCCATCTTGAA
Source organism: Dermacentor silvarum (assembly GCF_013339745.2). Classification (NCBI taxonomy): domain Eukaryota; kingdom Metazoa; phylum Arthropoda; class Arachnida; order Ixodida; family Ixodidae; genus Dermacentor; species Dermacentor silvarum. Next base: position 34,663,368 of record NC_051155.1, on the reverse strand, counting down.
AAGTTACCATAAGTTTCCTTCGAAAAAATAAGGTGAGGTGTGATAGGCCTGTCATTGCTACTGGCACAGCCCCGGCTTAAGAGGGAAAGTAAATATTATGCTCCGAGTGCCTTCGTTTATGAGGCCTTTTCAAACATTTTTTAAAATTGTATTCCTTGGAAAAATGGGAAAATGCTGCACTCAGCAGCAGAATGTGTTTCTCAAATCTTGGAAAAGGGCTCTCCATGGCCCCTTTAAAAGTAATTATCAAAGAGGCTACGTGCTAGAAACTCTTCCAGGAGGGCAAGTTCAAGTTTGAAATGTTCGCAAGAAGTTTAGAGAGTTTCTATGATCTGAAGAATGGCCCATCGTATGCTGAGCTGTGATCCGTAGTCACACGCAAGTTTGGAAGGTGAATTTATAGGTTCTGAGGAGATGATGTGTGAGTTTCTTTACAGTTTTACACAGCCCATAAAGGTCGAATAACTTCGAGGTTGCTTTCATTCTGCAGTTCATTCTTGACACCTAAACGTATGACAGAAATGTTATCTGTATCATTCTGCAAAAAAAGCTCTAGGCTTTCAAATTGGTACATTATTTGAAATGTCTCTCTTGCATCATTGAGTTTATGAAGAGAACATGTTCAATGGCTATCATAAGTGCCACAGGTATGGTGCAAAGTTTCTGCAGGCAGATTTTTTTCCAATCTTGAGATGCTTAATCAAAAATGATGACGCGAGGATGTACAAGGTCTGTCTCAAAAGTTCTTGCCATATGTTCTAAAGAAATAATTTCGCTAACTTTCGGACATATTGTCGTCACCTTCAAAGTACCGTACTTTCCGGCGTATAAGACGCGCTTTTTTTCTGAATTTTTCGTCAGTGCGTCTTATAGAACGGTGCGAGTTATGTACGTTTTTTTTACCCGGGAAAACTGCCGTCAAAAACGCATTCGATTGTGTCAACCACGCGAAGCGCGCTGGTTGACATAATTGCTGCAAGTTCTGTGCGCGCTATCGAGGTGCCGGGTTCTTCTTGTGATCGAGTTCCCGAGCGCTGTGCGATGAGGACTGAGCAGCAACGCAAGCGGCGGCAGGTCGACCGCGAGTCGGCCGTCCCCGAATTCGTTGCATCTGCAGATCGCTGTCACGATACAGCGCGCGCCGCTGTGCAAACTACGCAGTTGCTACCAGTATACAAAACCGCCACCCCCCTCCCTCCCGAGCTGCTTTCCCGCCTTCCTCCCTTGTGCGCGATTCGGCTCACCGTCGGATGCTTTTACTCGCACATACAGGGTATGGCGCACGGAGACGATGTTATCGCTCTTTATCGCCCTTGGACTTTATACGGAAGATCGTGGCAACCACGACGGCAGAAATGCGCCTGGAGCAGAATATATGGTACCCTTACTACAGTGAACTAGAAGCACCCTTACGCTTGCGCGTGACCCACGTTCACGGAAGAAACGTCAAATTTTTTTTTAATTGCTTACCGAACGAAGAGGTGCGTCTTATACACCGGTGCGACTTATTTGCGTTTTTTTTCTGGAAAAGCTGCCAGTTTGAGGGGTTGAGTCTTATAAAAGATGCGACTTATGGACAGGAAAATATGGTACTCCTCATTAGACACAATACAATGGTTCTACCTCTCCTATTGCTGGAAGCACCCTTGAAAGTATTTAAATACCTATGAATTTTTGTCACCGAGACCTGTGCAAATCCAGATACATTGCATTTACCAGAGTGCTCTGAAACAACCAAATATGCCATAAATGTACCGCTTCTGCTGTGAAGTAAATAATTTTGTGTTTCAGCGATGCTGCTGCGGGTGCAGCTGGAGGTGCGGCAGCAGAACAGGGACGTCCTGCATGAGCTGGAGCAGCTGAGGCATGAAGTACGGGTCGTGTCTGAGAGGCTGGATGAAACAGCCTCTCGACAAGACCCGTGCAGTGTCTCAGCCTGCCTTGTCACGGTGCCTCCAGTTCTTCCTCGGCTACCTGCTTGTGCGTAGAGTAAATCTTGTGCGAAGAGTAATGTTTGGAAAGTAAAGATGCGGCACCAAGAAGCAAGCCATTAGCCATACATCCACTAGCGTTTGCACAGGTTGAAGGGGGGGGGGGGGTCGTGGCATGGCATAGATTTGTTTTGTTCTTTTCAGCCAGAAAGAACGTAGGTAGCGTCTGCCCTGTAAGGCACACTAACATGTGTGTGCCTTGCGCCACTGCAATCGTAACAGCATCCCCCTCACCTGTGGCCGAGTGTACGTGGGACAATCGAGGCGGTGTGCAAATGTGGGCCTCAAGGAGCACCAAAATGCACTGTTTGTGCCTCGCATTTCGCAATGCATTGCCATGACTGTGGGTGCACTGCAGAATTCTCTCGGACCGAGATACTTTTTCGCCACAGAGACCAATTGACGCATGAAATTTGCGAGGCCTATAGAATACAGAAAGCAGGACCAGGTTGCATTAGTCTGCCTGCAATAGTCTTCCAAGGAAAAATTTCCTTTTTAGACCACGCAAATCGTTGACAGCGGAGCAGCGCGATGGTTTTTATTTTTGTTAATTCATTATTTTTAGTATCACCTGATCTAACCACGAGTGCATGTCACAAATTGTTCACTGCCTTCCAGGTGTATGTGCAGTTCAACTGTTCATAAATTCGTTCATTCAATAAACTTACCAGTTGAAAGTCCGCACTTGTGGTGTGTCTACGTCTCCCTACGCTTTCAGGACACTGTTCCTTACTTACCATGAATAAGAGGCCTATCACATGGCTTTCTATTATTGTATGGGGTGATGGTATTCTTATTAGTATTGAAATGCAGTCCACATTTTCTGTTATTTTTTTACCTTGCAATATGCTGATAAGCCTTCGTTTGTGGTGAAAGTGGCACTGCCTTCGTTTTTGATAAGTATATCGACAGAATAATAACGGGCGCCAGGCAGCCATGATGCAGGCGTATACTTGGGGGAAAAACGCTGTACAAATGTAAGAAGGTCTGTACGACAATGCAAGCTTGTTGTACCAGCTTTATGTTTTCAAACGTGGTTGAAAAGGCCAAAATGTGAGCAGTTAACTGCAGTTCCCCTCATCCTGTGAAAGCAGAATGATGGGCTGCTTTCACAATTTGCGAAGCTGCAGGTACAAACATTGCTGAGGGTTAGCTTTTAGTTACCACAAAACTAGGTCTTTGAAAACTGGTTGTCAGTCCCCTTTAACGCAAAATGTGAAGGTCTGAAAATACCATGTCGGTATGCCTTTAAGCTGTTTTGTGCCACACATACGTAGATCTGACTTTCCTGCACTCTAATGTCACATCCCCTAATTATGCATTGGGAATTTGCATGGGAGTAGAATTGGTGCGCTTACAAATGATAGTGAAAGCTTGGAGAGGTAGTTACTATGAAACATAGTTACTGTGCTAAGGTTTATAAAACACAAACATGAAATGCACAGAACAGACAAGACCTGATGCACTTCGTGTTTATGTTTCTTCCAGTAACGCTTAGGTGTTGTGGAGCACATTTACAATTAAAGGGCATTGCATCACACACCTCTTCCAGCAAAAATGTTTTGCTTTGCACTCAGCTAAAAATTCACTTCACTTGGCAATAAATTATCTTCTGGTAGTATTGGGTAGATTTTTCAACTTGAAAACATTGCCACATACAATGCTCATTTCCAAATCTCTGGCAAGTTTTCTCTTTGCAGCGCAGGCACCTCCTGCAAATAGGAGGGAAGTCATTGCGCGAGGTGGCATCGAATGCCATGAAGGCTGTAATGGCGCACCCCGTCCAAGTGCTTTACAGCTTTCATAGCAGGAAGGGGAAGAGGGCATTCATCAATTTGAAGTTATGCCGGATAGTCACAGGTAAAGCTTCCTTACTCATCCTTTTGCATAGTTGAAGTATTTTGTACGCAGCCGAACTCCTCTACAGCGAAATGGCTTGCATAACAAGAGATTGTCCTTGCCAAAATCCCGTCTTTCATGTGAATTGTCAACTTCTACAACGAAGAAATTTAGGCTTCCCTGTTGGCTGATTCATTTTTTACTATGAAAGCCACATACTCAGCCACCACTGCCCTTGCAGAAATTGCGAAAGTGTGCTCTACACTAGCACCGATGGCAGCTTAGGTGAATTGCTTGACGAGCATGCCGATGAATTGCATCATACCAGGCAGCTTACACGTTTAGCATCAGCGGGTGAGACAGTTGAATATGTCTCCGTTAGTAAAGACATGGTGTGATCATCACTGATGACGTTAACGCTATGTCAGGGTGGACAAACAGGAATGTCAACGAAGGCAACAGGGATGAAGATGCTGTAAATCGATCAAGAATTTTCATGGTGGGGAAGGCGATAGCAGCATTTAATTATCCACAGGAATACTTTGCGCATCCTGCATTTCGCCGCTGAGCAAGCTGTGAACCTCGATTCAATAACGTTGGCTGCGGTTGCAAATTCTGTCAGATAAACTGTGTGCTAAAGACTTAGCAACTTATTTCACTAAGTCTCTTGAGTTGATGTTAAGGTTTTCTTTTGTTGAATGTGTTTGCCTGCTCTATTGTGGGTGATCTTTACGGTGCGTGTTGTATGGAGTAACTGTGGTCTTTGTACGGTTGTGTGCAGATGTCATCTGCGCGAAAGGGGGGGGGGGGGCGACCTGACAGAAGCACAGGACTTCATTAAGAGGTGGTTGCCAGGGTCTGTGGACAGGGGTGGTGGCAGGAAGAGGCGTTTCGCAGAAATGCTTGCAGCAGAGAAGCCCGATGATCCCTCCCTTTGGGGCAGGAATCATTGCCGGCCCACTGCTGCCCTCTCCCTGCCCCACCCTCCTAGCCGTCAGGTCCCTCGCCATTCCACTGTGGGCCCCTCCTGTCCGGCTGCTGCTGCCCCTGCTCCTTCCCCTGCTGCAGCCCTGCTTCTCTAGTTCCTGCCGCCCCTGCCCCTCCTCCTGCTGCTACCCCTGGAGCTGAGCACCCCTACTAATGCCTGCATCAGTTCAAGAATTGTATTCTAAATAGTATTCTACATAAATTATATTTTCATCATCATCATTTATTTTCCCTGAAGGACCCCTGTCGGGGTATTACATAAGGGGGGGGGGGGGTTACAGGAGGTAAGAATAGGAATATAGACATGGTTACAATTTCCTACAGCCTGTGGATTTCATTTGAGAACACAACTAAAAAGAAAAAAGGAACACACACAAAAGGAAAAACGTCGCGGCACACCGAATACAATGCAAAAGCAAGAAAAAAGAAAAAAAGCGAAAGAAGGAAAACACAGTACGGTCATTATAAGGTTAGAGTTTGAGGTAATCAGTAAGCATCCGTTTAAAGATAATGTGGTTACGCTCGCTGACAACTCTATCTGGTAATTTGTTCCACTCTGCGATAGTGCTGGGCAAAAACGATTGATTAAAGAAAGATGTTGAACCATGCAAGCGCTGGATGCTGCAGGAGTTAAAAAGGCGACGAGATGTACGGGTTGGTGGAATAAGAAGCTTTCCATGCAGATGTGGGAAGTTATAATATATTCGATGGAAAAGGCACAGCTTTGCAATTTTCCGACTCAACAACAATGGTTCGAGTCCTAAGGATGATTTAATCTTACTGATACTTTCTTGGCGGCTGTACCTGGAAGTGATGAATCTAGCGGCACGATTTTGTATTGATTCTAAAGTGTTGATCAAGTAAGCTTGGTGCGGGCTCCAAATAGCTGAGGCGTATTCAAGTTTACTTCGAATGAAAGTTTCATAGGCTAGTTTTCGTGACGATGGGGGGCACAGGGCCAGGTTGCGTCTGACGTAACCAAGTGATTTAGTAGTGTCGGTAGCCAATTTTGTGATGTGCTCGGTCCAGGTCAACTTGCTGTTAATGGTGATACCGAGATAACGATATGATTCAACAGTGGATAGGGTTGTAGAGTTTAGAGAATACTGGTATTCCTTGTTAGAGTGCTTACGGGAGATCCGCATAACTTTACATTTGGAGATGTTAAGTTTCATAAGAGAATTGGAACACCAGGTTTCTTTTAAATGTAAGTCTTGTTGAAGTATTGCATGGTCGGTTTGGTCCTTGATGTGACGATAAAGTACGCAGTCATCTGCGAAAAGTCTGATAGAGGATGAAATGCCGTTAGGAAGGTTGTTTATGAAGATGAGAAAGAGAAGGGGACCGAGGACAGACCCTTGTGGTACGCCGGAGATCACGCTAGAAGTGCCAGAGCAATGATTTCCGACAGCTGTGTACTGGAGGCGATTTGTTAGGAAGCAATGGATCCATGACAGTGCGAGAGGGTCGAGATTGAGGCATGAAAGTTTGGCCAAAAGTCGCTGATGGGGAACACAGTCGAATGCTTTGGCAAAGTCTAGGCAGATGACGTCAGTCTGAATTGATGAGTCTAAGTTCAGGTGAAGATAAGTAACAAATTCAAAAAGCTGTGTATCGCATGACAAACCAGGCCGGAAACCGTGTTGATTGTGAAAAAAGAAGGAATGATCCCCAGGATGACATGCTATTTGTGAATATATTATGTGTTCTAGGAGTTTACAGGCAATGCTTGTTAGAGAAATGGGACGATAGTTAGAAGGATCTTATATACAGGTGCCACTTTACTGATTTTCCAGTCATTTGGAAGTGAGCTATCGGTAATGGACTGGGTAAAAATTATTTGTAATATTTGACTGGAAATTTCTTTCGTACCGTTTAGTATCTTAGCAGAGATGTTATCTGGCCCGGGGGCACTAGAAATTTTCAGGTTTTCAATTAGCTTCATAATGCCTTGAGAATTAATGATAATAGGAAGCATGCAGGGGAAACAGTAGCTGGGCAAATCAACGTTCTTTAGTGCAGACTCACGAGTGAAAACAGAAGAAAAATATGAGTTGATTACGTCTGACCGCTGATCAAGTGGCACATTTGTACCGTCAGGGTAAGTCAAAGAAATGTTATTGGAGCGATTGTTTGGTTTCAGAATATTCGAAAATGTTTTTGGGTTGACGCGAATAATGTTCTGCAAGTCGTGGTGGAAGAAGTTCTTTTTGAATTGTTTCAAAGTGTTGGTGTATTCACGAAGGCATGTAAAGTACTTGTCCCACTTTAAACAAGATTTCGAGCGTTTCGCATCACGAAAAAGACGTTTTTTCTTACCTAACAGCCTCCTTAATGTATTAGAAAACCAGGGCTTTCCTAAATCACCGCGAATGCGAACAAGGGGCACATGTCTCTCAACAAGCGAAAGTAACGTATTCTTAAATAGCATCCAGTTTTCATCTACTGTACGAGAAGGAGCAGTCTGACGGAAAGAAAAGAAAACTTGTTTAGTTCAGTATTGATTTTGCTGAAGTCTGCTTTGTTGTAGTCCCTAATCTGTTTTGTTGAGGGTTGTCGGATAGGAACTGCAATGGAGAGATTAAATAGTAGTAATTTGTGATCGCTTAGACCACCAACAGATGATATGCGTTTATGCTTTGCGTGTGTCTGCAGGAAGTTTCCTTCCCGTACTTATTTCCATCACGTTTCCTTCGCTACTAATTGTATACGCAGTAAGCTAGCATATAAGCAACAGAATGGCCGAGTACAGGCGATGCTTGAAACACATTGGATGCAAAATGGCTGAGCACTGGATAATCTGGAAACGCTTTGGATACAGAATGGCTGAGCACTGGATATTCTGGAAACGCGTTGGATACAAGATGGCTGAGCACTGGATATGCTGGAAACGCGTTGGATACAAGATGGCTGAGCACTGGCTATTCTGGAAACGCGTTGATACAAATGGATGAGCAAGGAACGCCGTTGGATACAAAATGGCTGAGCACTGGATTCTTAAAATACACTGGATACAGAATGGTTTAACACTGGCTCTATGCTCGAACTACATTGGATACTACAATGGCAAACTGTACGGCCAATCTTGGCTCGAACAGTGGGTGGACCTTGGATCGGGTTGCACTTTGCCATGATGCCAGGATTGGGCCAAAGTTCGTACCAATTTCTGCGAGCATTGGACCATGCTTGGCCCAGTGCTGTCGTGCTGCCTGGGAGAATGGCATCCCACGTCTTGTGTTCGACGTCGACGTACATTGCAAGCATGTCGGCGATGGTCTTATTTAGGCGCTCGGTGAGGCCATTCGTCTGCGAGTGGTAGGCGGTGGTCCGGCGATGGCTTGTCTGGCTGTAGCGCAGGATGGCTTGAGTTAGTTCAGCCGTGAAGGCCGTACCTCTGTCGGTGATGAGGACTTCTGAGGCACCGTGACGCAGGAGGATGTTCTCAACGAAGAATCGCGCTACCTCGGCAGCACTGCCTTTGGGCAAGGCTTTTGTTTTGGCGTAGCGGGTGAGGTAGTCCGTAGCCACGACGATCTATTTATTCCCGGACATCGACGTCGGAAAAGGCCCCAGTAAGTCCGTCCCGATCTGCTGGAAAGGTCGGCGAGGTGGCGCGATCGGCTGTAGAAGTCCGGCTGGCCTTGTCGGCGGTGTTTTGCGTCGCTGACAGTCTCGGCATGTCCTTACGTAATGGGCGACGTCGGCAGAGAGGCGAGGCCAGTAGTATTTTTCTTGTATCCTCGCGAGCGTGCGGGAAAAACCGAGGTGTCCAGCCGTTGGGTCGTCATGGAGAGCTTGCAGAAGCTCTGGACGCAATGCTGAGGGTACCACGAGGAGGTAGTTGGCTCGGAGAGGCGAGAAGTTCTGCTTTAGGAGAATGTCGTGTTGCAAGAAAAACGACGCCAATCCTCGCCTGAACACCTTGGGCACAATGACGGTCTTGCCTTCCAGGTAGTCTACAAGGCTCCTTAGTTCCGGGTCGGCTCGCTGTTCGGCGAATTCGTCGGCACTGATGGGTCCCAAGAAAGTGTCGTCATCCTGGTCGATCTGTGGCGGCGGTTCGGCATGGGCACGAGACAAGCAGTCGGCGTCAGAGTGCTTTCGCCCGGACTTGTAAACGACGGTGATGTCGAATGCTTGAAGGCTCAGACTCCATCGTGCGAGGCGACCTGAAGGATCCTTCAAGTTAGCTAGCCAACACAAGGCGTGGTGGGCGCTCACAACTTTAAAGGGCCTGCCATAGAGGTAGGGGCGAAACCTTGATGTGGCCCAGATGATGGCGAGGTACTCCTTTTCTGTTGTGGAATAATTTGCTTCCGCCTTCGATGGCGATCGGCTAGGGCAACTTACAACCCTTTCTAGTCCGTCAGTTCTCTGCACAAGAACGGCGCCGAGTCCTACGCTACTTGCGTCGGTGTGGACTTCGGTATCGGCGTTTTCGTCGAAATGCGCAAGTATTGGCGGCGATTGCAGGCGTCACTTCAGTTCTTCAAATGCTTCGACTTGCGGCGTCTCCCACTTGAACTCGACTTCGGCCTTCGTGAGGCAATTCGCGTCGGTCATACAATCAGATAACATAAGCGTCGGTGAAAACAGGCAGCGGAATGAAGCATCGATAACGTTCTAGAAACTTCCGATACAGGCGCGTCCGGCGGCGAGGGATAACGTTTACCATTTATTAGCCGGTGGAAAGCGGCCACCGGATGAAGATAAGCATGTATACGTGTCAAACAAAGCTTAAAGGCCAAGGTGAGCATTTCGATGTGATGATAATGATGGACGAGCGAATGAGATGTGAATATGCCTGTAAATTGTTTACAGGCATGTTTAAAGGGTAGTAAATTGTTTTACATTTCTCAGAACAGTTTTACTGTGCAGAGTGTATGTTTATTTTTAAGCTCCAAAAATTTCTTTTTGTTTCTTTTTAAGCTCCAAGATTTAAGCACCAAAAAATTCTGCTGTTCATATATCGTGAGCAACAGAAGGACATGTTGGCGACGCAGTCTGCCCCCACTCGTATGTTAGGGCCTTTCACATGATGCGATTTTCATCGCATCGGAAGTGCGATTTCCGTCGCATGTGACGCAAATCGCAGTCGCAGTGCCGACTCTGCGATTTTCGGCTGCGACCGACCGGTTGGTCGTAGCGATCTTCCGTCAAAATTGCGCCGATAGCTACTTCGCAGTCTGTTTTAGAAAATGGCGTCCTGCTCGATAAGTGCGATTCTCGAGGAGGTGGATTGCTGATTCCGATACGTACGCCAAGGGAGAATAAAAAAACTTGTGCGGCAGATTTCATTCTCCCATTTCTATGCGTTCATTGCCGCGCTACGTATCAACCGAAGTGCATTTTCACCTTCGCTTCGTACGCTGTAGAGACACCTATGCGAGTTCCCAATCCTACGAGGTGTTCGATCCCCACTAGACGACATGGCCTTTTGGGGTGGTCACAATTTTAATTTGTGGAGTAGCATACAAAAATCGCGCGTACGGAGCCGTTTAAATAATGCAACCCCTGCAAGGGCAAATGAGAAGGCAGCAAAGCACCCAAAGTTTCATCGTTGTGGTGAACGCGCTAACCGTTTAGGTGCGACCCGCCGTGGTTGCTCAGTGGCTATGGTGTTGGGCTGCTGAGCACGAGGTCGCGGGATCGAATCCCGGCCACGGCGGCCGCATTTCGATGGGGGCGAAATGCGAAAACTGCCGTGTACTTAGATTTAGGTGCACGTTAAAGAACCCCAGGTGGTCCAAATTTCCGGAGTCCCCCACTACGGCGTGCCTCATAATCAGAACTGGTTTTGGCACGTAAAACCCCATAATTTAATTTTTTTAGGTGCATTCTTTTCCTGTTGGTTTTCCATATGCGTAAACTTCCCGATGCATCTTGAAAGGTTATCGTGCCTCACTTGTTGTTGAAAGGTTATCGTGCCTCACGTGCCTCACAAGGGTTGATATTTAACATGCCAAGCGTGCAGGCAATCGTAATGAATTGTCTACGACAGCATACGATTTGCGATTTACGAACTCCTTGGCTTGAATAAACAGAGTCAATTTGTTTTCGAATACTCCGTGCACTTTAGGTATCTTCTCTGATAGAGAATTTTTTTTCTCCTACGCAGAAACCAATAAACCTTGCGGATTTTTATCCTATTCAGGCAGAGTGACCCATAGAAGGCACATGAGACAACACACAACGCTGAACAGCCAGCTGCGAACAGCTGTTTACGTACGTCATGCATAGGAACCACCGTGGCGCACTCCTAAACAAATTTAAAATTGAAACGGTTTTCAACTTACAAAACACGCGTATTATTTGGTCCTAATAAAGAGAGGTCAATTATCTTATAACGCGTACGTGTTTTGCATTACATTAAAAGAATTAGGCGGCGTGTGCGACAAAACATGGCAGCAAGTAACCCTGGGCGTCCATCAGTCGCATTGCTGAAATCGCAATCATGTGAATTGCAAGCCTCAAAAATTCGCCATGCGACGCGGGCGGCCGTACCGGTTTTTTTTTTTTCGCTCCAGTCGCAGCATGTGAAACAGCGTTTAGATGTGTCCTCACTTGAATTTTCCCCAAAATGTGCGCACTACCGGCTTTGTGACGTTATAGGCGAAGCGAAGCCGAGCTACTTGCACGATCGCGGCACCTTCTGTGCAAAATAGGTGCAAGTTTGCATAATTCGTAAACAACAAAAAAAAAACGGGCAAGTTTGCACTCGTTCATGCAAAGCTTAGGCACAGCGAAAATGTCGATCCTCAAGTCTCACTGGCTCTACTCTGAGGCAGCAAAGCACCCAAAGTTTCATCGTTGTGGTGAACGCGCTAACCGTTTAGGTGCGACCCGCCGTGGTTGCTCAGTGGCTATGGTGTTGGGCTGCTGAGCACGAGGTCGCGGGATCGAATCCCGGCCACGGCGGCCGCATTTCGATGGGGGCGAAATGCGAAAACTGCCGTGTACTTAGATTTAGGTGCACGTTAAAAAACGGGCAAGTTTGCACTCGTTCATGCAAAGCTTAGGCACAGCGAAAATGTCGATCCTCAAGTCTCACTGGCTCTACTCTGAGGCAGCAAAGCACCCAAAGTTTCATCGTTGTGGTGAACGCGCTAACCGTTTAGGTGCGACCCGCCGTGGTTGCTGCTAGGTCTTCGCTTGGTTTAACTTAACTCCGAATGTAGCGAAGGTTTTCTCGAGCGATAATTTTCGAAGTTACCTTCCCTTTCGCGACATTTCGCATGACTAGTGCTGGACGCGTCAGCGCCTACGAGCGACAGCGTTCCTCGCATGCCACAAACGCAGGAAGGCTAACCAAGGTTGGCACAGTCCCAAGAACGCTGTTGCTTGCAGACGCCGAACGCGTTGGCGGCTAGCCGCTCGATATCTAGCGAATGTTGCCACGTCAAGGCGCAGACCCTTTTATGGGAAACTACGAGGCCAAGCGCATGCATAGTGTGCGGGTGGCGCGCAGCAGACGACGCGCCGGTATGACGTCACGGTGCATGCGCAGTAGCGCGCAGCTGGCGGGAGCTCGGCGGAGCCGTGTCAGTCGGGCAAAGCAAGCGCGCACTTGCGCCGGCGGTTATTAGGCAGCGCGAGGTCGCGTAATCCCTGCAGCGTCGGCGCATGCGCGGCCAGGCGAGGTTGGGCCAGGTGGTGCGCAGCTGTGGCTTGGTTGTTTAGAGGCAACGGCGCGGAGTTTTCAGCGAACTTAACACGTTTCTCCTTCACCTTTAACAGCTTCGCTGTTAAACTTTACCGACAATTACGATACTACCTATTGCGAAGTTTGAGCGCAGCCGTATACGGGTATTTATTACGCGATATCTTGGCTGGCGTGTGCAAACTGTCTCGCGCGGCACGTTGTAGACATAGGGAAATGTGGCGCGACTGGCTTGCCAATCAGGAGATCGCGAGAGCGAACGCGCGCGTGACGCGTGGGATGATGATGATGATGTGTGGTGTTTTATGGCGCAAGGGCCAGGTATGGCCAAAGAGCGCCATGACAAGTGGTAATGTAATCGATGAGCTGCTATGACGCACGCAATGAGTTTCTAATGGTAGATGTGACATGGCTGTAAAGGGGCCTAAAAACTGTCGCTGTAAATGGCGTAAGACATATAGGTAGTAAAATAGTGATAGTGACTGAAGTGGCGTATGCTATGAGTATGAAATGTGCAACAAGGTTGCGATAACATGTATATAAAAATGAAAAGGTGATGCTTGACAACGAGTAGCACAACAGCCTCACCAGGTACCTTGAGTACAAGGTACCGGAGGTATGTGCTATAAACAAGGGTTGATATCGCAACAGCGGCCTCTCGCAGGAGGCCGTGCTACGACTTTCTTGGGCAGAATACGTTGAGCGTATGGACGTCGCTTAAGAATGCTAAAACAGATTTCATGTCGAAAAGCGGTTCTCTGCCTAGAAACAGTGTCAGGTGAAGTGGTATACACTGTCTATATGCTAAAGGGAAGTGTTTTTCCCTCTCGGCTTGTGCTTCGCGACATTCCAGGAAGACATGCTGAACACTGAGGGTGTTCCCACGTCTACTACACATTGGAGGTTCACCGCCAGTCAACAAAAAACTATGTGTACCATAAGTGTGCCCTATTCTGAGACGACAGAATAGGACATCACTTCGTCTCGAGTTGGTCAGTGATGGCCAGTACCCTAAATGTGGCTTAATCACGTGGAGCTTAATAAGGATTTCAGCGTCCCACTTATGTTGCCCGTACGTTCTCAGTTTTTTTTTTCCGCAAATATGGCTTTAGGTCTATAACTGGAACAGCTATGTACAGGTTGCAAGATTTTGTATCTAAGGAAGTTGCCATTCGTTCTGCTAGCACGTTACCTTTAATACCTCTGTGTCCAGGCACCCAGCATACCGTTACGTGTTGGCCAGAGGCATAAATAGTACATAGGAGTGAGAAAAGTTCTGCAATTACTGGCTTTTTGTGTTTGCAGCATGACATCAATGTTTTAACGACGCTTAACGAGTCTGTATATATGACCGCCTTATGTAGTTTTAACTGCTTGATGTGTTTCGCAGTGCACCATAGTGCATACGCCTCTGCTGTAAAGATGCTTGTATGATGGTGAAGAACATCTGACTCCGAATAGGATGGGCCTACGGCTGCATAAGACACGCCGGCATGTGATTTAGACGCATCTGTGTAATATTCTGGGCAGGAGTAGTTAAACTGTAACTCTCGAAAATGCATACGATTGTGGGCCTCTGGAGCGTGCTTCGTTACCTCAACAAATGACGTGTCACAGTCAATGATCTGCCCCAACCACGGCGGTAACGGCTTAGCAGGAGCAATTAGGCGATTTTCAAGAAGCGGAACGTCCATATCTTCGCTCATCCTCCTCACACGGAGTGAGAGTGGCTCTCTTGCTGCAGACTTGTTATTAAAAAGTGTTGCAGAGGTCATATCGTTGATGGTAGGATAACAAGGATGGTCTTTATCAGTGTGTACTTTCAGAAAGTAATTAAAAGTAGAATATGATTGTTGTATATCAAGGGACCATTCGTTCGATTCAACATAGAGGCTTTGAATAGGGCTTGTCCTGAAGGCACCGGTGGCGAGGCGGATACCAAGATGATGCACAGGGTCCAGCATCCTCAGGGCACTGGGGGTAGCAGAGTTATACACCACTGCGCCGTAGTCTAACCGCGATGGTACAAGGCTCCTGCAGATGTTCATGAGGCATTTTCTGTCGCTACCCCGTGTTGTGTGTGACAGTATTTTCAAGATGTTCATTGTTTTCAGGCACTTAGCTTTGAGGTACTTGATATGAGGAATGAAGGTTAGTTTTGTGTCAAGTATAATGCCTAAAAATTTGTGTTCAGTGTTGATTGGTATGTGTTGTCCATGCAGTATATCTGGATCTCGTATTAGGCCTCTCTTTCTATAGAAAAGTATACAGGAGCTTTTGAGAGGGTTTAGCTTGAAACCATTTTCATTTGCCCATTTTGACACTTTGTTCAGTCCGAGCTGAACCTGACGCTCGCATATTGCAAGGTTACAAGACTTAAATCCGATCTGCACATCATCGACATATATTGAATAAAACAGTGAGGATGGAATGATTTTGTGAAGGGAATTCATTTTCACAATGAAAAGGGAGCAACTAAGCACGCCCCCTTGTGGCACACCAGTTTCTTGAATAAATGGGCGGGACAATACGTTACCAACTCTGGCTCGAAAAGTACGGTTAGATAGGTAGCTTTCTATAGTGCTAAGCATATTCCCTCGAATGCCCATGTGTGAAAGGTCTCGTAAGATACCGTACCGCCATGTCGTATCGTACGCCTTTGCCATATCAAGAAATATAGACAAGAAATACTGATTGTGTACAAATGCATCACGGATGTTTGCTTCGATGCGCACGAGGTCATCGGTTGTAGATCGGCCTTCCCTAGAGCCACATTGAAATGGGTCAAGCATTTTGTTCGACTCTAAGAAATGTACAAGACGGTGATTGATCATTTTCTCAAAAAGCTTGCAAAGGCAGCTCGTAGGCGCTATAGGCCGGTAGCTGGTCAGCAATGAAGTATCATTACCGTGCTTCAAAACTGGGATGACAATTGCTTCTTTCCATTTAGATGGAAGATACCCAGTACCCCAGATGGTATTGAAAAGTGTGAGTAGTGTGATTTGCGTGTAGCAGTGCAAGTGCTTGATCATATTGTACATGATTCTATCCGGACCCGGTGCAGAGCTCTGACAAGCTGACAAGGCGGCTTTAAGTTCGGCAATACCAAAAGGACGGTTATAAGGTTCATTTGGGCTACATTTCCGGTTCAGAGGCTTACGTTCTTCTATTGCTTTATATTTCAGGAAGCTCTCCGAATAGTGGGTGGAACTAGACACGCGCTCGAAGTGTTCACCAAGAGCGTCAGCCTGGTCTTCGAACTTATTTCCTTCTTTATCCACCAGGGGCAATGGATGAATTTGTTGTCCCTTAAGCCTCCTGAGCCCATTCCATACTTTTGCCTCCTGTGTGAATGAATTAATACCGGATAGGAACCTCTCCCAGCTTGCCCTCTTAGCTTGTCGTCGCGTTCGCCTTCCTTGTGATTTAGTGTGTTTAAATTTTATCAAATTTTCTTCAGTTGGGGATCGACGTAATATGCCCCACGCTTTATTTTGTTTTTTCCGCGCCTCCTTGCACTCATCATTCCACCACGGCACTCGTCTTTTGGATGAGCTACCGCTTGATTGTGGAATGAACTTGTTTGCTGCGTCGATGATAAAAGCGGTAAAATACGCTACTGCGTCGTCTATGCTAAATTCGCTGATAAAATCTCGTGATATAAATGTCGATTCTTTAAAAAGTTTCCAGTCGGCGGAGGCTAGTTTCCACCTAGGGACATGCGGAAGGGAGTTATGTTGGGCTACTAAGTTTAGTGTGACTGGAAAGTAGTCACTTCCGAATGGGTTTTTGATTACACTCCATTCCAAGTCGGGAAAAAGGGAAGCAAAACCAATCGCCAAGTCTATTGATGAGCATGAACTGTGATGAAGGTTATAATAGGTTGGCTCCATTTTATTGAAGAGGCATGCACCGGAGTTCACGAGGAAGTTTTCTATGAATCTACCTCTCGTATCGCATCGCGAGTCTCCCCACATCGTGTTATGAGCGTTAAAATCTCCCACGAGTATGTAGGGTTCGGGAAGCTGATCAATGAGGTTATGGAAATCTGTTTTCTCGAGATGATGATTCGGGGGTATATAAATGATGCATACGGTTACCAACTTACTGAAAAGAATTTCCCGAACTGACACTGCCTCTAGGGGCGTCTGAAGGGCGACATATTGACAAGCTACAGACTTGTCGGCAACTATTGCTACACCGCCAGACGAGGCGTACGCCACGTGACGGTCTTTGCGGTAGAAGGTGTATTGACGAAGAAAGTTTGTATTTGTGGGTTTCAGATGCGTCTCTTGAATACACAGCAACTTTGGATTGTGTTTGTGTAGGAGTTCTGTAATATCGTCGAGGTTGTGAAGAAGTCCTCTGACATCCCACTGTAGTATTTGTGTCTCCATAATGACAAATGTGTTTGTGCTGTGTGTTTAAGAGATGAAGATTAGCTCGCGGGGCCCTTTGCAGGCGCCATGACACGAGATCTTTCTTTTCTGGAGCGGTCGAGAGAATCTCGCCGCTCCTTAGGCGCTGGTGGCGCCGTCTGGCCGGTTGTGTCCATTGCCTCTTGCGGGGCGCTAGACACGCGCTCTTGCCAGCGGTTCGTTTGACGTGGACGCCTCGTCTCGAGGGACGAGGCCCTGGAGGCCATCAGCCCGGAGGTTGATGGTCCCTTGTTCTGAGATGGCGGAGCAGCGCTAGCCGCAGCCGCCGAGGGGGCGGATGGCATCACCGCCGGCCCACTCTGTGTGGACCGGACAGCCGCCGGGTGCCGCTGTGGCGCTGCCCCCTGACGCGCCACTCGGCAAAACTGACTTTAGGCAGGTATGACACCCGCCTGCGAGCCTCTTTGAAAGTTATGTTTTCCTTTACTTTGATCCGTGACTATTTCTTTTTCTTTCTTCCAAGACAGGCATGAGCGCGAGTATGCGGCATGCTCGCCATCACAATTGACGCAGTTAGAGTGTTTTCACATGTTTCAGAGGCATGGTCACCGGAACTACATTTAGCACATGTCTGTCGGCCTCGGAAGTTCTGGGAACTGTGGCCGAAACCCTGGCACTTGAAACAACGAAGAGGGTTTGGTACATAGGGTCTAACCCGTAGCTTTACATAGCCTGCCTCGATTATCTCGGGCAGGATGCTTGAGCCAAAAGTAAGTACTATATGCTTGGTTTTGATCTCTTTGCCGTCCCGTCTTAGCATGATTCGTTTAACAGTGATCACGTTTTGCTCGCTCCAGCCTTCCAACAGTTCAGCTTCTGTCAGTTCCATGAGGTCATCGTCGGAGACAACACCACGGCTGGTGTTCATAGTTCGGTGTGGGGATATTGTCACTGGGATCTACCCAAATGACACTAGGTTAGGAAGCTTTTCGTGCTGTTTCACATCGCGGAGTTCCAAAAGGAGGTCGCCGCTAGCCAATTTCGACGCCTTGTAGCCTGCTCCAAGAGCATCGGTCAGACTTTTCGAAACGAGAAAGGTGAGATCATTCTCACCGTCTTTTCGGGTTTATCAGAATGGATAACATGAAATCTGGGGAAGTTTTGCAATTTGCTGCCATTGAATTGAAAAATATCTTCGGTGCGCCCTCGTTTGTGAGAGCGATCACGGAGTCGGGGGAATGACGATAAAGCCATAAGGTAACAATGATTTCGGTAGCTATGCCAGCCGCCCACCACCGAGCCCAACAAGGGGACGCTACAAGACCCGAAGGAGATGCAGATGCCAGCTGTACATAGCCACTATAACCTAATATAATAGATCCAAGGATGGATAAACTACACCAGGTTAACCCTTGCTGCCTGGAAAATTGGAAGTAAAACGAAGTGAATAGAAGACAGGAGAGATGGAAAGTGAGAGAGAAAGACGAAGGTTGGAGGGAGAGAAAGACAGGAAAAGGCAACTACCGATTTCCCCCGGGTGGGTCAGTCCGGGGTGCCGTCTACGTGAAGCCGAGGCCAAAGAGGTGTGTTGCCTCCACCAGGGGGCCATAAAGGTCCAAACACCCGGCTTCGGCTCAACCTCCATTATCCCCTTTTCCCCGGACACGGCTAAGCCGCGCACGGTTAAACGCGGAAGGGTCCGACCCTCGTGTGCTCGGGTCCGTGGTATCGCAACACACCAAACGCCTGCTGACGCAGACGCCCCTGCGGGGTGACGCGTGGGCGCAATTCGCAGAAGCCGCCGCCGACAAATCTACCAGACGACGCATGCTACTCTGGCGCCATCTCGTAGCGATCGTCGCTGCACTGCGCTTTTCTTTTCACGCTTTCGCCATGCCCTCCTGCGCTTTCCGTCTTATGGTTCCGCTGCACCCTCCTCTCCTCTTTCCTCCTCGCGTCTTACATCCCCCGCTGCTACCCGCGTTCGCTTTCATCATTTGCTGTGCTCGTTCGCTCTGTTACGCCGCCGACGCCGACGCTTGCCTCATATACGGGCGCTTAATATCTGCGCTCTAAAATCTGTGACGTGGCAATGAGGTAACATCGATACGACACCGCTCGAGACCGAAGGCTGCCGGACATATCGGCCGACACTTGCCTGAAGTAAATGAGACTACGGACAGTGTCACCACTGTTATTGCCTCTTATGCCAAATTGCAAGTGGCGACCGCTACTAACATTGCAGCCTGAATGAACGCCCCGCTGTGTTGCCCATGGTAGGCGTCAGAGTTTTCAGAGAAATGTACGTGATATCTAAATGAGAGCCTACAAGGAACAGGCTTCTCTCGCAGCACTTTATTGAACACGCAAAATACATGCATAATAAAGAGTGAAAAAAGCGGGAACCAGGCATGAAAATTCGTACCAACAATCGCCTTTACGATACAGAATACCAGTTGCATTTTCGAAGGGTCCCGGCCGCTCGCATATCGCGGATCGTCTTTGTGTGATGCGACACAGATTCTGCGGGCAAATCATGATAATTCAAAAATTTAGTCGCCATCTCATGACAGCACTACGTTGGTTTCCATTGCATTTGAAGACAAAGAAAAACGGCTTCAATGCAAACAAATGTGACGCTCTGGTCAATTCGTATTATGCAGCGGAAAGTGGCCCTGTAATGTTTATTAACATGAACATGCGCATTGCCTTTAGGAGAATGGGAAAATGTCACAGAGTGACTAGTAGGATGTGGAGAAATCAGCGGTAAACATCCGCGGCAGCCTCATCGCTGCGGGCATAAGGCTGTAATGTCATTACAGTTGGATAATAAATTCACATAACCGTATGTCGACGAGTCCACTGCCGCCGGTGCGTGGCAGTGGACATACCTCGCGGGATGGTCTGCCGACTATATATGCGTCGGCGTACCTTGACTGGAATGCCAACGCTACGGCGACCACTGCTGCGGCAAGTCACCAGAGCGAAATGGGTGTCGTGCAGGCCTAGTATGGCTGCACTTTAACTAAAATAACATATTGCGCGAGCATTCTTAGAGAAAGAGCCGAGGCCGCGGGCCTGACGCTAACAGAGCAACACGAAAATGTAAACGTCCAAATGCATCCATCGTTTTTAATAACAGCTGCTTAACCTGTAAAGTATTGTGGAGAATGTGACCTTAGTTTTGTGGCTCGCGGAGCCTCCATCTAGAGCATCTGTGAGATTAAAACCACTTCAGACGTTCACAACAAGCCTCGCAGAGGTTTATAACGAGTTATGTGGCCTTTTAATGTCATGAAAATTCCTTGAATTCCAAGGCGTCCCACTCTCTAGAATTTCTCGCGAAGAGAAGCTTTGTGACCTTTCAAACCCGATATGTTAATTTCTCAGCGTAGGCGTTTTAACTCTTTCGTAAAAAGGAAATTTTCTACTTGGAATGTTGTCAGGACGTCTCTTCGCTTCTCAGAGAGCAATTAATGTTATTAACAAATAAAAAAGTGGGAAAGACTTTGCATGCTTCACTTCTAATGACTTCTCCCCTCATAAGTGAAGTGGCACAACGTCAGTAAAAAAAGCAGAGACATCCTGGAAACCGGATTACAATTATTACACTTCTGGAGTTTTGGTTATGCAGAGCAGGGACCCACCATTGCAAACACATGCTGTTGCAAAACGTTGTGCCGATGGGCTCATTTGTGGCCTTCAGAAGTAAAGACGCTTGTTGCCGCTTGTCCAGCAGCAATACACACAAAAAGTTTCCACACGACGGGAACCAACGCAAGCAAACGAGAAACGTGATAGGACACCTTCGTTTAAGTTGCAAGTGCGAATTAATTTCATTTGTACGTCAAATAAAACAGCAGACATTCTACTACTGTAGCATCACTTATAAGTTCGAGAGCTCTTAAAGACCAGGAACGCGGAAGTTTCACAACATAGTACGAATGAAGAATCGGAGTTAACCAACAAATATCAACCAGCACCCTTCCTGGTCATTTCTCGGGGATTCCTTACGGTTTTTCTTTTTCTCGTTTTCTTTCCGTTTGCTGAAATCACAGTACGTTACAATATGTATGAACTCGGCTAACAATCAAATCCCATGAACTAGGTTTCTCGTACATTGCACTCTTTCCACGGCGGGCTAGCTTCAACGGGCCGTATGAACATATGTGACAATGACATCGTGTACCGCACTTCCAAGGCACAGTACTTTGTGCAGTCTTTGGGAACGTTTTATTTTTCTTAGTTGCCTTCCCCCATTATGACATACCACTACGCTATGCCGTGTACCAACTCTCCCAACAGGACACTTTAAGGAACCTCAACTCGGTGTTGTGTGCTGCAGAGTTGCTTTCGGACTCTGGTAAATAGTGTCAATGCTTGAATAATATTTTTTGTAAAAGCTATAAATGATCCACACGCACACCTCCGCATGCAGATTTGCTATAGTGGTTTGTCATACTTGCTAAGCTTGATCTTGGTGATATCCAAGTTCTGTCGTGGCAGTGGGCTAAATTCCGCACCGCTTGTGAAAAACAGCATAACGCTCGGATGCGCTTGCATGTGTAATTTATTTCAAAAGCCGCTATTAGCCGACGCGCTTTGGTCTCTGCCTGCACATGATAACAACTTGAATTGTTAATGCAGAAGATATACATACTGCTTGTTTTCCTGAATAAGGACAAAAGGAAAACCAGCCACGGATCACGCTGAGAAGATAGAGGAAAAGCATGGTTTTGTAATCGTTGGTAAAGCTCCCAAATAAACTAAGAAAACTATTATTCATCCATTCGTTATACATAACGTGCCCTCTATTTCGAGGCAATCTGAAGTTGGTCTTATAGACAGCTATTTTAGGGCTTTGGAATTTAATGTATATATATAGCGAATACGTAATATTCTACAACGGATGTAACTACCTTAAAGAGACTAAACATATAGCCTACGTCACCCATAACATGCTCCCTACATCAGCGATATAAAAAAAAAAGAAACGTGCCTCATGTACTTCACCCAGGAGAAAGGAAGAAAACAATTATCCCAGAAACTGCCGCTATACTGCCGTTGCTTCAAGAAGGTAAGCTTTCCAAACGTTTCAAGTAAGGGCTCTAAACACGACAATATAAATGGTTTGGCCATTTTTGCATGACATGTTGACCGATAATCAAGGACAAAGACAGAGAAAGAGAAACACAAAACAATGACATCGCCCGTGACGTCATTTTGGTTTTTCTTTCTTTGTCTTCGTCCTTGATTAGCGGTCAACGTGTCATTCAAAAATGGCCAAACCCTTCTAGGCCGAACTCCAGTTCTTATCTTTTGGCTATTTTGCATATCCCCTGTTTCACTCACACAATTCAACGTTTGCCTGCATATCGCCCCTAACAATTCTTACATTTTCTAGCTATCATACACCGCGAGTGATAAACATTGCTTTCGGAGAAACTTGTGAACATGCACTGACGAATTGTGAACGCTTCTAGTCACCCTATCTATTTCGCTGCAAAAGAAAATTAAAAAAAAATGTCACAGTTTCGCCCTAAGGGCGAAGCAATGAATGCGATAGCAACACAGCAATGCCATACGAAGTAAGGTGAGCGCCTTTGGTAGCAATATGAATTGTAGTAAACATGAGCTGATTAAGTAAGCAGGTGTGGTGCGGCGTAAGTAGACCGACATGAAGAGAGACTCGATGACCACGAGAAGGCGCGTGTGAAACGGTGGTGTTGATGAGAAGCGCTTCCCGTGGGCAGCGCGCGTGCGAAGGGACACACCTGTAGCGCTGCACTGCCGATCCGGGCAGCATTACATGTGTAGCGTGCGTTGGAAAATGTGGCCCGACTATTACTAACTGAATGAACAAGCGTGGTGTGAGCGCGCACAAACAAACATGAATAGATCTGAATGACTGCAGACAACGACTGTCAAAACGCTGGCAGCAAGCGCATACGCTGCAGCGGGCGAAGGTACGTGCGGTCTATCGCTTCAACAGAAACTCAGCGGCGAATGCACAGTGCATAAAGGTCAGAGCCGTGTGGAGATAAGAGACGGTGCGCGCGAGCGACGTGCGCGGTGGTTGGCAGAGTAGAAGTGCCCCCCCCCCCCCCGCTCCCTCCGGCGCTGGCTTCCCGCTCCCTTGCTTGCGCGTGGGAGATTGAGTGCGTTCGCTCTCCGTGATAGCGCGCGTCCCCGCACGCTTCCGCTCGGGCATACGGCGCGCGGCGAAGATTTTATCTATAGGGAACCTCACGGCGACGGCGACGGCGACGGCACAAATCCAGTTGAAGTGTCCATATAATTGCTATCGCAATAAAATTTAGAGCCCTTCCGCTATGTGAAGATGGAAGACATGCGAAGATGTACTTGTTGATAAATATAATGAGTTATATATGGCTAATTGCAATATTGATTGAATAAAGACACATACACATAACTTCGTTGTTTCTATCGTCTTTTTGTTCTCTTTACTTTGTCACCATAGTAACCATTGCTTTGTAGTCACTGTGATAGACGGCAATTGGTTGCCGATGCTTTCACGCCCACTACCGATTCTGTCCGCGAAGGCGATCCTCACGAGCGCGCTGTTGTTTTTCATCGGTCACACAGCCACTATTCGACGTTACGAATCCTTCGGACAACACGCGTTCGGCTATAGCGGCTGCCCGCCGCCTTCGCGCACATTCACGCTGTTGCTCACGCCGGCGCCCTTTCCATGCACGTACCGACTACGCGCGTCCTGGCCATAGCAGGACCAAAGCACAGCTGCTGACAATGTCGCTAGAGCGATGTCGATGTCACAAGAAAGCGAGGCACAGACATTGGTGGGTACACAATGACGTTTTATAATTCCGCCATCCACTACGGGACCATGGAGCGCCACCGGCGCGTACCAGGCTACTGTGGATTCAGTTTTGTCGAAGCGACTTTTTTCTACACACCCTGTCGACGCACGCACTGTTGGTCAGAACCTAGCCACATGTAGGTCAGAACCTTCGCTGTAAGAAAAATTGCCTCATAGAAGTATTTATTTAAGCCATGGATAACGGCAGCTCCATGTACAATGTGTCCCACCAAGATTTAAAAATATGCACATGCCACGTAGCTGAACAAAACCAAGGTAACATTGTTTGCCATCGCTTGAGCATACTGAGAATATTTTTGCATTCCGCCTAATTAGGTAGATAGCACTAATAATTTACTGAACTGCTCAAATATTATAATCATATGAGAAGTGTCAGCGAGAAAATTGTAGAGCAACATAAAAAACTCCCGATACAGTTTTCTGCTGCTCAGTACGTGCTACATAAAAGTGATATTCCGAGCATGAAAGAAGCCCACGAATGCACTAAACATTGCCGCGTGACTGGACGCTCATGGCACTTTGCGTGTCTTCGAGGGCATCGTACAAGTTCGAAAATCAGTTATTTAAATGAAAGGGGGGGGGGTGTTTCTGAGATTTGCGACGTGGGAAAAGTGCGTGCTCGCACGGGCCTCATCATCAAAGCGATCTGCAATGTGAACCAAGTGCAACTAGTGCCTATAGCTTCATATGCGCTGTGCTTGCGACGTTTCGTTCGCGTTGAAGCGAGAGACGGCCAATTCGCTTGCTGCTATTGCCGCGCCTCCTCACTCCAGTGATGTGACATCGACTTTCCGAGGTCATCGAGCGAGCGGTGGTCATGTTTGGGTGTTCACGTGCTACACTGTGATTGTTAATTTAGTTAGCAAACGAATGTGTGCAAGTTTATACGGCCGATAAAACTACTATCCGTAGCTCGTACAGGTGTCTACCAATTTGCTATCGCAATCGATGGTTCTTCGCCTTTCGGACGAAACTTCGATTTTTTTTCGGAGACTATGTATCTCGAAATTTGAGCGATGGCGGTGCCTGTTGAATGTTCCTATAATTTTTTATGAAGACTTTACGCCTACCATAGGGGCCGACTACGGGGGGGGGGGGGGGGGCGCTGCCCCCTCCGGTCATGCCGAAGACCCCCCCCCCCCTCCTAAAATTACGTTACCAGAGTTCTGTTCCCCACATCATTCATTGTTTCTTTAGAATTGCCTCTACCTTTTCCCTTCAAATATTACTGTGGCTAAAAGCTAATTGCATGATTGTTGACGCAGACGTGCACGGCTTTTATTCATACTTTCGCTTTATTTCTGAAAATCGATCACTCATCTACTTAATCAAATTGGTTTGCTTCCAGTCTCTCATAGAAACCGTATCTGCCATTTAAAATTCTTTTTTTCAATTACTCCAAGGTAAATACAATCTTAACACATCCAACATTATATCGTACTCCTCTGGACATAACACAAGACAACGGCACGATTTTACAGTGACACCATTAAACGCTAGAATTAACTCCTATAAGTATTCTTATTTCTCCAGAACGATTACAGATTGGAATAATCTTAATAATGATGCAGTATCACAAACGTCACTGCAAATGTTTGAAACCTATCTGTAATTTCTTAACATCGTTTATACTACATTATATCATTGTGTTGCAATTGTGTCTTATGTTTTTGCATTTCTTTTCCTGGATCTTGACTTATGATTTATTTATGAATGGATTAATGATTACTTTTGGAATTACGTTGACTGTTTCCAACAGACCTTTACTTGTATATTGAATGCCCACCCTGCTAAGGTCTTGTATAAGATCCCAGTATCAATAAATAAATAAATAAATAAATAAATAAAATAAAAAAGCGCTACAAAAACACTAATGGCCTCTACCTCATCCGTAATTTTTTCACTTCAACATGTTATTTTCATTTCAAGTGTGAACACCATGCACAGACACATTATAGTTCAATATGTACAAAGGGCAAAGTTTATTACATTTTAAAGAGTAGAGGTAGCCAACGAACAATTATTTCTAATGATATGAATAGTCTATGTCTAAGAATGAATATGTTGCTTAATGTTCAACTCGCTACAAATTGCTTTGCGCGCTTTTTTGACACTGAAAAAGACCTGCAGACTTCAGTGACTCCTTCGGCAGAGTCGTTTATCAACGGTGTGTGAAATTCACGTGAATGATATGTTTCTCACCATTGCTTCTCCTTTAAGTTGGCAATTCTAGCGACTCATAAAAAAAACTTATAATAATTTACAACATTAATTGGGGATGGAAACATCGCAGCGTGCATGCAGTGGTCATAAATATATATAACTAACTTAGTAACCGGTGTGAGGCCAAGCCGGATTCACTCGAAATCAGAATCAATAGCAGTCATACGCAGCAGAGCTTTTACGTGGACAAAGAATAAAAAAAAGAGGCTGCAGTTTCGCCGCAAAGGCGAAGCAGTATTAGTGATAGCGAAGCATAAGACAATTACACGAAGGAAGATTCTTCCCTTATAAATCCGTGTAAGAGCCGCGCGCACCCTCAACTTGAAAGCCAATGTTTTTTTTTTCTTTTTTTACAAAGCCAATCGAGAAGCAAACGCGTTCACGGCTGATTCCGATCACTCTCCACTGCGAATTTTCCCACGCAGCGTATTTTCCGCGTCGCAACTATCAAGAAAAACCCGCCGGGGTAGCTCAGTCAGCTAAGGCGTTGCGCTGCTGAGCACGAGGTCGCGGGATCGAATCCCGGCCGCGGCGGCCGCATTTCGATGGAGGCGAAATGCAAAAATGCCCGTGTGCTTGCGTTGTAGTGCACGTTAAAGAACCCCAGGTGGTCAAAATTAATCCGGAGCCCTCCACTACGGCGTGCCTCATAATCAGAACTGGTTTTGGCACGTAAAACCCCAGAATGAAGATGAACTGTCAAGAAAAGTCCGTTACAACTTAAGAAGACAGGAGAGGCGCCCCGCCCTGATCACTGAAGCGCAGCAGCCGATTGCCACCGCGACTAAAGAAATAGTGCCGCTGACGTGACTCGGCGCCCAGCTCGAAGCGCGGGCGGCCATGTCCTCTGTCGGTGGGGTCACCGGCCGTCCGGCTCATGACGTCAGTCTAGAGTGCGCGTCCATTGGTGGATGCTCGTGTGCATCCGCCTTTGAGGGAAAATTGTTTGAAAAATTAGATAAAATGGCATGGTCCCATGTAGGACTCGTCAAAATTGCGGCAAAAAAGTGCGGCCCTCACACGAGTCTGTACGTTGGTTATATCGCCTATATGAATTGTAGTAACATTTATTTACTAAATAAAATAACAAACACCGTGCAATGCACCGCCCATG
Source organism: Dermacentor silvarum (assembly GCF_013339745.2). Taxonomy (NCBI): domain Eukaryota; kingdom Metazoa; phylum Arthropoda; class Arachnida; order Ixodida; family Ixodidae; genus Dermacentor; species Dermacentor silvarum. The sequence continues at coordinate 34,636,313 of NC_051155.1, read as the reverse complement.
TAAGCCTGTAAATATCTCGCTGGATGACCACGAGCAGTCGCTATCATAACGCTGGCATCATGAAGAACGCCGGCAGCGCACCGTGACATTTGCCACAATGCAAATCGAGGCGCAGTTAACGAATACACGAGAAAAGGTGCACACTAGCCATAAGGTATACGATGAGCCACTACGGATTAAGAATATTTTTTTCTAATGTCGCAGTTTCGCTCCAAAGGCGAAGCATCGATTGCGATAGCGAAATAGTAGACAACATTACGAACATTTCAATCGAAGCAGCGGCGGCAGCAAGCGCTAGCTTCGCGAGCGTTCGCTTCAGGGCATGCGGTTTACCTGCCGAAAGTGAACCGTGTGCTTAACGTCTGACGCTCGTCAAAGTCAAAATTAAAAAAAAAAGCGGCTATGTGCTCAAGAAAACGAAATCACTTACCTGTGTGCAGAAGTTAGGCTTCGGCTTTGTTCGCCTTTCTTCCTTCATGAATTCTGCCACACAACTCATCAAAACTGCCAGGCTCGAACATCAGCCGAAGACCAGTAGCTGCGTCCGCGAACGTCTTCAACGGATAAACATCCCACTTATCATCATAGAGCGATTTCACTAAACGTGCGTCATGATGTCCAAAAACAAAAGAAAAATGCTTCCACCAAAGAGCGCGCGGCACGAACCACCGCATAAGTTCAGACAAGTGACTGAGTCGAAAGCCGTTCACAGCCTCAGTATCATATTAAGGTAATAAAACCGTTGCTCCTAAAAATAACCGCTAAAAATTTATAAGTAATTTTTGATAATTTTTGTTTATACGAAACATCATAAATTTTGAAGGACAACCAAATTTGTAGCGTAAACAATAAATAATACGAATAACAAAATTGCGGCTACGAAACTGTGTAACAGTACCCATAGTACCCAACAGTACGCATTTTGCAACAGTACCCACAGCACACAATGGGTACTCTTGCAAAATACTGCTCAAAACAAAGTCACGCACGCGTGCACACACTCAAACACTGGTTTGGCGTTCACTCCGTCCCGTATGAGTAAAATATATTACTGATTTCTTTATTTTTACAAGCAATAACCCTTTTAAATAGTTTGCGACATCTTTGCAGAAGACGCGGTGAGAAGTAACGTATAAAGTGGGCGCATTACTGTTGTTTTATTTCTTTCATTTCTCTTTGGCCTTCATTTGTTTTACTGAACATAGAGAGCTGCAGGCTTGGGAGGCTTCCATGGCAAGAATTGCATCGCATGCTTCTGCAAGGCGAGTGTCGGGAGCAGCCGCTGAGACAGAGATTAGCTGGCGTAATGGTGCGGCTGTTGCTGAATCCGAAACTCTTTCAACGTGCTGTGATCTCAACGTGCGTTCGTTGTTTGATATCTAGTACCACGGTCGTTCGATAAAAAATGTATTATGCTTTCGAGACAGAGGGTGTGGCACAGGAAATTCTAAGACCCCTGAAGTGGATGTTTACAGCCTGTTCGCGCTTGCATCCCACGGTTCGCACAGCGCGTCCGATGCTCAAAGGTAGCGTCGTCGCTTGTCGGCGCCTGCCTTATCGCCACCATCCGCGCTGTCGCCGTGTCTACTTTTGGGGAACTCCACATGCACGCAGTCACCGTGTTTGCAAGTGAATTTCACATTCTTTTGCTGCCTAAAACGTGCGCATTTTGTATCGCACATATGGATATACCATCTGTTGTATGTTAAAACGACGATGACATTTGTACGCCGGCGAACAAGTCACTCGTGGGCGATGATGAAGCTGGTTTTTTTTATTGCGATAAAGACTTACCGTTAAGGCATAATTCTTTATATGTGTATGTGTATTAAATGTGTGCTGTGAGGCCTGTGTTGTGTACGAATTGAAGCAGTTTCTTGTGGAATCTGTTATCACGTATCCAGCGGTCATAGCTGGTTGTCACACTGTAGCGGAGGCCGGCTTGTAGTAGGAGAGGCGCGCGTTCCGATTGCAAACCAGTACATGTCCATATTAGATGGTATGCATCTGCTTCCATCACAGGGACGGAGCAGTATGAACACGTAGCACTCAGTGGTAAATGCGACCAGTTCCACCTTGAGCCGGTGTAAGGGCCCCCCCCCGGCGCGAAGCCTCCTAAGCCCAACTTCCTCCGCCGTATTATGGTGAAGGAGGTGGGAGCAGACACACGGGGGGATAAGAGCGCGTGTGTACTGCCGGAGAAAATTTTTACGGGCTCGGAGCGAGTTAAGGGGTTGAGGTGGGAGGGGAATAGACGGAAGGTCTGGATTAGGAGGGCAATGTGCCTGCTGGTCAGCAGCAATGTTGTGAGGGTTCGCTGCATGGCCTTGAATCCAGTGTACCTTGACGCAAGTAGCTGTTTTTCTATTAATAGCGTGTATTGTCTCGCAGATTTCCATCGCCTTGTCAACCTTCTTCAGTTCCTGAGTAGCCGCTAAAGAATCAGTGAAGATATCTAGTTGTTTGATGGTAGCCAGCTTAGATGTCGCATCTTCCACAGCGTCATGGATGGCTTGAAGTAGCATTACTAGAGCGCTCGATTCCGTAGATAAATAGCGCTGGTGGCCGCTGATCAAATTATGCGTAGTACTGAGGAATGATGCCCTCCCGCCGTCTGGGAGAATAGCAGCATCCGTATAGACTTTGCAGGTGTTAGCCCATGACGCATCGATGATATTTTGGTCGTCAATAATACCTGTTGTATCGGTACGTCGTAACTTCGTTGGCTTATTAGTTGTGATGCTGGTGAATTCCCAGGGAGGCATTGGATAGAGCTGATTGTCAATCCGAGAGCCGCGTTGAAAATGAGCATGAAACGCAGCGACAGCCGGAACAAGTTGCTTTTTTATTTCACGTGCTTTTTCACGTTGCAAAATTAGCTCTGCAATTGTGTTGAGCTGGGCATGCTGCTGTAAGGTTGGTCTCGGAGTGATGCGTGGTAGTGCTGTGATTGTGCGCATGGCATCACGAATAATCATCTGTAACTGTGCCAACTGTGCCAAAGTTAGCCATTGAAATTGAAGCATAACTGCGAGTCGGCCTAGTTGGAACAGATTCATTTCCATAAATTTTTGTGCGCAAACAAACGGGGACGAAAAAACGGAGAACACAGGACGAGCGCTTTCTAACAACTGATTTTATTATTTAAGAACCACCTACTTAAATACGCACAGATCTGCGCGATCCTCTCAATAGAACACGTCAATAGCGCATGAAACAACGCTTGTCATAAAGTGCCGCTACCCGGTCAGCATAAAAAAAAACAGCAATGGTCATAAAACAAGCACATAAAGCGAAAATGCGTTAAAGATATGATGACAGGAGCGAATTTTCTTTATCTAACAATGAAACAGAAGGATGACTGATGCATTTTCCCTTTAGTTTTGCAATCCAGTGAGCTTCCACAATTTCTCTCGCAGTTTGATTTCTATGCCGAAATAACATGACGGTGCTTCCAAGACAAGGTGAGGTACGCATGTTCTTCACAATGCCTTGCCAGATGCGTATTAGGGCGACCTTTGAGACTAGACAAGTGTTCCCTTAGTCTCGTGTTAATGCATCTCGAAGTCTGCCCTACGTACACATGACCACACGTCAAAGGAATCTGATAAACAACGTTAATCGCGCAATCGACAAATTGGTTCTTACGTGGATGTTTAATACTACATCCTTTCTTAGCATCATCCTTACTTTCAAACTTACTATTGACCTTAGAACACACACTACCTATTTTGTTTTTTTCCCGAAAACACCACTTCGTAACTCCCAGCCACATTTTTAGTCTGTGTGAAAGGCCATGAACATACGGAATCACTGAAACCTTAGAAGCTAAATCTTTCTGTCTTTGATTACTTGTGCATGGTTCTTTATCCTGTTTAAGTTTTTTCATTAGTCTAGAGCATGACTCCAGCATCACAGCGAGCGGGTACCCAGCCTTTCTCATCCGATCAACTTGCTCAATAAATTCTATGTTTACAGTGTGGTAACATGATTTCAACAACGCTGACCTGAAACATGAAATGCCTGGAAACAAGCCTGGAATGGTTAGAGGCATAGTTCATTATCGGTTTTTCATCTCGGGGCGAGAGTTACCAACACACATGTTGCGGTAGAAATTCTAACTTGACATCAAGAAACTGTAGCTTATTATCTACTGGTACTTCCGAAGTGAATGTCAAGCCCTTGCCCAGGGAATTAAAGGCTTTTACTACCATATTCCTGAAAACATCTTTGTCTACATGACAACCCAAAATCAAGTAGTCATCTACATATCTGTATACGTTATATACTACACCTTCTAAATCTCTCTGCCAGCTCTCTGTTTATGCTTCCCAGAAAAATGCTACTAAGGATGGGAGCTACCTTTTACCAGATGCACACACCCCCTGCCTGTATATACGTTTCACCACAGAATCCTACGTGTGTATTAGCTAAATAAAAATGCAGAAGTTCAAGAAAAGATTCAACAGTCATCCCACACGTGTTGCGCAATGACACCTCTTCATTCTCAATTGTTATGCAATCATTAACACTGCGCATTAAGGACCCATGCGGCAAAGAATAATAGAGGTCTTGAACATCTATGCTGAATCCCCAGCTGCAACTTCTACTATCTGATGCCACAAATTTCACAAGGCCTTCAGAGTTTTTAATAAGTACGGATCCTGTACTTCTAAAGAATTCAATATTTTCTGCAAGAATCCTGAGACCAGAACCTGCCAACACGCTCGCTCGGACACAATTGGCCTAAATTCCTTGCCTGTGTGTTTTTGCAGTAAAAAATATCTCCAATATCATTCCTTTTGAGTTCTTTACATGTGACGCGAGCTTTTCTTGGTTGCATTTCTTCAATAGCTCCACCGCCTTGTTTTTTACGTTTTCTACATTCACATCACTTTTTCTAAAGCACTTCTTCACCGCTAGGAAAGCTTTTTCTAAATAACAATCATTTGGTACAACAACCAGAAAGCTTTCCTTGTCTGCTTGAACCACACACAGATTGTTCTCAACCGTATACTTAGCAGTCCTACCAGCATTAGGTCTGGATCTATCGCTTACCAAAGCCTTGGCCACCACGTGCACACATTCCACCACACATCGTTCTTTTTCTTTCTCTGGTTCACTCCTGGCAATGTCCCTTTTAAGTGCTAATCTGTCGACGATGCCGATCCTTGGCTCCACGCAGAACTTTGGCCCTAGCTTGAGTACCTCTTGATGTCTTTCTTCCACCGATGCGCCCCCTAGTATTAGAAGACGTCCCTCTGGCAAATCTCTTTTCTTCTTCTTCGGCAATGTCCGACGCACATCGTTCCACATAGCTTGAATTACAATATTTGTCTGTCTGCACAAGTCACGAAAAGCCAACACATTGAACAGACCATCGGAAGCAGACGAACAGGCGACCTTTAGACATTCTTTGAAATATCTAACCTGTCTACGGCTCTATGATCTCAAGATCTTGGTTGTTCTTCTCCCGTGTCCTGCAGACGGGGGCAATCATCCGGTCACCAGCAACATGTCATTTGTGCCTGATACACCAATTGTGCCTGATATAAAATTCGTGGCTGCAAGACTGCACGTACCAGCCGTCGAGCTATGTCAGTACGAGCTCCAGCTGCTTTTGCTGCAATGCGACGAATGAGGAGAAGTGTTTTTGTCGAAGTCTGTCGGATTTTACGGAGCCAGTGTGCACCACTGCCGGAGTGGTGAATATCGAGACCCAGTATGCGGACCTCAGAAGCCTCAGGGATTATCACTGCGCCGAGTTTAAATGTAAAGGGGTGCTGCGTGATTCTTGTGCGTCTTTTCTTGTTGGCCACCACAACATAGCTTGATTTTTGGGCGGAAATGTCCAACCCTGCTTTCCGAGCGTCGTTGTGCAGAACATCAAGGGCTTCTTGAAGCTGTTGAGTTCGTCGAGATACATCCTCATGCACGGACCACAAAGTGACGTCGTCCGCATAGATTAAAAACTTCAGGTCTGGAATCTGGTGTAGTTGCCAGGCTAGAGGCATTAGAGCAACGTTGAAGAGAAGAGGAGCTAGAACCGAACCTTGTAGGACTCCTCTGTTCGATGTGAACTATCCTTCTTGCCTTCCATCTACTCTTATCGCAAATGTGCGATTCTGAAGAAATGAGTAGATAAATATTATGACCCGCGGTAATACATCTAACCTGGGAGTGTACTAAGCACCCTCGTATGCCAACTAATAATATCTCAATGGAGCAGTGGGAGGCACAGCTTGCCCGTTCCGACTTGGCAGGACAAAATCCTTAATTAGCCAGGTCAGGCAGGCGGCAGAGGCCAGTGGGGCCCTGGACTGAGGGGCTCCGACCACCGCTATACTTAAAATATTTTCCAGCCAAATAAAGTTTCTATATATATATATATATGACCAGCGGTGGAAGTCCCAGGTCGATCAGGTTGGCAATAATGATTTCATGGTCTATTTTGTCATAAGCTTTCGTTGTGTCTGTTGCTACTACCGTGCGCACTGCGTGACTCTGTGGTGAAATCTGTAAAACATCGTCTGATAAGATAGAAAGACCATCTTCAGTTCCCAAGTAAGAACGGAAGCCAATTTGAGCAGGATGATATTCATCATGGCGTTCAAGCCACCAGGAAACACGTGTGGCCAGCATCTTTTCAGCGAGCTTGCAGACAGTTGAGGTTAGTGAAATTGGGCGTAAAGACTGCAGGTTATTTGGAGACTTTCCTGGTTTCGGAATCGGGACAACAATTGAATGCTTCGAGTCAGGTGGAACGTTTCCAGTCTCCCATACTTTATTAATAGCCTGAAGAAGTGTGTCGAGAGCTGCTCTTTCCATGTTCTTGAAAACATCACAAGGAATACCATCGGGTCCAGGTGTTGTTCGTTTCTTCGAAGTTTCAGTCGTCGCTATCAGTTCGGCCATGCTGAAAGGGCTGGATATTTCGGATTCATCAGACTCATCGATTTCGGGGCAGTTTATAGGTGACTTGTGATCGTACTTCGGGAAAACGCTCTAGCAGCGTGTTCTGCAAATTCATGTGGCTAACTTTGCATCGCTAACCTAACGCTCGCTGCAGGGTCAGGTTGCTTATGACCGCGTTCCATTGAGCGAAACGTACGCCAAAGTGCTCTGTTTCCAATGCCCGATCCAAGATTCTCGCATCACTCATACCATCGTCGTCGAGAAAGTTGCTTTTCGTGCCGACGCGCCTTCGTCGCTATATGATTAGCACGTGCACGGCTACCTGGTACATCGGGATTACTCGACGCATACGCTTCTGCCTGACGTCGCTTTGCCCAAAGTTGCAAAAGAGCGAGGTCCGGTTGAGGTTGTTCCTCGTCAACTGTGGTTACAGTGGTGTTCCTCCGGAGCAGCTCTTGCAAAGCGGGAAGAATTTCCGAGGGCTCTGAGGGTATTATATTGTCACGGGTATAAACTATTTACAGAATGTATTTACAGGAGATAGACATCAGCTGAGAACACAGAGAGGCTGTTGCCACTTCGTCCTCTTCTCCTTCGTCGACTTTGTTTTCCTCACCGTAACACAACCCCCGGCGGAAAAAGCACCGTCCCGGTGCTTCAGATGGGGCCATCGGGAAGGGCATAGTAGGGCTTAAGCCGAGAGACGTGTACGATGTCGGGTGATGTGGAACCAGTTGGCACGACGGATGTCACCGGGATGATCTCATAGGTGACATTGGTCACTTGACGTAGAACGCGGTAAGGACCTTTGTAGCACGGAAGGAGTTTCTCAGAGAGCCCCACACGTCGGCAAGGGGACCAAAGGAGTACGAGAGAGCCTGGTGCAAAGTATGTCTCACGATGGCGGCAATTGTAAGTGTGCTTTTGAGTTTCCTGCGATGCCAACAAACGAGTACGGGCAAGCTGGCGCGCATGGTCAGCGTGGGCGATAGCATCGCGGGCATACTCGGTTTGTGACTTCCGTACCAAGGGGAGCGAAGCATCCAATGGTAATACAGGGTCACGACCGAAGAGCAAGTAAAAGGGGGAATACCCAGCAGTATCGTGGCGTGACGAATTAGGCGAACGTGACATAGGGTAGCGCAATATCCCAGTCCTTGTGGTCGGGTGAGACGTATTTGGATAGCATGTCAGTGATGGTCCGATTAAGTCGCTCAGTAAGGCCGTTGGTCTGGGGATGATAGGACGTAGCGAGTTTGTGCTTGGTAGAACAGGAGCGTAGGATATCGGCGATGACTTGGGAGAGGAAAGTGCGGCCACGGTCGGTAAGGAGCTGTCGCGGGGCGCCATGGACTAAAATGATATCCCGGAGTAGGAAATCGGCCACGTCAGTTGCGCAGCTCGTGGGAAGCGCTCGTGTGATGGCGTAGCGCGTCGCGTAATCAGTAGCCACAGCGATCCACCTGTTGCCGGAGCAGGACTCAGGAAAAGGGCCAAGGAGATCCAAACCCACGCGGAAGAATGGCTCAGTTGGAATCTCGATCGGCTGTAAGTACCCGGCAGGAAGCACTGCTGGCTTTTTCCGTTGTTGGCAGGACTTGCAAGCAGCTACGTATCGCCGTACGGAGCGCGGGAGGCCGGGCCAGTAGAAGCGGTGGCGCACGCGGTCATATGTGCGAGCAACCCCAAGGTGTCCGGCAGTAGGTGCATCATGCAGCTCCTGAAGCACGGTTAAGCGGAGGTGTTGGGAAACGACCAATAGAAGGGGAGGACCGTCAGGGTGAAAATTGCGGCGGTACAATATCCCGTCTTTGAGGACGAACCACCGTAACGATGGATCAGTGGGAGCAGATTGCACTCGGTCAATGAGGGTCCTCAAGGTAGCGTCATGGCGTTGCTCGTGGGCCATGTCCAAAAGCTGGGAAATGGACAGAACACTTGCGGAAGCATCCGTGTCGGCGTTGGCGGGCGTGGGTACAGGGTAACGGGACAAGCAGTCAGCGTCATTGTGTAGGCGACCAGACTTGTACACCACAGAATAGGAATACTCCTGTAGCCGCAAAGCCCATCGTCCAAGCCTCCCTGTGGGATCTTTTAAGGAGGAAAGCCAACAGAGGGCGTGGTGGTCGGTTACAACAGAAAAGGACCTGCCGTATAAATAGGGCCGGAATTTTGCTACTGCCCACACAAGCGCTAAACAGTCGCGCTCGGTAATAGAGTAATTCCGCTCCGCAGGTGACAAAAGACGGCTAGCGTACGCGATAACACGTTCACGGCCGTGCTGAACTTGTGCCAAGACGGCACCGACGCCGTGGCCACAGGCATCGGTGCGCACCTCTGTAGGGGCTGACGTATCGAAGTGTCCTAGAATCGGCGGGGTGGTGAGTATGGTGATAAGGCGAGAAAAGGCGGCGGCCTGAGAGTCTCCCCATGAAAACGGCACATTTTTCTTCAGAAGATCCGTCAGAGGGCGTGCTATGGTGGCGAAATCTTTAACAAAGCGACGGAAGTAGGAGCAAAGGCCCACGAAACTGCGGACATCTTTTTCGGAGGTGGGACAGGAAAATATTTCATGGCTCGAATTTTCTCCGGGTCCGGTCGGATGCCAGACGCATTGACGACATGGCCAAGGACTGTAATTTCACGGTGGCCGAAGTTACATTTCTTCGAGTTGAGCTGCAGACCGGCCTTGCGAAAAACAGCATTTACAGCTGAAAGGCGCTCAAGGTGTGTGCTGAAAGTGGGCGAGAACACAATAACATCATCTAGGTAGCAGAGGCAAGTTGACCACTTGAATCCTTGGAGTAATGAGTCCATCATACGCTCAAAGGTAGCCGGAGCGTTGCAGAGCCCAAAAGGCATAACTTTGAAGTGGTAAAGACCATCAGGCGTTATAAAGGCGGTCTTTTCACGATCGAGATCATCCACAGCGATTTGCCAATATCCGGACCGTAGGTCGATGGATGAAAATACTGTGCCCCGTATAGGCAATCAAGGGCGTCATCTATACGAGGTAGTGGGTAGACGTATTTCGTCGTGATGCGGTTGAGGTGCCGGTAGTCGACGCAGAACCTCCATGTGCCGTCCTTCTTCTTTACTAGCACAACAGGTGACGCCCAGGGACTTGACGATGGCTCAATGATGTCTTTCGCGAGCATCTTGTCCACTTCCGTTTTGATGACTTGGCGCTCCGAAGCTGAAACTCGGTAGGGTCGCCGATGGATGGGAGGATTATCGCCTGTATGTATACGGTGCTTGACAAGAGACGTTTGGCCTAAGAAACGGTTGTTTAGGTCAAATATATCCTTGAACGAAAGTAATAAACTGCAGAGCTGTTCAGCCTCCACAGGCGTAGGACCCGGGGCGATCATTTTCGTAATGTCGTGGGCAGTACAATTGGTAGACCGGAAAGGTTCACAGGACGTGTCGACGGCAAAAGTTTCAACGCAGTGAACTTCTAAAGCAATGATCGTAGCCAGCGTAATATCTTTAGGCAGAATTTGCTTCGTAAGCCCGAAATTCACCACAGGGAGATAGGTGCGATTGTCTTTGACTCTCAGTATTGTATGCGGGACAGTAACGTTATGGCTGAGAACGATGGCAGTTATTGGAGCGGAGATGTAATCACCATCGGGAACTGGCATAGATGGCGCCATTTCGATGTATTGCAAGGCCTGTGGTGGAACGGGAACAAAATCAGTCGGTCTCAGGCGAATTTCGTGAGGTGTTGTAGGGTCGTCCCGCAGAGGCAGGTCAAGACGCACAGTACTTGAAGAACAATCGATGAGTGCTGAATGGGCAGAGAGGAAGTCGAGGCCTAGTATGAGGTCATGGGGGCATTGGTCAAGCACAGTGAAAAGTACGACAGTATGGCGGCCGGAAATGCTCACGCGTGCAGTACACAATCCGACCACTGCCACCATGCTGCCGTCGGCGATTCGTACGACCCGAGTAACGGCAGGCGTAACAATTTTCCTTAAATGGCGGCGAAGGCGGCTGGTCATAATGGATATCTGTGCTCCGGTATCTATGAGTGCTGTGACGGGTGTGCCATCAACGTGGACGTCGAGAAGGTTACGTTTCGTAAACAGCGTCAAAGGAGGATTTTGCGGCGTATTCAACATTGCAGGACTACACCGAGGTGCCGCATTGCCTAGTTTTCCGGCTGGGATGGTCCTGGGTATGTCGGTGAGGGCGAGCGGTGAAACTGGGGCGGACGTGGCTGGCGACGTTGAGGCGAGGGCGAGCGAGTATAGTGGCGAGGAGAGGTAGCGGCGTCGGAAGCGTCGTAGAAGCGACGGGGTGAAGAACTGCGGGGCGAACTTGTATTCCAGAACGTGTTTCGAGGCGGGGACGACCAACGACTACGGCAGTGACGGGAAACGTGACCGATTCGGCCGCAGCAGAAACAGATCGGCCTGTCATCAGGTGTACGCCAGTCCGATGGATTCCGGGCACTGTAGGGATAACGGGCACTGGAGGGTGGAGCGCGATAGGACCGAGGCATAGGGGCAGGGCCGGGGTCAGGACGACTCAAGGAGCAGGTGCTGGGGAGACCCATATTAGCAATTTCCTGGCGAACCACGGATTGAATCAGCGATATCGTCTCAGCAGTGTTGGTCCAAGACGTCGGTTGAGGCGAGACAGGAAACGCAGCTTCGAGTTCGCGGAGCACAATGCGGGTCACGTTTTCACTTGGTGGTGGCACGCTAGATTGGTCGGTTAGGTCGGTGCAAGAAGAGGTCGCTGCAGTATTTGGAAGCCGTGTAACTGATTATGTATACGGCGGCTCTTCGCCTGCTCGAAACGGCGGCATTCCTTCATGATGGCGTCGACGGTCGATAAGTTTCTGAAGACCAGAAGGTTGAATGCGTCGTCCGCGATACCCTTGATAATGTGGCCAACCTTGTCCTCCTCTGGCATTGACGTGTCGATTTTATGACAGAGGGCGAGGACGTCCTGAATGTAGGAGACGTACGACTCGGTAGTAGTTTGGGCACGCGTGGCGAGTTGTTGCTTGGCGGCTAGCTATCGACCGGTCGGATTGCCAAAAAACGTCGGACAGCTTCTCTTTAAACAACTCCCAGCTGGTGAGCTCTTCCTCGTGTGTATAATACCACGTTCGCGGTGTTCCATCGAGGTAGAACACGACATTGGCCAGCATTATGGTAGGATCCCACCTGTTCACCTTGCAGACGCGCTCGTACATCTTTAACCATTCTTCTACGTCAACACCATTGAGGCCGTTGAACTTGCCGGGGTCTTGCGGCTGAGGTAGAGCAACGTACTGGGTCTGCGTAGTTGGCGATGCAGCTGCAGACGCGCTGCCTGCCGCTAAATGCATGTTCTCGGGATGGGTGAGACGTCCGCTGCGGAGCTCCGTGGCGAAGACGCGTACCCCGCACCTCTCACCAAAAGGTCACGGGTATAAACTATTTACATAATGTATTTACAGCAGATAGACAGCAGCTGAGAACACAGAGAGGCTGTTGCCACTTCGTCCTCTTCTCCTTCGTCGACCTTGTCTGTTTTCCTCACCGTAACAATATCAATCGATGATTCCCAAAACTTATCCCAATGCGTGACTGTTACTCGTCGTCGAATTTTCTTTATGCAAGTTCTACGCAAACCAATCATTATTGGCATATGATCACTGCCCCAGTTATCTGGTTCCACCAGCCACTGCGGCATTCCAGGGCCCAACCACCACGTGAGGTCTGGAGCGTGTGTTCTTGATACTGCGGGTAAAGCACCGGTAGCCACAGCGTGAAGGTTCAACAGTGTAAAAGTGGCATCGCTCATGACGTTTTTAATTTGACATCCTCTTCGGGAGTTGTACCCCCATTCTGTATGTGGAGCATTAAAGTGTCCACCCACGAGAATAGGAATTCCCGGGTACGTAGACCGTAGATGGGCTATCCACCCCATGTTCAAACGTGTGCGCTGTGGTGTGGCGTAGAATGACACTAGAATGACAGGATTCTTCACTGGTCGTGCCAGGACCCCGACAACTTCTGGATTAACACTACACCATGGCTTCAGATCAATCACTGTGTGAGCAATATGCGATGATACATACACTGCAGCTTTTCCGGGAGCTGAAGCCATTGTAGTAGCACGTCTATCTCTGATAGATGGGTTATGATACCCGTTAAAATTGGACAGGGAGCACAGCTTATTATGCTCTTGAAAAGCAGTACCCATACATGTAGCTTATTATACTAAAGCTTGGTTTTAATTTCTCCTAACTTGGAGCTTAGACCCCGACAATTCCACTGTAGAATTCCATCCTGTGACAGCTGCTGCAGAGAATTAGCCATGATGCAGGCAATCCTGAATGAGCAACATTATTTGAGCAAGTTGATCTAAAACTTCTGTCCAAACAGCTTGGTTGACCTGCTGTGCCGGACGGGATCCAGGCTTAACAGTGGCATTCGCACTGGTTGATGCTGTCCAAACAGCTTGGTTGACCTGTTGTGCCGGACTGGATCCAGGCGTAACAGTGGCATTCGCACTGGTTGATCCGTTACGTATTGCTCCTGTTTTCTGATGCCGCAGAATTACATTCTTTATGTTTGCGTAGTCGCTCAATCTCTCTGGCCAGTGCACCTATCCGAGCGTCAATGTCATTATGGTCATCATCTGACTGATACAGAGGTTCCGGTAATTTCTGTTTCTTTGTCTGCGACTTCTTGCCACGTTTAGGAGCAGAAGAATACAGTTGTGTTTCTGGGGCTTCTGCTTCTTCTGCCATGAGCATCTCTGGCTATTCTGCAAGAACCTTATAACGATTGTGAGTTGTTACTAAACTCGTTTTTGGTATAGCCTTTCGTATCCGTGCTGTCGCCTTCTGTTTAGTGGGACAACTTGTGCTTGTAATATCGTGCTCATCAGATTTACATAAGCCACATCGATATCGTGGTTGGCCTTCTGGTGTGAGCTTTTCGGGGTCAATAGTACGCTGTGGGCAAAAAGCGTGCATGTGTCCACGTTGAAAGCAGCGGTAGCGGAAAATCGCCCGAGGGAAGTAGGGTTTAGGTCGCAATATACAACCATAGTAGTAAAACCGTTCTGGAATACATTCGGGGCCCTGTAGCGTCCCTAAGCAAGTACGGCTTTTGCCAATGAATCTAGCTGCGAGTACCCTGTGTGTCGTGGACGTCAATTCACGACATATTATCTCAGGGGTGTCTTCCGGGTCAATGCCATAAACAACACACCTCTTTATATTAGGGCCCGATGCATAGTAGCACTGCACAGGTAGGTGCTGATCTTCTGACAGTGGGATAGATGTTAAAGTGCACATTTTCTGCGCAACACTGAGAGATGCCAAGTGCAGAGTGATCGAGTTGGTAAATTTATATGCTGCGAACCCTTTGTATTCAGTGGTTTCAAGAGATTGGTCGATGACCCTTTGGACGTATTTTGTGGCTACTGAAATTATGTCGTAGCATGAAAGGGGACGTATATGAACTCGATAGGATTCAGAAGGGGTGGGCGTAGCCTACGTAAGATTGAGAGGGAGTGGGCGTAGGGGAGGGCGTGAAGGAATGGTCTGGGGTAGCCCTTACCTTTTTTGCCGGTTGCTCCGATGCGATGGCGTCTTGTTGAAGCACGTAGACTGGGGGACCTCGCTTGGCTCCATTCGTCAAACCGCCAGAGGGCTGCACGTCCATAGGATCACCAGTGTCTGTCGGCACGATTACGGATAGGTTCAAATTCATATCTCGAAGTGGACTGTCCTTCGGTGTTGCATCTTGTGTCTTCGAGTTATCGGTTGCACACTGCTGCTGCATAGTTGGCACGGATGTTGTCACGCGCAGCAGTGCAGTGGAAGGTACCGATGAGGAGCTCACATCTGGCAGAAACACACCATCGGGCGAGCGCGGCGGCGCGGCCGCGCTAGGCCTAAGCGCCAGCCGTGCGTGTTTTGAGCCTATTAGACCAGCATGATCAGTAGGACAAGGCAAAGGAGAGTCCCCACCAGAGTCCGCAGATCCCCATAAGCTTCCGAGAAGCGTCGTATCCGGATAAGGGCGAGATTTTTGTTGCTGTCGAGCAATTTCTAAGCAACCCAAGGAAACTACGTTTGCGTTGAAGCGTCGTCCATGAAGCTGGTTCAACGTCGCAGTTTCTACGTAGCATAAACGGCTTCGAAAATGGGCTGGTCCCGGATGTAGTTCAGTCTAACACGGCGCCGCAAAGCGCGAGCTGTCGCAAAAAGACGAGGAAGTGGCATGGGGCTCGCGCGCCGAGCATTCAAAGAGCTAAGTGGTTTCGGAACGAGATACGTATGGTTGCGCTCGTGGCCTAAAGGTTAAAGCACCGGGCTGCTGTGCTCGACGGTCAAGGTTCGATGCTAAAGTCGGTCACATATTGTTTTCTTTTTACGAAAGCGAGCCCAAACAACGACCTACCTACCTACCGCAAAGCGACAAGAATGAGCCAAAGAATGCTTCTTAATAAAGTTTTCAAATATCGCCTTCATATGCAAGTCCTAATCATTATATGCTGGACTCAACTGCTACACAACAAAAAAAAACAACTACGGAAATCAACACAAATTACCCAATAAATTATCTATTGAGAAGCTCTCAATATAGATATTGTGCAACTGTTGAACGAACTCAACGACTTTTGAAATTTTGTTGAAAGTCCATTGATGCAAGAATTACCCAACAATACGTCAATTGTAAATCAACAGTCATTTTTGTACGGGCTGGCCATTTATTTGATTTGCTCCACGGAGTAAGATAAACAGGAGCGCCGACTACACCGCCGCGCAACGCATTCAGTCGGGACAAACCGCGTAACGCCATCTGTCGAGGCGCAGGAAAACACTCAACAGCTTGCTTCCATGTGCGCATGCGCTGAGTGGCGAGGCCGGTGGCGACAGCAGCGCGGAACCGCAGGGCGGCAAGCGTAGAGCTTGTCGTCTGCTAGAAACGTGGGCCCTCGTCCGCCTCAATGAGACAACAATCAAATACAAAAAATATATGCGCACAATGAATAAAAACGCAAATAAACCTGCCCCGTAGCGCTTTTATACACGTATGCGAAACATTTTTACATGTCTTAAGAGGAAACAGACGATAAATGATGCCGTACAAAAAGGCACAACGGAAGTTCTTGTTTTTCGCACCTCAACGTCTCCGCGCAAGCGAAGGTGCGAAATTTTCGTCTTCCTCGCTTTGTTTACCATGTCTGCAGTATGTTTATCATGCCTGACGGAACAAGGCATCTTGATACTTGTGCGTGAAGAGACTGAGCAACAGGACAGTGTTTTGTTCCCGGCTGTAAATCTGGGTATGGCAAATACGCGCGAAGTTTTCGTTCTTCGCGGCGCCATCTGATCTTCAACTACTGCACCAGCGGCGTCAAAAAATTCCTGAAAGTAAGCGAGCGCTTCAAGCAATGGACAAAATATGTGCGTGAAACTTCGAGAAGCAGCTTATTTTTGATAGGTAATTCAGCAAAGACAAAGGCGATGTCCTACTAGATGTAAAGAAAGTGCCCCGACTTCGAAGCGGAGCAGTTCCTTCTTTTTGTTTAGGGAAGCCTGGCGTAGATCTATGATGTTGAATGCCAGGAGGAACTAGAAGACGCCAATGCGGAAGGACGGGAGGTGCTCAATTTAATTTTGTCTACAAGTAGACACAGTGCAGGTGCCTTTCCTTGTCCGGAGACAGGCCATAATGTATAGAGAGAGAAAGGGAAAGAAAGACAAGGAGGTTAGCCAGTGTAAATACCGGCTGGCTACCCTGTGAAGTCTCAGCGTTGCCTTCGAGATGATTCCCCCAGTTATGCAGACACATAATCAGCGCTTCTCTTGTGAATTAATGAGCAGGAAACACTGGCAGGAACTCCCAATTATTATGTTTAGTGAGAATGTGGCGATTTTGCTCGCAAGAGAACCGGGCGACACGAAAAGCTCCGCGAGAAACAAAGAAGCAAGCGAAGCATCTTAGCACTTGATGCGTGCTCAGATAAAAAGAGCGATAGACGTCAGCTTTTGCATAAAAGCTTCTTTTCACTGTCGTCTGTCATTGCTTGAGACCACCCGAACAGCTATTATATCGCCTTACCATTTGCTATAGTTTTCTTTCCATCTTTGTTTCCGTAACTTGCTTACTTTCTGTCCCTGTGCCTTGTAACGTTCCATGTAGGCCAGCTGACAAATGCCCTGAATTTTGCCTGTACAAAATAAATTAAGTAAAGTGATACATGGCTTGTTTCTCCTGCTAACGTCACTCCGTGATCCGCAAGAGCTATACGCGCTACAGGCGTCAGGGCGTGCGCGGAGCAGGCGACGAAATGGATAGGCAAGCAGGCGCCGCGAGAGAGTCCCCGCGCCTTTGCTCCTTCGGTTTGTTGGGCCTGCAACTCCGCTGCAGAGTTTTTCCTCATCCGTAGCGCCATCTGGCGAACGCGCTGTGAAGCAGGAACTGGCGTTTCGGAAGGTGTCCCTTCCAGACGAGCGGAGTCGGCGCTCCTGTCTTATCTTACTCCGTGATTTGCTCTTATTCCACACTTTTCTCTCATCTCTATAACAGTTTATACAGGACATGAATATATGTCATCTTTGACTTCTTGCTGATTCATGCGTCCTTCTTCTTGGTGGCATTAAATTCTCGAAACAGGTTAAATTTTCCTCAGGTTAAGTTTTCCGAAAGTCACAATGCAGCCACGAGCTTTCGTTTTGTTTCTTGCGTGCTACGCAAGTTGGCGTCAAAGTGGTTCACTGAAATGCTGCACATACACAATGCTCCAATGCTAGTGACCCAAGAAGATCCGATGACCGGTTTAACCCGGATCACTCAGAAGAGTGGTGACGGCGAGCAGAGGTAGAACACCCGGCCTTTAATCTGAAGGTCTTAAGTTGGAATCCTACTCCTGTCCACTACATTTTCAGGCATGCAGTTAGGCCTCACACGGACGGACGGACGGACGGACGGACGGACGGACGGACGGACGGACGGACGGACGGACGGACGGACGGCGGACGGAACGGACGGACGACAGACAGACAGACAGACAGACAGACAGACAGACAGACAGACAGACAGGACAGACAGACAGACAGACAGACACGACAGAGACAGACAGCCAGGACAGACAGACAGACAGACAGACGACAGACAGACAGACAGACAGACAGACAGACAGACAGACAGACAGACAGACAGACGACAGACAGACAGACGACAGACAGACAGACAGACAGACAGACAGACAGACCAGACAGACAGACAGACAGACAGACAGACAGACAGACAGACGACAGACCGAAGACAGACAGACAGACAGACAGACAGACAGACAGACAGACAGACAGACAGACAGACAGACAGACAGACAGACAGACAGACGACAGACAGACAGACAGACAGACAGACAGACAGACAGACAGACAGACAGACAGACAGACAGACAGACAGACAGACAGACAGACAGACAGACAGACAGACAGACAGACAGACAGACAGACAGACAGACAGACAGACAGACAGACAGACAGACAGACAGACAGACAGACAGACAGACAGACAGACAGACAGACAGACAGACAGACAGACAGACAGACAGACAGACAGACAGACAGACAGACAGACAGACAGACAGACAGACAGACAGACAGACAGACAGACAGACAGACAGACAGACAGACAGACAGACGACAGACAGACAGACAGACAGACAGACAGACAGACAGACAGACAGACAGACAGACCTTTAGTGAAGGTCCTGAGAAGCTCCGTTGCCCCCTCATAGGGAGGCGACGAAGTGGCGAGCCGCACCCACGTCCGGACGGGGAGACCGAGCTCCAGCGCCGCATTGTGGGCTCTCTGGACCGACCAAAATTGGCGTGACTGGTCGGAGCTCCGACGAGCAGAGCTCCATTCCTCTGCAGTGCATCTATGCGGGCCCCTCTGTAATGAGGAGCATCCCCAGAGCATGTGGTCTAAAGTACTACGCTGTCAGCAGCTAGGGCAGTCTGGACTAAAGCAGTCGCCGGCAAAAGATATCGCCGGGAGCTAGTGGGGCTAAAAGAGGCCTACTGAGACAGTGTAAAAAGATGAAAGATAACCGCAAACTGCAGAAACGGATCGCTCACATAACAAAGCAAGCAGAAGAATACGGAGATAAACACAGCAGTCAGAACTGGCATAAGCTGTGCAACCAGCTTCAAGGCACGCTCAGCACAAAGAAGACCTGGCATATACTGCGAGCCCTTCTAGCTACCATCAAAACCAAGACCTCAAGAAAATCATTCACTCCCATCCAGGCATTCAGAAACTAATTATGGAAGAAATCTAGCATAAACTTGTCGGAGATCGGAGACCTCCAAGGTCTCGGATCCCCAACCGTACAAAGGGGAACCAAACGTGCCGCTCGACAGCCCTTTTACGCTTCCTGAACCCCACGCCCCTCTTGCCAAATTGACCCGTAACACGTCGCCAGGAAATGACAAGGTGACCAACAGGATCCTACGAAACCTCCCAGACAAGGCTCTAAATGGACTCCCCGACTGCATGAATAACTGCTGGAGAGAAGGTGAGCTCCCGGCAGAATGGAAGCACGCAGAAGTCATTATGATTCAAAAACCCAACAAGCCACTACAAATCAGCAACCTACAGCCCATCTCCCTGACTTCCTGCGCTGGAAAGCTTCTCGAACACATGGTTCACGATCACCTCACCACATACCTCGAAGACTCAGGACTCATGCCTGAAACATTGTTTGGCTTCCGACAGCTCCTCTCAGCACAAGATATACTCTTACAGCTCAAGGAAGACCTCTTAGACTACCTAGAACGCCACAAAAAGTTCTCTATTTTAGCGATAGATGTAAAAGGAGCCTTCGATAATGTGAACCATGATGCAATCCTCCAGAATCTCCAAGACACAAACTGCGGAATCTGGACTTACCAATACGTACAGGACTTTCTCAAGGATCGCACGGCTACGGTGGGCATCGGCAACATCCGAAGCAACAAATTCGAAATGCCCAACAAAGGCACTCCACAAGGGTCAGTCATTTCACCTTAGCTGTTCAACCTCGCTATGATTAAGCTCCCGCAACAACTCGATGATATCAAAGGTTTAAGCCATGCAATATACGCCGACGATATAACGTTATGGACAAAAACGTCGACAACCGGCCGACAGCAACCTACCCTCCAAGAGGAAATCGATCTGATAGAACAGTACCTCTCAAGATGCGCTCTCCATTGCGCCCCCGAGAACTCAGAGCTACATATACCCAAGGCAAGCACCCGTGGAAGACCACCAGCCTACGTCGACCTAGATCCCAACGTCACACTCAATAGAATCGATATGCCTCAAGTTGACGCCCTCCGTGTCCTTGGCCTCACACTACATAAAGATGGTTTTGGCGCAGCTACACTTTCGAAGCTTCAGAAGACCCTAACACAAGTAACTCATCTCATTAGACGTATAACCACTCAAAGAAGAGGACTTAAAGAGCAAGAAACCGTCCGAATTATTCAAGCACTCCTTATAAGTCGGATCACATAAGGCACCCCGTATCTACTCCTCAAGAAAGCTGAAATTGAAAAACTCAACATTGTCATCAGAAAGGCAATCAAGAGCGCACTAGGACTTCCCAGTATGACCTCAACCACGACACTACTCAAACTTGGCCTCCATGACACCTGGGAAGAAATGAGTGAAGCGCACAGGGCCAGCCAGCTGGAACGCCTAAAGCTGACTCAAACAGGAAGTTCGCAAACTCGCATACAGCGAAAACTTTATAGCAGACTCAGACGTGAAAGCCCGATTGCCGCCACTTCGTGACTCTATCTCAGTCGCTGCAATACCTCGAAACATGCATGCAACACACCACAAAGACAGAAGAGAAGCAAGAATTTGAACGCTAAGCAAGAAATACTCAAGGAACCCCAACACGAGATATACAGATGCGACAAAATACCCAGGTAGATGAGCCTACGCAATCACCGTGACCAAAAACAATGGGAATGAACTAGTCGCTGCCACCATACAGGCCAGAAATCCAGAAACGGCGGAGGAAGTGGCCATCATCCTCGGCATTGCCCCATGTAAGGACACAGCAATCATCTTGAGCGGCTCGCAAACGGCATGTAGAAACTTACAAAAAGACCGAATCTCTGCCGCAGACGTGAAAATTCTAAAAGAGCTATCAAGACGCCAAGAACTACCCGAAACCTACGTCGTACGGACCCCAGACCACGAACACCTGGCAGGAAACGAAGCAGCACATGCTGTCTCCTGAGAGCATACCAGCCGGGATTTCCTGCCGCATGGGATCCGGAAATCGACGAGGGTGGAGGACATTCCCATCCACTACGCCGTAATACTGCAACATTACCGACTCGAAAGAAGAGAATATCTTTTACCACATCCAAAATTAAGCAAGCAAGTAGCCACCGCCCTCTGCAGACTACAAACGAATACATATGTCCATGGAATTATCATGCACCGGATGCACCCCACTAAATTCTCATACCTATGCCGATATTGTGATGTACCAGACACCCTCCAACACATGGTGGTGGTGTGCGCACACCGCGAGAAAAACCGTCAAGACGATGCCTCAGAACCGATACAAGCCACCGAAGAAACGTGGGAAGCAATGTTAACGGCACAGAGCCTGGAGGATCAGCGAAGTCTGGTGGACCGGGCCCGGGCTGCGGCATTAGCCAACGGCTTTCTGGACTGAGAGAGCTGCCCACCAAGGGCGAAGAAAGAACACTTTCTCGTCGTTTCTAACAATAAACGTCCATTCCTCCTCCAGGCTGGATCAAGGAACGAAGAGGAAGAAGGGCGCGTGCGCAGAGGAGGCGGGGACGCTTTCCATCCAAGACATGACGGATGCTGCATAGGGTGAATTAAGGCATGTTTTCAAAGCGAAGCTTCCTTTACCTCATCTCATGACTTTACGGGTGCTGCTGCTCCTGTGATGGTCTTGACGCGCGTGCCACTAGGTTTTTGCAACCCCACTAGATGGCGCTCCCCTCTGCGCATACCAAAGGCTCCTGTGTTTTTCAAAGGTGGCGACACCTACACGCGCGCCATCTCGAGGGATCGAAGGAGCGGTGTTAGCATACCACGCGCCGCTAGCTTCCATGCATTTCGCGGACGCACGAAACCGCACTCGGCGCGTGCTTGAAGCAGTTATTTATTAACATTTGTGGCCTAAGCTGCTCAGGAAACTTAGAACGACAGGTACAATAACTTGATGCAGGAAAATGCATGATGCAGGAAAATGAACGAACACTTATTAAAAATTCACTTCTATTGCAGGAATGCAGAATAAACGATTTCTTGGAAAGGCTTGCTGAAAGCATTCATTGAATAGAGGCGCGTGAAGTACTTTCCAAGTACTCGTCCAACTCCACGCTCTGCCTGCAAATTCCCCCGGCACAGCAACCACTGCTCGACCCTTTGAGTGGGGCAGGCCCCGGAAACTCCGCTGGTTTTTTCTCCACGCGAAATGCAGCGCCATCGATGAGATGGATGCCGAACCAAAATTGCTTTTCTTTTTTTTTTCTTGTCAACCCTCTCTCAACTTTGTCGTTTCTCTCTCGCCTTCAACTATCGGCGGCGTGGCCAGCGCTCGTCGTCGGCTGTGCTGATAACGGCCAAAACGGCAGAACTTTTTTTCTGGCATTATACGGTCAGTTTTTCACCTTCCGTGCTAGCAGTGCGGTCCCTGTGGTAACCTACCGTTGCACGTTTGTCGGCTTTTTTTCCCGCCATGTCTCGCAGCTGTCGCTGTTCGTGTGTGGTTCAGTGGTGTACGACAACATCAAGACGAAGTGAGCCATGCGACGTGAAGTTCTACCGCATCCCTAAAGACAACAGGTGAGCATCGTGCTATTTACTTCCCGGTTTTTACCCGCCGTGGTTGCTCAGTGGCTATGGTGTTGGGCTGCTGAGCACGAGGTCGCGGGATCGAATCCCGGCCACGGCGGCCGCATTTCGATGGGGGCGAAATGCGAAAACACCCGTGTACTTAGATTTAGGTGCACGTTAAAGAACCCCAGGTGGTCAAAATTTCCGGAGACCCCCACTACGGCGTGCCTCATAATCAGAACTGGTTTTGGCACGTGAAACCCCATAATTAATTAATTAATTATTCCCGGTTTTTATTTGTGATAGTAATGGTGCGCAGTCGTACATGGCTGTCCGGTGGTGAGGCAGCAGTTGGCTGATTTGAAAACACCACAACGACGCTGTAAATCGTTGTGCCAACAAGCAGCGAACAAAAAGCTCCTGATAAATATAGTACCACCTGTGCATATCGCAAGGAACACGTGTGTAGGTGTGCGCTTTGCACTTATTTCTATCTAATCGGTCCCAATCGTTTAAAAATGCGTTTCTGAGAATTAAGGTACAACTAGTACTCTGCCGCATGCGAAAAGAGTTCTGTTTTGAATGTTTCAACTGCGATGTTATAATTTATGATCGTCACTGTTCTTCAGGATGGAAGCGTTTTTAACCTACGTTGGAAGGATGGACCTAATGGGTTTCAACAGAGACAAGGTCAACAACCGCAGAATATGCTCTGTGCCCTTCACGGAAGTGGATTTGATGGACCGAGCGAGAAGCAGGCCGTGAGAAGCTATTCTGCGCATTGGCCATTAGATCAATTACAATAAATGTTTTTTTACATGTGCTAACATCGAACACCATCCGCGTTTTGTTGCATTCTATAGTGTGTTGGACTGTCTGCTCCAATTCTGGTTTTCGCAAACGAACACAATAAAGTGAGTCCAAAGAACTGTTGTGTTGTAAGTGCAATTATTTTTTATTATAATTTGGGCACATGCTTGCTTGATCGTAATAATGAACGGGATTGCGTGCATGAAAACGTAAAAACAATCCACTGCGCGCAAGCACGCAGCACGAATGCACGAATGGCACGGCCGGTCAGGAGAGGAGCGCGGAGCACGCGCTTCCGTCCGGTGGTGCGTCTGATAACGCCCGCGACAAAAAAAAAAAAAAAAAGAAAAAAAAAATCCGCGCCGCGCCGCGGACAGCTAAAGAAATAAAAAAAAGAGCATTGCGCGTGGCATGAGGGGAGGGTGAGGCGAGACTTGCGAGGAGGAATAGGAAAGTCAAGAGGGAAAGGAGAAAAGAGCGGGACAACGTTATCATAAAAAAGGGAGAAAAAAAGTTCGATAGCGAAAGGGGGAGGGTAAAAAAATCGCTCCGCTTTTCTTTCTTTTTTTCGCCACCGTAGTACCGTCATCCATCGGCTAGGGCCTAACTGAAGTGCGCCTTGGCGCTAGCGTCGACTGAGCGTCTGCTATAAAACAACCAATGGGAGGTATAGGAAGATTCACCCCCCTGAGTGGGGCGCGAAGGCGGAAAGGGCACGTGTCGGCAATCGGCCTATTGCAGGCTGCGACGGCTGGATAGAAACCTTTCGCTACTTTGGAAAGATAGAGAGGATTTAGGGTACGGCCACGCTAGCGGCAGAAACGAGCGGCAATGACGCGCGTCATGCCGCGAGCGGCAACGCGTCATGCGCGCGCGGCAAAAGCGGCCGGAATCGGGGGTTTTGGGGCATGCCACGAGAAATGGGTTCGAGACCCATTTCTGCGGCAAGTGCCACGTGCTGCGAGATGAATGACCAATCAAGAGCAACGAGGGTGACGGAACGTAGCCATGGAAACCGGACCGCCGCCGCTCCGCGCCGGCTTTCCAATCGACGATCATCGTCTCTCGCGGTTACATGGAGGGATTTTTGGACGCTGTCCGATCGCGCCCTTTCCGCTCACGGTGATTGCGCGTTCCGAGAGCGCGCGAGATCTTATGCCACGTACACACTAGCGGCAAAACGCGCGCGGAGCGCCGCGAAAGCAGCCGCGAAACAGGCGCGGCAGGGATCGCTCCTGGACCGATTTTTTGCGGTTTGCCGCGTGCCGCGGATGAAGGAGACCAATGAGAGCGGCCCGCTTCCGTGACGTGCGCGCGGGAAACTGGTGACATGTCGGACCCGCCCGACCGCTCGTTTCGTACTCGTGTCCGCTGTTAGCAGGAAACTCGTTTCGCACTATCATCTGTACGCATCAGCTCCCGGACCAAGCTGACGGATAGTTCGAGAAGGGGGGAGAGAATCTAGTCTGTCACGTGATTGCCGCAGCGGCGCGCCGCCGGTTGGTGTGGCCGTTCTGCTGCAGCTTCGTTTTGGCGCCGGCGGCGCGCCGCGCGCGTTTTGCCGCTAGTGTGTACGTGCCAATATAGCGCTGCCGCGCGGCCAGACGCGCGGTGCCTCGCGGCAAAGCGCTAACGTGCGGCAACTTGCCGCTCGCGGCATGACGCGCGCGTTTTTGCCGCTAGCGTGGCCGTACCCTTGTTTCACGTACAAACAAGCGGCAAAACGCGCGCGGCGCGCCGCCGGCGGCAAAACGAAGCTGCAGCAGAGCGGCCACACCAACCGGCGGCGCGCCGCTGCTTCAGTCACGTGACAGCATAGACTCCTCCCCCCTTCTCGAACTATCAGTCAGCTCCGTCCCGGAGCTCACGCGTGCAGATGGTAGTGCGAAACGAGTTTCCGGCTGAAACGAGCGGTTGGGCGGGTCCGCATAAACCACTTTCCCGCGGGCACGTCACGGAAGCCGCGAGCGGCAACGCGTCATGCGCGCGCGGCAAAAGCTGCCGGAATCGGGGGTTTTGGGGCATGCCACGAGAAATGGGTTCGAGACCCATTTCTGCGGCAAGTGCCACGTGCTGCGAGATGAATGACCAATCAAGAGCAACGAGGGTGACGGAACGTAGCCATGGAAACCGGACCGCCGCCGCTCCGCGCTGGCTTTCCAATCGACGATCATCGTCTCTCGCGGTTACATGGAGGGATTTTTGGACGCTGTCCGATCGCGCCCTTTCCGCTCACGGTGATTGCGCTTTCCGAGAGC